>NW_028257390.1:318854-637709 GCF_982258835.1 Parasteatoda tepidariorum | reverse complement strand
GACCACGTATTATATTACAGGGTTATAGTGTATCCTACCACAGGAAATAATTATAGGTCAAATAGGGGGTACACAGCGTGACCCTAAAGTTTACTATGTATGCCTATGCGAAATAAAGTGTTCTGAGAAGCTTAAAATGAGGAAATAAGCGTTCTAAAATGCTTTTAAAATTCAAAGACATTTTTCTATGTTAACTAACGGCACGGTATCGGACCTTAATATTGACCTATAATTTTTAAATTGGACCACCTATTATATTACAGGGTAATAGTGTACCCTACCACAGGAAATAATTATAGGTCATTTAGGGGGCACACTATGTATATTTTAAATAGTGCATTAAAACAAGGAAATACGAAGACACTTTTCTATGTTAACTAACGGCACGGTATCGGACCTTAATATTGACCTATAATTTTTAAATTGTACCACGTATTATATTACAGGGTAATAGTGTACCTTACCACAGGAAATAATTATAGGTCAATTAGGTGGTACACAGCGTGACCCTAAAGTTTACTATGTATGCCTATGCGAAATAGAGTGTTCTGAGAAGCTTAAAATGAAGAAATAAGCGTTCTAAAATGCTTTAAAAATTCAAAGACATCTTTCAATGGTTAACTAACGCAAGGCGCGATATCAGACCTTAATATGGAACCATAATATTTCAATTGGACCAGGTATTATATTACAGGGTAATAGTGTACCCTACAACAGGAAATAATTATAGGTCAATTAGGGGGTACACTATGTATATTTTAAATAGTGCATTAAAACAAGAAAATACGAAGACACTTTTCTATGTTAACTAACGGCACGGTATCGGACCTTAATATTGACCTATAATTTTTAAATTGGACCATGTATTATATTACAGGGTTATAGTGTACCCTACCACAGGAAATAATTATAGGTCAATTAGGGGGTACACAGAGTGACCCTAAAGTTTAGTATGTATGCCTATGCGAAATAAAGAGTTCTGAGAAGCTTAAAATGAGGAAATAAGCGTTCTAAAATGCTTTAAAAATTCAAAGACATTTTTCTATGTTAACTAACGGCACGGTATCGGACCTTAATATTGACCTATAATTTTTAAATTGGACCACGTATTATATTACAGGGTAATAGTGTACCATACCACAGGAAATAATTATATGTCATTTAGGGGGTACACAGCGTGACCCTAAAGTTTACTATGTATGCCTATGCGAAATAAAGTGTTTTGAGAAGCTTAAAATGGGGAAATAAGCGTTCTAAAATGCTTTAAAAATTCAAAGACATTTTTCTATGTTAACTAACGGCACGGTATCGGACCTTAATATTGACCTATAATTTTTAAATTGTACCGCGTATTATATTACAGGGTAATAGTGTACCCTACCACAGGAAATAATTATAGGTCAATTAGGGGGTAATAGAGTGACCCTAAAGTTTACTATGTATGCCTATGCGAAATAAAGTGTTCTGAAAAGCTTAAAATGAGGAAATAAGCGTTCTAAAATGCTTTAAAAATTCAAAGACATCTTTCAATGGTTAACTAACGCAAGGCGCAATATCAGACCTTAATATTGACCCATAATATTTAAATTGGACCAGGTATTATATTACAGGGTAATAGTGTACCCTACCACAGGAAATAATTATAGGTCAATTAGGGGGTACACTATGTATATTTTAAATAGTGCATTAAAACAAGGAAATACGAAGACACTTTTCTATGTTAACTAACGGCACGGTATCGGACCTTAATATTGACCTATAATTTTTAAATTGGACCACGTATTATATTACAGGGTTATAGTGTACCCTACCACAGGAAATAATTATAGGTCAATTAGGGGGTACGCAGAGTGACCCTAAAGTTTACTATGTATGCCTATGCGAAATAAAGTGTTCTGAGAAGCTTAAAATGAAGAAATAAGCGTTCTAAAATGCTTTTAAAATTCAAAGACATCTTTCAATGGTTAACTAACGCAAGGCGCAATATCAAACCTTAATATTGACCCATAATATTTAAATTGAACCAGGTATTGTATTACAGGGTAATAGTGTACCCTACCACAGGAAATAATTATAGGTCAATTAGGGGGTACACAGCGTGACCCTAAAGTTTACTATGTATGCCTATGCGAAATAAAATGTTCTGAGAAGCTTAAAATGAGGAAATAAGCGTTCTAAAATGCTTTAAAAATTCAAAGACATTTTTCTATGTTAACTAACGGCACGGTATCGGACCTTAATATTGACCTATAATTTTTAAATTGGACCACCTATTATATTACAGGGTAATAGTGTTCCCTACAACAGGAAATAATTATAGGTCAATTAGGGGGTACACTATGTATATTTTAAATAGTGCATTAAAACAAGAAAATACGAAGACACTTTTCTATGTTAACTAACGGCACGGTATCGGACCTTAATATTGACCTATAATTTTTAAATTGGACCACGTATTATATTACAGAGTTATAGTGTATCCTACCACAGGAAATAATTATAGGTCAAATAGGGGGTACACAGCGTGACCCTAAAGTTTACTATGTATGCCTATGCGAAATAAAGTGTTCTGAGAAGCTTAAAATGAGGAAATAAGCGTTCTAAAATGCTTTTAAAATTCAAAGACATTTTTCTATGTTAACTAACGGCACGGTATCGGACCTTAATATTGACCTATAATTTTTAAATTGGACCACCTATTATATTACAGGGTAATAGTGTACCCTACCACAGGAAATAATTATATGTCATTTAGGGGGTACACTATGTATATTTTAAATAGTGCATTAAAACAAGGAAATACGAAGACACTTTTCTATGTTAACTAACGGCACGGTATCGGACCTTAATATTGACCTATAATTTTTAAATTGTACCACGTATTATATTACAGGGTAATAGTGTACCTTACCACAGGAAATAATTATAGGTCAATTAGGTGGTACACAGCGTGACCCTAAAGTTTACTATGTATGCCTATGCGAAATAGAGTGTTCTGAGAAGCTTAAAATGAAGAAATAAGCGTTCTAAAATGCTTTAAAAATTCAAAGACATCTTTCAATGGTTAACTAACGCAAGGCGCGATATCAGACCTTAATATGGAACCATAATATTTCAATTGGACCAGGTATTATATTACAGGGTAATAGTGTACCCTACAACAGGAAATAATTATAGGTCAATTAGGGGGTACACTATGTATATTTTAAATAGTGCATTAAAACAAGAAAATACGAAGACACTTTTCTATGTTAACTAACGGCACGGTATCGGACCTTAATATTGACCTATAATTTTTAAATTGGACCACGTATTATATTACAGGGTTATAGTGTACCCTACCACAGGAAATAATTATAGGTCAATTAGGGGTTACACAGAGTGACCCTAAAGTTTAGTATGTATGCCTATGCGAAATAAAGAGTTCTGAGAAGCTTAAAATGAGGAAATAAGCGTTCTAAAATGCTTTAAAAATTCAAAGACATTTTTCTATGTTAACTAACGGCACGGTATCGGACCTTAATATTGACCTATAATTTTTAAATTGGACCACGTATTATATTACAGGGTAATAGTGTACCATACCACAGGAAATAATTATAGGTCATTTAGGGGGTACACAGCGTGACCCTAAATTTTACTATGTATGCCTATGCGAAATAGAGTGTTCTGAGATGCTTAAAATGAAGAAATAAGCGTTCTAAAATGCTTTAAAAATTCAAAGACATCTTTCAATGGTTAACTAACGCAAGGCGCAATATCAAACCTTAATATTGACCCATAATATTTAAATTGAACCAGGTATTGTATTACAGGGTAATAGTGTACCCTACCACAGGAAATAATTATAGGTCAATTAGGGGGTACACAGCGTGACCCTAAAGTTTACTATGTATGCCTATGCGAAATAAAGTGTTCTGAGAAGCTTAAAATGAGGAAATAAGCGTTCTAAAATGCTTTAAAAATTCAAAGACATTTTTCTATGTTAACTAACGGCACGGTATCGGACCTTAATATTGACCTATAATTTTTAAATTGGACCACCTATTATATTACATTGTAATAGTGTTCCCTACAACAGGAAATAATTATAGGTCAATTAGGGGGTACACTATGTATATTTTAAATAGTGCATTAAAACAAGAAAATACGAAGACACTTTTCTATGTTAACTAACGGCACGGTATCGGACCTTAATATTGACCTATAATTTTTAAATTGGACCACGTATTATATTACAGGGTTATAGTGTATCCTACCACAGGAAATAATTATAGGTCAAATAGGGGGTACACAGCGTGACCCTAAAGTTTACTATGTATGCCTATGCGAAATAAAGTGTTCTGAGAAGCTTAAAATGAGGAAATAAGCGTTCTAAAATGCTTTTAAAATTCAAAGACATTTTTCTATGTTAACTAACGGCACGGTATCGGACCTTAATATTGACCTATAATTTTTAAATTGGGCCACCTATTATATTACAGGGTAATAGTGTACCCTACCACAGGAAATAATTATAGGTCATTTAGGGGGCACACTATGTATATTTTAAATAGTGCATTAAAACAAGGAAATACGAAGACACTTTTCTATGTTAACTAACGGCACGGTATCGGACCTTAATATTGACCTATAATTTTTAAATTGTACCACGTATTATATTACAGGGTAATAGTGTACCTTACCACAGGAAATAATTATAGGTCAATTAGGTGGTACACAGCGTGACCCTAAAGTTTACTATGTATGCCTATGCGAAATAGAGTGTTCTGAGAAGCTTAAAATGAAGAAATAAGCGTTCTAAAATGCTTTAAAAATTCAAAGACATCTTTCAATGGTTAACTAACGCAAGGCGCGATATCAGACCTTAATATGGAACCATAATATTTCAATTTGACCAGGTATTATATTACAGGGTAATAGTGTACCCTACAACAGGAAATAATTATAGGTCAATTAGGGGGTACACTATGTATATTTTAAATAGTGCATTAAAACAAGAAAATACGAAGACACTTTTCTATGTTAACTAACGGCACGGTATCGGACCTTAATATTGACCTATAATTTTAAATTGGACCATGTATTATATTACAGGGTTATAGTGTACCCTACCACAGGAAATAATTATAGGTCAATTAGGGGGTACACAGAGTGACCCTAAAGTTTAGTATGTATGCCTATGCGAAATAAAGAGTTCTGAGAAGCTTAAAATGAGGAAATAAGCGTTCTAAAATGCTTTAAAAATTCAAAGACATTTTTCTATGTTAACTAACGGCACGGTATCGGACCTTAATATTGACCTATAATTTTTAAATTGGACCACGTATTATATTACAGGGTAATAGTGTACCATACCACAGGAAATAATTATAGGTCATTTAGGGGGTACACAGCGTGACCCTAAAGTTTACTATGTATGCCTATGCGAAATAAAGTGTTTTGAGAAGCTTAAAATGAGGAAATAAGCGTTCTAAAATGCTTTAAAAATTCAAAGACATTTTTCTATGTTAACTAACGGCACGGTATCGGACCTTAATATTGACCTATAATTTTTAAATTGTACCGCGTATTATATTACAGGGTAATAGTGTACCCTACCACAGGAAATAATTATAGGTCAATTAGGGGGTAATAGAGTGACCCTAAAGTTTACTATGTATGCCTATGCGAAATAAAGTGTTCTGAAAAGCTTAAAATGAGGAAATAAGCGTTCTAAAATGCTTTAAAAATTCAAAGACATCTTTCAATGGTTAACTAACGCAAGGCGCAATATCAGACCTTAATATTGACCCATAATATTTAAATTGGACCAGGTATTATATTACAGGGTAATAGTGTACCCTACCACAGGAAATAATTATAGGTCAATTAGGGGGTACACTATGTATATTTTAAATAGTGCATTAAAACAAGGAAATACGAAGACACTTTTCTATGTTAACTAACGGCACGGTATCGGACCTTAATATTGACCTATAATTTTTAAATTGGACCACGTATTATATTACAGGGTTATAGTGTACCCTACCACAGGAAATAATTATAGGTCAATTAGGGGGTACGCAGAGTGATCCTAAAGTTTACTATGTATGCCTATGCGAAATAAAGTGTTCTGAGAAGCTTAAAATGAAGAAATAAGCGTTCTAAAATGCTTTTAAAATTCAAAGACATCTTTCAATGGTTAACTAACGCAAGGCGCAATATCAAACCTTAATATTGACCCATAATATTTAAATTGAACCAGGTATTGTATTACAGGGTAATAGTGTACCCTACCACAGGAAATAATTATAGGTCAATTAGGGGGTACACAGCGTGACCCTAAAGTTTACTATGTATGCCTATGCGAAATAAAATGTTCTGAGAAGCTTAAAATGAGGAAATAAGCGTTCTAAAATGCTTTAAAAATTCAAAGACATTTTTCTATGTTAACTAACGGCACGGTATCGGACCTTATTATTGACCTATAATTTTTAAATTGGACCACCTATTATATTACAGGGTAATAGTGTTCCCTACAACAGGAAATAATTATAGGTCAATTAGGGGGTACACTATGTATATTTTAAATAGTGCATTAAAACAAGAAAATACGAAGACACTTTTCTATGTTAACTAACGGCACGGTATCGGACCTTAATATTGACCTATAATTTTTAAATTGGACCACGTATTATATTACAGAGTTATAGTGTATCCTACCACAGGAAATAATTATAGGTCAAATAGGGGGTACACAGCGTGACCCTAAAGTTTACTATGTATGCCTATGCGAAATAAAGTGTTCTGAGAAGCTTAAAATGAGGAAATAAGCGTTCTAAAATGCTTTTAAAATTCAAAGACATTTTTCTATGTTAACTAACGGCACGGTATCGGACCTTAATATTGACCTATAATTTTTAAATTGGACCACCTATTATATTACAGGGTAATAGTGTACCCTACCACAGGAAATAATTATATGTCATTTAGGGGGTACACTATGTATATTTTAAATAGTGCATTAAAACAAGGAAATACGAAGACACTTTTCTATGTTAACTAACGGCACGGTATCGGACCTTAATATTGACCTATAATTTTTAAATTGTACCACGTATTATATTACAGGGTAATAGTGTACCTTACCACAGGAAATAATTATAGGTCAATTAGGTGGTACACAGCGTGACCCTAAAGTTTACTATGTATGCCTATGCGAAATAGAGTGTTCTGAGAAGCTTAAAATGAAGAAATAAGCGTTCTAAAATGCTTTAAAAATTCAAAGACATCTTTCAATGGTTAACTAACGCAAGGCGCGATATCAGACCTTAATATGGAACCATAATATTTCAATTGGACCAGGTATTATATTACAGGGTAATAGTGTACCCTACAACAGGAAATAATTATAGGTCAATTAGGGGGTACACTATGTATATTTTAAATAGTGCATTAAAACAAGAAAATACGAAGACACTTTTCTATGTTAACTAACGGCACGGTATCGAACCTTAATATTGACCTATAATTTTTAAATTGGACCACGTATTATATTACAGGGTTATAGTGTACCCTACCACAGGAAATAATTATAGGTCAATTAGGGGGTACGCAGAGTGACCCTAAAGTTTACTATGTATGCCTATGCGAAATAAAGTGTTCTGAGAAGCTTAAAATGAGGAAATAAGCGTTCTAAAATGCTTTAAAAATTCAAAGACAATTTTCTATGTTAACTAACGGCACGGTATCGGACCTTAATATTGACCTATAATTTTTAAATTGGACCACCTATTATATTACAGGGTAATAGTGTACCCTACCACAGGAAATAATTATAGGTCAATTAGGGGGTACACAGCGTGACCCTAAAGTTTACTATGTATGCCTATGCGAAATAGAGTGTTCTGAGATGCTTAAAATGAAGAAATAAGCGTTCTAAAATGCTTTAAAAATTCAAAGACATCTTTCAATGGTTAACTAACGCAAGGTGCAATATCAGACCTTAATATTGACCCATAATATTTAAATTGGACCAGGTATTATATTACAGGGTAATAGTGTACCCTACCACAGGAAAGAATTATAGGTCAGTTAGGGGGTACACTATGTATATTTTAAAAAGTGCATTAAAACAAGGAAATACGAAGACACTTTTCTATGTTAACTAACGGCACGGTATCGGACCTTAATATTGACCTATAATTTTTAAATTGGACCACGTATTATATTACAGGGTTATAGTGTACCCTACATCAGGAAATAATTATAGGTCAATTAGGGGGTACACAGAGTGACCCTAAAGTTTACTATGTATGCCTATGCGAAATAAAGTGTTCTGAGAAGCTTAAAATGAGGAAATAAGCGATCTAAAATGCTTTAAAAATTTAAAGACATTTTTCTATGTTAACTAACGGCACGGTATCGGACCTTAATATTGACCTATAATTTTTAAATTGGACCACGTATTATATTACAGGGTAATAGTGTACCCTACCACAGGAAATAATTATAGGTCATTTAGGGGGTACACTATGTATATTTTAAATAGTGCATTAAAACAAGGAAATACGAAGACACTTTTCTATGTTAACTAACGGCACGGTATCGGACCTTAATATTGACCTATAATTTTTAAATTGGACCACGTATTATATTACAGGGTTATAGTGTACCCTACCACAGGAAATAATTATAGGTCAATTAGGGGGTACACAGAGTGACCCTAATGTTTAGTATGTATGCCTATGCGAAATAAAGAGTTCTGAGAAGCTTAAAATGAGGAAATAAGCGTTCTAAAATGCTTTAAAAATTCAAAGACATTTTTCTATGTTAACTAACGACACGGTATCGGACCTTAATATTGACCTATAATTTTTAAATTGGACCACGTATTATATTACAGGGTAATAGTGTACCATACCACAGGAAATAATTATAGGTCATTTAGGGGGTACACAGCGTGACCCTAAATTTTACTATGTATGCCTATGCGAAATAGAGTGTTCTGAGATGCTTAAAATGAAGAAATAAGCGTTCTAAAATGCTTTAAAAATTCAAAGACATCTTTCAATGGTTAACTAACGCAAGGCGCAATATCAGACCTTAATATTGACCCATAATATTTAAATTGGACCAGGTATTATATTACAGGGTAATAGTGTACCCTACCACATGAAATAATTATAGGTCAATTAGGGGGTACACTATGTATATTTTAAATAGTGCATTAAAACAAGGAAATACGAAGACACTTTTCTATGTTAACTAACGGCACGGTATCGGACCTTAATATTGGCCTATAATTTTTAAATTGGACCACCTATTATATTACAGGGTAATAGTGTACCCTACAACAGGAAATATTTATAGGTCAATTAGGGGGTACACTATGTATATTTTAAATAGTGCATTAAAACAAGAAAATACGAAGACACTTTTCTATGTTAACTAACGGCACGGTATTGGACCTTAATATTGACCTATAATTTTTAAATTGGACCACGTATTATATTACAGGGTTATAGTGTACCCTACCACAGGAAATAATTATAGGTCAATTAGGGGGTACACAGAGTGACCTTAAAGTTTACTATGTATGCCTATGCGAAATAGAGTGTTCTGAGATGCTTAAAATGAAGAAATAAGCGTTCTAAAATGCTTTAAAAATTCAAAGACATCTTTCAATGGTTAACTAACGCAAGGCGCAATATCAGACCTTAATATTGACCCATAATATTTAAATTGGACCAGGTATTATATTACAGGGTAATAGTGTACCCTACCACAGGAAATAATTATAGGTCAATTAGGGGGTACACTATGTATATTTTAAATAGTGCATTAAAACAAGGAAATACGAAGACACTTTTCTATGTTAACTAACGGCACGGTATCGGACCTTAATATTGACCTATAATTTTTAAATTGTACCACGTATTATATTACAGGGTAATAGTGTACCTTACCACAGGAAATAATTATAGGTCAATTAGGTGGTACACAGCGTGACCCTAAAGTTTACTATGTATGCCTATGCGAAATAGAGTGTTCTGAGAAGCTTAAAATGAAGAAATAAGCGTTCTAAAATGCTTTAAAAATTCAAAGACATCTTTCAATGGTTAACTAACGCAAGGCGCGATATCAGACCTTAATATGGAACCATAATATTTCAATTGGACCAGGTATTATAATACAGGGTAATAGTGTACCCTACAACAGGAAATAATTATAGGTCAATTAGGGGGTACACTATGTATATTTTAAATAGTGCATTAAAACAAGAAAATACGAAGACACTTTTCTATGTTAACTAACGGCACGGTATCGGACCTTAATATTGACCTATAATTTTTAAATTGGACAACGTATTATATTACAGGGTTATAGTGTACCCTACCACAGGAAATAATTATAGGTCAATTAGGGGGTACACAGAGTGACCCTAAAGTTTAGTATGTATGCCTATGCGAAATAAAGAGTTCTGAGAAGCTTAAAATGAGGAAATAAGCGTTCTAAAATGCTTTAAAAATTCAAAGACATTTTTCTATGTTAACTAACGGCACGGTATCGGACCTTAATATTGACCTATAATTTTTAAATTGGACCACGTATTATATTACAGGGTAATAGTGTACCATACCACAGTAAATAATTATAGGTCATTTAGGGGGTACACAGCGTGACCCTAAATTTTACTATGTATGCCTATGCGAAATAGAGTGTTCTGAGATGCTTAAAATGAAGAAATAAGCGTTCTAAAATGCTTTAAAAATTCAAAGACATCTTTCAATGGTTAACTAACGCAAGGCACAATATCAGACCTTAATATTGACCCATAATATTTAAATTGGACCAGGTATTATATTACAGGGTAATAGTGTACCCTACCAAAGGAAATAATTATAGGTCAATTAGGGGGTACACAGCGTGACCCTAATGTTTACTATGTATGCCTATGCGAAATAAAGTGTTCTGAGAAGCTTAAAATGAGGAAATAAGCGTTCTAAAATGCTTTAAAAATTCAAAGACATCTTTCAATGGTTAACTAACGCAAGGCGCAATATCAGACCTTAATATTGACCCATAATATTTAAATTGGACCAGGTATTATATTACAGGGTAATAGTGTACCCTACCACATGAAATAATTATAGGTCAATTAGGGGGTACACTATGTATATTTTAAATAGTGCATTAAAACAAGGAAATACGAAGACACATTTCTATGTTAACTAACGGCACGGTATCGGACCTTAATATTGGCCTATAATTTTTAAATTGGACCACCTATTATATTACAGGGTAATAGTGTACCCTACAACAGGAAATAATTATAGGTCAATTAGGGGGTACACTATGTATATTTTAAATAGTGCATTAAAACAAGAAAATACGAAGACACTTTTCTATGTTAACTAACGGCACGGTATTGGACCTTAATATTGACCTATAATATTTAAATTGGACCACGTATTATATTACAGGGTTATAGTGTACCCTACCACAGGAAATAATTATAGGTCAATTAGGGGGTACACAGAGTGACCTTAAAGTTTACTATGTATGCCTATGCGAAATAGAGTGTTCTGAGATGCTTAAAATGAAGAAATAAGCGTTCTAAAATGCTTTAAAAATTCAAAGACATCTTTCAATGGTTAACTAACGCAAGGCGCAATATCAGACCTTAATATTGACCCATAATATTTAAATTGGACCAGGTATTATATTACAGGGTAATAGTGTACCCTACCACAGGAAATAATTATAGGTCAATTAGGGGGTACACTATGTATATTTTAAATAGTGCATTAAAACAAGGAAATACGAAGACACTTTTCTATGTTAACTAACGGCACGGTATCGGACCTTAATATTGACCTATAATTTTTAAATTGGACCACGTATTATATTACAGGGTTATAGTGTACCCTACCACAGGAAATAATTATAGGTCAATTAGGGGGTAAACAGAGTGACCCTAAAGTTTACTATGTATGCCTATGCGAAATAAAGTGTTCTGAGAAGCTTAAAATGAGAAAATAAGCGTTCTAAAATGCTTTAAAAATTCAAAGACATTTTTCTATGTTAACTAACGGCACGGTATCGGACCTTAACATTGACCTATAATTTTTAAATTGGACCACGTATTATATTACAGGGTAATAGTGTACCCTACCACAGGAAATAATTATAGGTCATTTAGGGGGTACACAGCGTGACCCTAAATTTTACTATGTATGCCTATGCGAAATAGAGTGTTCTGAGATGCTTAAAATGAAGAAATAAGCGTTCTAAAATGCTTTAAAAATTCAAAGACATCTTTCAATGGTTAACTAACGCAAGGCGCAATATCAGACCTTAATATTGACCCATAATATTTAAATTGGACCAGGTATTATATTACAGGGTAAGAGTGTACCCTACCAAAGGAAATAATTATAGGTCAATTAGGGGGTACACAGCGTGACCCTAAAGTTTACTATGTATGCCTATGCGAAATAAAGTGTTCTGAGAAGCTTAAAATGAGGAAATAAGCGTTCTAAAATGCTTTAAAAATTCAAAGACATCTTTCAATGGTTAACTAACGCAAGGCGCAATATCAGACCTTAATATTGACCCATAATATTTAAATTGGACCAGGTATTATATTACAGGGTAATAGTGTACCCTACCACATGAAATAATTATAGGTCAATTAGGGGGTACACTATGTATATTTTAAATAGTGCATTAAAACAAGGAAATACGAAGACACTTTTCTATGTTAACTAACGGCACGGTATCGGACCTTAATATTGGCCTATAATTTTTAAATTGGACCACCTATTATATTACAGGGTAATAGTGTACCCTACAACAGGAAATAATTATAGGTCAATTAGGGGGTACACTATGTATATTTTAAATAGTGCATTAAAACAAGAAAATACGAAGACACTTTTCTATGTTAACTAACGGCACGGTATTGGACCTTAATATTGACCTATAATATTTAAATTGGACCACGTATTATATTACAGGGTTATAGTGTACCCTACCACAGGAAATAATTATAGGTCAATTAGGGGGTACACAGAGTGACCTTAAAGTTTACTATGTATGCCTATGCGAAGTAGAGTGTTCTGAGATGCTTAAAATGAAGAAATAAGCGTTCTAAAATGCTTTAAAAATTCAAAGACATCTTTCAATGGTTAACTAACGCAAGGCGCAATATCAGACCTTAATATTGACCCATAATATTTAAATTGGACCAGGTATTATATTACAGGGTAATAGTGTACCCTACCACAGGAAATAATTATAGGTCAATTAGGGGGTACACTATGTATATTTTAAATAGTGCATTAAAACAAGGAAATACGAAGACACTTTTCTATGTTAACTAACGGCACGGTATCGGACCTTAATATTGACCTATAATTTTTAAATTGGACCACGTATTATATTACAGGGTTATAGTGTACCCTACCACAGGAAATAATTATAGGTCAATTAGGGGGTAAACAGAGTGACCCTAAAGTTTACTATGTATGCCTATGCGAAATAAAGTGTTCTGAGAAGCTTAAAATGAGAAAATAAGCGTTCTAAAATGCTTTAAAAATTCAAAGACATTTTTCTATGTTAACTAATGGCACGGTATCGGACCTTAACATTGACCTATAATTTTTAAATTGGACCACGTATTATATTACAGGGTAATAGTGTACCCTACCACAGGAAATAATTATAGGTCATTTAGGGGGTACACAGCGTGACCCTAAATTTTACTATGTATGCCTATGCGAAATAGAGTGTTCTGAGATGCTTAAAATGAAGAAATAAGCGTTCTAAAATGCTTTAAAAATTCAAAGACATCTTTCAATGGTTAACTAACGCAAGGCGCAATATCAGACCTTAATATTGACCCATAATATTTAAATTGGACCAGGTATTATATTACAGGGTAAGAGTGTACCCTACCAAAGGAAATAATTATAGGTCAATTAGGGGGTACACAGCGTGACCCTAAAGTTTACTATGTATGCCTATGCGAAATAAAGTGTTCTGAGAAGCTTAAAATGAGGAAATAAGCGTTCTAAAATGCTTTAAAAATTCAAAGACATCTTTCAATGGTTAACTAACGCAAGGCGCAATATCAGACCTTAATATTGACCCATAATATTTAAATTGGACCAGGTATTATATTACAGGGTAATAGTGTACCCTACCACATGAAATAATTATAGGTCAATTAGGGGGTACACTATGTATATTTTAAATAGTGCATTAAAACAAGGAAATACGAAGACACTTTTCTATGTTAACTAACGGCACGTTATCGGACCTTAATATTGACCTATAATTTTTAAATTGTACCGCGTATTATATTACAGGGTAATAGTGTACCCTACCACAGGAAATAATTATAGGTCAATTAGGGGGTAATAGAGTGACCCTAAAGTTTACTATGTATGCCTATGCGAAATAAAGTGTTCTGAAAAGCTTAAAATGAGGAAATAAGCGTTCTAAAATGCTTTAAAAATTCAAAGACATCTTTCAATGGTTAACTAACGCAAGGCGCAATATCAGACCTCAATATTGACCCATAATATTTAAATTGGACCAGGTATTATATTACAGGGTAATAGTGTACCCTACCACAGGAAATAATTATAGGTCAATTAGGGGGTACACTATGTATATTTTAAATAGTGCATTAAAACAAGGAAATACGAAGACACTTTTCTATGTTAACTAACGGCACGGTATCGGACCTTAATATTGACCTATAATTTTTAAATTGGACCACGTATTATATTACAGGGTTATAGTGTACCCTACCACAAGAAATAATTATAGGTCAATTAGGGGGTACGCAGAGTGACCCTAAAGTATACTATGTATGCCTATGCGAAATAAAGTGTTCTGAGAAGCTTAAAATGAAGAAATAAGCGTTCTAAAATGCTTTAAAAATTCAAAGACATCTTTCAATGGTTAACTAACGCAAGGCGCAATATCAAACCTTAATATTGACCCATAATATTTAAATTGAACCAGGTATTGTATTACAGGGTAATAGTGTACCCTACCACAGGAAATAATTATAGGTCAATTAGGGGGTACACAGCGTGACCCTAAAGTTTACTATGTATGCCTATGCGAAATAAAGTGTTCTGAGAAGCTTAAAATGAGGAAATAAGCGTTCTAAAATGCTTTAAAAATTCAAAGACATTTTTCTATGTTAACTAACGGCACGGTATCGGACCTTAATATTGACCTATAATTTTTAAATTGGACCACCTATTATATTACAGGGTAATAGTGTTCCCTACAACAGGAAATAATTATAGGTCAATTAGGGGGTACACTATGTATATTTTAAATAGTGCATTAAAACAAGAAAATACGAAGACACTTTTCTATGTTAACTAACGGCACGGTATCGGACCTTAATATTGACCTATAATTTTTAAATTGGACCACGTATTATATTACAGGGTTATAGTGTATCCTACCACAGGAAATAATTATAGGTCAAATAGGGGGTACACAGCGTGACCCTAAAGTTTACTATGTATGCCTATGCGAAATAAAGTGTTCTGAGAAGCTTAAAATGAGGAAATAAGCGTTCTAAAATGCTTTTAAAATTCAAAGACATTTTTCTATGTTAACTAACGGCACGGTATCGGACCTTAATATTGACCTATAATTTTTAAATTGGACCACCTATTATATTACAGGGTAATAGTGTACCCTACCACAGGAAATAATTATAGGTCATTTAGGGGGCACACTATGTATATTTTAAATAGTGCATTAAAACAAGGAAATACGAAGACACTTTTCTATGTTAACTAACGGCACGGTATCGGACCTTAATATTGACCTATAATTTTTAAATTGTACCACGTATTATATTACAGGGTAATAGTGTACCTTACCACAGGAAATAATTATAGGTCAATTAGGTGGTACACAGCGTGACCCTAAAGTTTACTATGTATGCCTATGCGAAATAGAGTGTTCTGAGAAGCTTAAAATGAAGAAATAAGCGTTCTAAAATGCTTTAAAAATTCAAAGACATCTTTCAATGGTTAACTAACGCAAGGCGCGATATCAGACCTTAATATGGAACCATAATATTTCAATTGGACCAGGTATTATATTACAGGGTAATAGTGTACCCTACAACAGGAAATAATTATAGGTCAATTAGGGGGTACACTATGTATATTTTAAATAGTGCATTAAAACAAGAAAATACGAAGACACTTTTCTATGTTAACTAACGGCACGGTATCGGACCTTAATATTGACCTATAATTTTTAAATTGGACCATGTATTATATTACAGGGTTATAGTGTACCCTACCACAGGAAATAATTATAGGTCAATTAGGGGGTACACAGAGTGACCCTAAAGTTTAGTATGTATGCCTATGCGAAATAAAGAGTTCTGAGAAGCTTAAAATGAGGAAATAAGCGTTCTAAAATGCTTTAAAAATTCAAAGACATTTTTCTATGTTAACTAACGGCACGGTATCGGACCTTAATATTGACCTATAATTTTTAAATTGGACCACGTATTATATTACAGGGTAATAGTGTACCATACCACAGGAAATAATTATATGTCATTTAGGGGGTACACAGCGTGACCCTAAAGTTTACTATGTATGCCTATGCGAAATAAAGTGTTTTGAGAAGCTTAAAATGGGGAAATAAGCGTTCTAAAATGCTTTAAAAATTCAAAGACATTTTTCTATGTTAACTAACGGCACGGTATCGGACCTTAATATTGACCTATAATTTTTAAATTGTACCGCGTATTATATTACAGGGTAATAGTGTACCCTACCACAGGAAATAATTATAGGTCAATTAGGGGGTAATAGAGTGACCCTAAAGTTTACTATGTATGCCTATGCGAAATAAAGTGTTCTGAAAAGCTTAAAATGAGGAAATAAGCGTTCTAAAATGCTTTAAAAATTCAAAGACATCTTTCAATGGTTAACTAACGCAAGGCGCAATATCAGACCTTAATATTGACCCATAATATTTAAATTGGACCAGGTATTATATTACAGGGTAATAGTGTACCCTACCACAGGAAATAATTATAGGTCAATTAGGGGGTACACTATGTATATTTTAAATAGTGCATTAAAACAAGGAAATACGAAGACACTTTTCTATGTTAACTAACGGCACGGTATCGGACCTTAATATTGACCTATAATTTTTAAATTGGACCACGTATTATATTACAGGGTTATAGTGTACCCTACCACAGGAAATAATTATAGGTCAATTAGGGGGTACGCAGAGTGACCCTAAAGTTTACTATGTATGCCTATGCGAAATAAAGTGTTCTGAGAAGCTTAAAATGAAGAAATAAGCGTTCTAAAATGCTTTTAAAATTCAAAGACATCTTTCAATGGTTAACTAACGCAAGGCGCAATATCAAACCTTAATATTGACCCATAATATTTAAATTGAACCAGGTATTGTATTACAGGGTAATAGTGTACCCTACCACAGGAAATAATTATAGGTCAATTAGGGGGTACACAGCGTGACCCTAAAGTTTACTATGTATGCCTATGCGAAATAAAATGTTCTGAGAAGCTTAAAATGAGGAAATAAGCGTTCTAAAATGCTTTAAAAATTCAAAGACATTTTTCTATGTTAACTAACGGCACGGTATCGGACCTTAATATTGACCTATAATTTTTAAATTGGACCACCTATTATATTACAGGGTAATAGTGTTCCCTACAACAGGAAATAATTATAGGTCAATTAGGGGGTACACTATGTATATTTTAAATAGTGCATTAAAACAAGAAAATACGAAGACACTTTTCTATGTTAACTAACGGCACGGTATCGGACCTTAATATTGACCTATAATTTTTAAATTGGACCACGTATTATATTACAGAGTTATAGTGTATCCTACCACAGGAAATAATTATAGGTCAAATAGGGGGTACACAGCGTGACCCTAAAGTTTACTATGTATGCCTATGCGAAATAAAGTGTTCTGAGAAGCTTAAAATGAGGAAATAAGCGTTCTAAAATGCTTTTAAAATTCAAAGACATTTTTCTATGTTAACTAACGGCACGGTATCGGACCTTAATATTGACCTATAATTTTTAAATTGGACCACCTATTATATTACAGGGTAATAGTGTACCCTACCACAGGAAATAATTATATGTCATTTAGGGGGTACACTATGTATATTTTAAATAGTGCATTAAAACAAGGAAATACGAAGACACTTTTCTATGTTAACTAACGGCACGGTATCGGACCTTAATATTGACCTATAATTTTTAAATTGTACCACGTATTATATTACAGGGTAATAGTGTACCTTACCACAGGAAATAATTATAGGTCAATTAGGTGGTACACAGCGTGACCCTAAAGTTTACTATGTATGCCTATGCGAAATAGAGTGTTCTGAGAAGCTTAAAATGAAGAAATAAGCGTTCTAAAATGCTTTAAAAATTCAAAGACATCTTTCAATGGTTAACTAACGCAAGGCGCGATATCAGACCTTAATATGGAACCATAATATTTCAATTGGACCAGGTATTATATTACAGGGTAATAGTGTACCCTACAACAGGAAATAATTATAGGTCAATTAGGGGGTACACTATGTATATTTTAAATAGTGCATTAAAACAAGAAAATACGAAGACACTTTTCTATGTTAACTAACGGCACGGTATCGGACCTTAATATTGACCTATAATTTTTAAATTGGACCACGTATTATATTACAGGGTTATAGTGTACCCTACCACAGGAAATAATTATAGGTCAATTAGGGGTTACACAGAGTGACCCTAAAGTTTAGTATGTATGCCTATGCGAAATAAAGAGTTCTGAGAAGCTTAAAATGAGGAAATAAGCGTTCTAAAATGCTTTAAAAATTCAAAGACATTTTTCTATGTTAACTAACGGCACGGTATCGGACCTTAATATTGACCTATAATTTTTAAATTGGACCACGTATTATATTACAGGGTAATAGTGTACCATACCACAGGAAATAATTATAGGTCATTTAGGGGGTACACAGCGTGACCCTAAATTTTACTATGTATGCCTATGCGAAATAGAGTGTTCTGAGATGCTTAAAATGAAGAAATAAGCGTTCTAAAATGCTTTAAAAATTCAAAGACATCTTTCAATGGTTAACTAACGCAAGGCGCAATATCAAACCTTAATATTGACCCATAATATTTAAATTGAACCAGGTATTGTATTACAGGGTAATAGTGTACCCTACCACAGGAAATAATTATAGGTCAATTAGGGGGTACACAGCGTGACCCTAAAGTTTACTATGTATGCCTATGCGAAATAAAGTGTTCTGAGAAGCTTAAAATGAGGAAATAAGCGTTCTAAAATGCTTTAAAAATTCAAAGACATTTTTCTATGTTAACTAACGGCACGGTATCGGACCTTAATATTGACCTATAATTTTTAAATTGGACCACCTATTATATTACAGGGTAATAGTGTTCCCTACAACAGGAAATAATTATAGGTCAATTAGGGGGTACACTATGTATATTTTAAATAGTGCATTAAAACAAGAAAATACGAAGACACTTTTCTATGTTAACTAACGGCACGGTATCGGACCTTAATATTGACCTATAATTTTTAAATTGGACCACGTATTATATTACAGGGTTATAGTGTATCCTACCACAGGAAATAATTATAGGTCAAATAGGGGGTACACAGCGTGACCCTAAAGTTTACTATGTATGCCTATGCGAAATAAAGTGTTCTGAGAAGCTTAAAATGAGGAAATAAGCGTTCTAAAATGCTTTTAAAATTCAAAGACATTTTTCTATGTTAACTAACGGCACGGTATCGGACCTTAATATTGACCTATAATTTTTAAATTGGGCCACCTATTATATTACAGGGTAATAGTGTACCCTACCACAGGAAATAATTATAGGTCATTTAGGGGGCACACTATGTATATTTTAAATAGTGCATTAAAACAAGGAAATACGAAGACACTTTTCTATGTTAACTAACGGCACGGTATCGGACCTTAATATTGACCTATAATTTTTAAATTGTACCACGTATTATATTACAGGGTAATAGTGTACCTTACCACAGGAAATAATTATAGGTCAATTAGGTGGTACACAGCGTGACCCTAAAGTTTACTATGTATGCCTATGCGAAATAGAGTGTTCTGAGAAGCTTAAAATGAAGAAATAAGCGTTCTAAAATGCTTTAAAAATTCAAAGACATCTTTCAATGGTTAACTAACGCAAGGCGCGATATCAGACCTTAATATGGAACCATAATATTTCAATTGGACCAGGTATTATATTACAGGGTAATAGTGTACCCTACAACAGGAAATAATTATAGGTCAATTAGGGGGTACACTATGTATATTTTAAATAGTGCATTAAAACAAGAAAATACGAAGACACTTTTCTATGTTAACTAACGGCACGGTATCGGACCTTAATATTGACCTATAATTTTTAAATTGGACCATGTATTATATTACAGGGTTATAGTGTACCCTACCACAGGAAATAATTATAGGTCAATTAGGGGGTACACAGAGTGACCCTAAAGTTTAGTATGTATGCCTATGCGAAATAAAGAGTTCTGAGAAGCTTAAAATGAGGAAATAAGCGTTCTAAAATGCTTTAAAAATTCAAAGACATTTTTCTATGTTAACTAACGGCACGGTATCGGACCTTAATATTGACCTATAATTTTTAAATTGGACCACGTATTATATTACAGGGTAATAGTGTACCATACCACAGGAAATAATTATAGGTCATTTAGGGGGTACACAGCGTGACCCTAAAGTTTACTATGTATGCCTATGCGAAATAAAGTGTTTTGAGAAGCTTAAAATGAGGAAATAAGCGTTCTAAAATGCTTTAAAAATTCAAAGACATTTTTCTATGTTAACTAACGGCACGGTATCGGACCTTAATATTGACCTATAATTTTTAAATTGTACCGCGTATTATATTACAGGGTAATAGTGTACCCTACCACAGGAAATAATTATAGGTCAATTAGGGGGTAATAGAGTGACCCTAAAGTTTACTATGTATGCCTATGCGAAATAAAGTGTTCTGAAAAGCTTAAAATGAGGAAATAAGCGTTCTAAAATGCTTTAAAAATTCAAAGACATCTTTCAATGGTTAACTAACGCAAGGCGCAATATCAGACCTTAATATTGACCCATAATATTTAAATTGGACCAGGTATTATATTACAGGGTAATAGTGTACCCTACCACAGGAAATAATTATAGGTCAATTAGGGGGTACACTATGTATATTTTAAATAGTGCATTAAAACAAGGAAATACGAAGACACTTTTCTATGTTAACTAACGGCACGGTATCGGACCTTAATATTGACCTATAATTTTTAAATTGGACCACGTATTATATTACAGGGTTATAGTGTACCCTACCACAGGAAATAATTATAGGTCAATTAGGGGGTACGCAGAGTGATCCTAAAGTTTACTATGTATGCCTATGCGAAATAAAGTGTTCTGAGAAGCTTAAAATGAAGAAATAAGCGTTCTAAAATGCTTTTAAAATTCAAAGACATCTTTCAATGGTTAACTAACGCAAGGCGCAATATCAAACCTTAATATTCACCCATAATATTTAAATTGAACCAGGTATTGTATTACAGGGTAATAGTGTACCCTACCACAGGAAATAATTATAGGTCAATTAGGGGGTACACAGCGTGACCCTAAAGTTTACTATGTATGCCTATGCGAAATAAAATGTTCTGAGAAGCTTAAAATGAGGAAATAAGCGTTCTAAAATGCTTTAAAAATTCAAAGACATTTTTCTATGTTAACTAACGGCACGGTATCGGACCTTAATATTGACCTATAATTTTTAAATTGGACCACCTATTATATTACAGGGTAATAGTGTTCCCTACAACAGGAAATAATTATAGGTCAATTAGGGGGTACACTATGTATATTTTAAATAGTGCATTAAAACAAGAAAATACGAAGACACTTTTCTATGTTAACTAACGGCACGGTATCGGACCTTAATATTGACCTATAATTTTTAAATTGGACCACGTATTATATTACAGAGTTATAGTGTATCCTACCACAGGAAATAATTATAGGTCAAATAGGGGGTACACAGCGTGACCCTAAAGTTTACTATGTATGCCTATGCGAAATAAAGTGTTCTGAGAAGCTTAAAATGAGGAAATAAGCGTTCTAAAATGCTTTTAAAATTCAAAGACATTTTTCTATGTTAACTAACGGCACGGTATCGGACCTTAATATTGACCTATAATTTTTAAATTGGACCACCTATTATATTACAGGGTAATAGTGTACCCTACCACAGGAAATAATTATATGTCATTTAGGGGGTACACTATGTATATTTTAAATAGTGCATTAAAACAAGGAAATACGAAGACACTTTTCTATGTTAACTAACGGCACGGTATCGGACCTTAATATTGACCTATAATTTTTAAATTGTACCACGTATTATATTACAGGGTAATAGTGTACCTTACCACAGGAAATAATTATAGGTCAATTAGGTGGTACACAGCGTGACCCTAAAGTTTACTATGTATGCCTATGCGAAATAGAGTGTTCTGAGAAGCTTAAAATGAAGAAATAAGCGTTCTAAAATGCTTTAAAAATTCAAAGACATCTTTCAATGGTTAACTAACGCAAGGCGCGATATCAGACCTTAATATGGAACCATAATATTTCAATTGGACCAGGTATTATATTACAGGGTAATAGTGTACCCTACAACAGGAAATAATTATAGGTCAATTAGGGGGTACACTATGTATATTTTAAATAGTGCATTAAAACAAGAAAATACGAAGACACTTTTCTATGTTAACTAACGGCACGGTATCGAACCTTAATATTGACCTATAATTTTTAAATTGGACCACGTATTATATTACAGGGTTATAGTGTACCCTACCACAGGAAATAATTATAGGTCAATTAGGGGTTACACAGAGTGACCCTAAAGTTTAGTATGTATGCCTATGCGAAATAAAGAGTTCTGAGAAGCTTAAAATGAGGAAATAAGCGTTCTAAAATGCTTTAAAAATTCAAAGACATTTTTCTATGTTAACTAACGGCACGGTATCGGACCTTAATATTGACCTATAATTTTTAAATTGGACCACGTATTATATTACAGGGTAATAGTGTACCATACCACAGGAAATAATTATAGGTCATTTAGGGGGTACACAGCGTGACCCTAAATTTTACTATGTATGCCTATGCGAAATAGAGTGTTCTGAGATGCTTAAAATGAAAAAATAAGCGTTCTAAAATGCTTTAAAAATTCAAAGACATCTTTCAATGGTTAACTAACGCAAGGCGCAATATCAGACCTTAATATTGACCCATAATATTTAAATTGGACCAGGTATTATATTACAGGGTAATAGTGTACCCTACCACAGGAAATAATTATAGGTCAATTAGGGGGTACACTATGTATATTTTAAATAGTGCATTAAAACAAGGAAATACGAAGACACTTTTCTATGTTAACTAACGGCACGGTATCGGACCTTAATATTGACCTATAATTTTTAAATTGGACCACGTATTATATTACAGGGTTATAGTGTACCCTACCACAGGAAATAATTATAGGTCAATTAGGGGGTACGCAGAGTGACCCTAAAGTTTACTATGTATGCCTATGCGAAATAAAGTGTTCTGAGAAGCTTAAAATGAGGAAATAAGCGTTCTAAAATGCTTTAAAAATTCAAAGACAATTTTCTATGTTAACTAACGGCACGGTATCGGACCTTAATATTGACCTATAATTTTTAAATTGGACCACCTATTATATTACAGGGTAATAGTGTACCCTACCACAGGAAATAATTATAGGTCAATTAGGGGGTACACAGCGTGACCCTAAAGTTTACTATGTATGCCTATGCGAAATAAAGTGTTCTGAGAAGCTTAAAATGAAGAAATAAGCGTTCTAAAATGCTTTAAAAATTCAAAGACATCTTTCAATGGTTAACTAACGCAAGGCGCAATATCAAACCTTAATATTGACCCATAATATTTAAATTGGACCAGGTATTATATTACAGGGTAATAGTGTACCCTACCAAAGGAAATAATTATAGGTCATTTAGGGGGTACACAGCGTGACCCTAAAGTTTACTATGTATGCCTATGCGAAATAAAGTGTTTTGAGAAGCTTAAAATGAGGAAATAAGCGTTCTAAAATGCTTTAAAAATTCAAAGACATTTTTCTATGTTAACTAACGGCACGGTATCGGACCTTAATATTGACCTATAATTTTTAAATTGTACCACGTATTATATTACAGGGTAATAGTGTACCTTACCACAGGGAATAATTATAGGTCAATTAGGTGGTACACAGCGTGACCCTAAAGTTTACTATGTATGCCTATGCGAAATAGAGTGTTCTGAGAAGCTTAAAATGAAGAAATAAGCGTTCTAAAATACTTTAAAAATTCAAAGACATCTTTCAATGGTTAACTAACGCAAGGCGCGATATCAGACCTTAATATGGAACCATAATATTTCAATTGGACCAGGTATTATATTACAGGGTAATAGTGTACCCTACAACAGGAAATAATTATAGGTCAATTAGGGGGTACACTATGTATATTTTAAATAGTGCATTAAAACAAGAAAATACGAAGACACTTTTCTATGTTAACTAACGGCACGGTATCGGACCTTAATATTGACCTATAATTTTTAAATTGGAGCACGTATTATATTACAGGGTTATAGTGTACCCTACCACAGGAAATAATTATAGGTCAATTAGGGGGTAAACAGAGTGACCCTAAAGTTTACTATGTATGCCTATGCGAAATAAAGTGTTCTGAGAAGCTTAAAATGAGGAAATAAGCGTTCTAAAATGCTTTAAAAATTCAAAGACATTTTTCTATGTTAACTAACGGCACGGTATCGGACCTTAACATTGACCTATAATTTTTAAATTGGACCACGTATTATATTACAGGGTAATAGTGTACCCTACCACAGGAAATAATTATAGGTCATTTAGGGGGTACACAGCGTGACCCTAAATTTTACTATGTATGCCCATGCGAAATAGAGTGTTCTGAGATGCTTAAAATGAAGAAATAAGCGTTCTAAAATGCTTTAAAAATTCAAAGACATCTTTCAATGGTTAACTAACGCAAGGCGCAATATCAGACCTTAATATTGACCCATAATATTTAAATTGGACCAGGTATTATATTACAGGGTAAGAGTGTACCCTACCAAAGGAAATAATTATAGGTCAATTAGGGGGTACACAGCGTGACCCTAAAGTTTACTATGTATGCCTATGCGAAATAAAGTGTTCTGAAAAGCTTAAAATGAGGAAATAAGCGTTCTAAAATGCTTTAAAAATTCAAAGACATCTTTCAATGGTTAACTAACGCAAGGCGCAATATCAGACCTTAATATTGACCCATAATATTTAAATTGGACCAGGTATTATATTACAGGGTAATAGTGTACCCTACCACAGGAAATAATTATAGGTCAATTAGGGGGTACACTATGTATATTTTAAATAGTGCATTAAAACAAGGAAATACGAAGACACTTTTCTATGTTAACTAACGGCACGGTATCGGACCTTAATATTGACCTATAATTTTTAAATTGGACCACGTATTATATTACAGGGTTATAGTGTACCCTACCACAGAAAATAATTATAGGTCAATTAGGGGGTACGCAGAGTGACCCTAAAGTTTACTATGTATGCCTATGCGAAATAAAGTGTTCTGAGAAGCTTAAAATGAAGAAATAAGCGTTCTAAAATGCTTTAAAAATTCAAAGACATCTTTCAATGGTTAACTAACGCAAGGCGCAATATCAAACCTTAATATTGACCCATAATATTTAAATTGGACCAGGTATTATATTACAGGGTAAGAGTGTACCCTACCAAAGGAAATAATTATAGGTCAATTAGGGGGTACACAGCATGACCCTAAAGTTTACTATGTATGCCTATGCGAAATAAAGTGTTCTGAAAAGCTTAAAATGAGGAAATAAGCGTTCTAAAATGCTTTAAAAATTCAAAGACATCTTTCAATGGTTAACTAACGCAAGGCGCAATATCAGACCTTAATATTGACCCATAATATTTAAATTGGACCAGGTATTATATTACAGGGTAATAGTGTACCCTACCACAGGAAATAATTATAGGTCAATTAGGGGGTACACTATGTATATTTTAAATAGTGCATTAAAACAAGGAAATACGAAGACACTTTTCTATGTTAACTAACGGCACGGTATCGGACCTTAATATTGACCTATAATTTTTAAATTGGACCACGTATTATATTACAGGGTTATAGTGTACCCTACCACAGAAAATAATTATAGGTCAATTAGGGGGTACGCAGAGTGACCCTAAAGTTTACTATGTATGCCTATGCGAAATAAAGTGTTCTGAGAAGCTTAAAATGAGAAAATAAGCGTTCTAAAATACTTTAAAAATTCAAAGACATTTTTCTATGTTAACTAACGGCACGGTATCGGACCTTAATATTGACCTATAATTTTTAAATTGGACCACCTATTATATTACAGGATAATAGTGTTCCCTACAACAGGAAATAATTATAGGTCAATTAGGGGGTACACTATGTATATTTTAAATAGTGCATTAAAACAAGAAAATACGAAGACACTTTTCTATGTTAACTAACGGCACGGTATCGGACCTTAATATTGACCTATAATTTTTAAATTGGTCCACGTATTATATTACAGGGTTATAGTGTATCCTACCACAGGAAATAATTATAGGTCAAATAGGGGGTACACAGCATGACCCTAAAGTTTACTATGTATGCCTATGCGAAATAAAGTGTTCTGAGAAGCTTAAAATGAAGAAATAAGCGTTCTAAAATGCTTTAAAAATTCAAAGACATCTTTCAATGGTTAACTAACGCAAGGCGCAATATCAAACCTTAATATTGACCCATAATATTTAAATTGAACCAGGTATTGTATTACAGGATAATAGTGTACCCTACCACAGGAAATAATTATAGGTCAATTAGGGGGTACACAGCTTGACCCTAAAGTTTACTATGTATGCCTATGCGAAATAAAGTGTTCTGAGAAGCTTAAAATGAGGAAATAAGCGTTCTAAAATGCTTTAAAAATTCAAAGACATTTTTCTATGTTAACTAACGGCACGGTATCGGACCTTAATATTGACCTATAATTTTTAAATTGGACCACCTATTATATTACAGGATAATAGTGTTCCCTACAACAGGAAATAATTATAGGTCAATCAGGGGGTACACTATGTATATTTTAAATAGTGCATTAAAACACGAAAATACGAAGACACTTTTCTATGTTAACTAACGGCACGGTATCGGACCTTAATATTGACCTATAATTTTTAAATTGGTCCACGTATTATATTACAGGGTTATAGTGTATCCTACCACAGGAAATAATTATAGGTCAAATAGGGGGTACACAGCGTGACCCTAAAGTTTACTATGTATGCCTATGCGAAATAAAGTGTTCTGAGAAGCTTAAAATGAAGAAATAAGCGTTCTAAAATGCTTTAAAAATTCAAAGACATCTTTCAATGGTTAACTAACGCAAGGCGCAATATCAAACCTTAATATTGACCCATAATATTTAAATTGGACCAGGTATTATATTACAGGGTAATAGTGTACCCTACCAAAGGAAATAATTATAGGTCAATTAGGGGGTACACAGCGTGACCCTAAAGTTTACTATGTATGCCTATGCGAAATAAAGTGTTTTGAGAAGCTTAAAATGAGGAAATAAGCGTTCTAAAATGCTTTAAAAATTCAAAGACATTTTTCTATGTTAACTAACGGCACGGTATCGGACCTTAATATTGACCTATAATTTTTAAATTGTACCACGTATTATATTACAGGGTAATAGTGTACCTTACCACAGGAAATAATTATAGGTCAATTAGGTGGTACACAGCGTGACCCTAAAGATTACTATGTATGCCTATGCGAAATAGAGTGTTCTGAGAAGCTTAAAATGAAGAAATAAGCGTTCTAAAATGCTTTAAAAATTCAAAGACATCTTTCAATGGTTAACTAACGCAAGGCGCGATATCAGACCTTAATATGGAACCATAATATTTCAATTGGACCAGGTATTATATTACAGGGTAATTGTGTACCCTACAACAGGAAATAATTATAGGTCAATTAGGGGGTACACTATGTATATTTTAAATAGTGCATTAAAACAAGAAAATACGAAGACACTTTTCTATGTTAACTAACGGCACGGTATCGGACCTTAATATTGACCTATAATTTTTAAATTGGACCACGTATTATATTACAGGGTTATAGTGTACCCTACCACAGGAAATAATTATAGGTCAATTAGGGGGTAAACAGAGTGACCCTAAAGTTTACTATGTATGCCTATGCGAAATAAAGTGTTCTGAGAAGCTTAAAATGAGGAAATAAGCGTTCTAAAATGCTTTAAAAATTCAAAGACATTTTTCTATGTTAACTAACGGCACGGTATCGGACCTTAACATTGACCTATAATTTTTAAATTGGACCACGTATTATATTACAGGGTAATAGTGTACCCTACCACAGGAAATAATTATAGGTCATTTAGGGGGTACACAGCGTGACCCTAAATTTTACTATGTATGCCTATGCGAAATAGAGTGTTCTGAGATGCTTAAAATGAAGAAATAAGCGTTCTAAAATGCTTTAAAAATTCAAAGACATCTTTCAATGGTTAACTAACGCAAGGCGCAATATCAGACCTTAATATTGACCCATAATATTTAAATTGGACCAGGTATTATATTACAGGGAAAGAGTGTACCCTACCAAAGGAAATAATTATAGGTCAATTAGGGGGTACACAGCGTGACCCTAAAGTTTACTATGTATGCCTATGCGAAATAAAGTGTTCTGAGAAGCTTAAAATGAGGAAATAAGCGTTCTAAAATGCTTTAAAAATTCAAAGACATCTTTCAATGGTTGACTAACGCAAGGCGCAATATCAGACCTTAATATTGACCCATAATATTTAAATTGGACCAGGTATTATATTACAGGGTAATAGTGTACCCTACCACATGAAATAATTATAGGTCAATTAGGGGGTACACTATGTATATTTTAAATAGTGCATTAAAACAAGGAAATACGAAGACACTTTTCTATGTTAACTAACGGCACGGTATCGGACCTTAATATTGACCTATAATTTTTAAATTGGACCACGTATTATATTACAGGGTTATAGTGTACCCTACCACAGGAAATAATTATAGGTCAATTAGGGGGTACACAGCGTGACCCTAAAGTTTACTATGTATGCCTATGCGAAATAGAGTGTTCTGAGAAGCTTAAAATGAAGAAATAAGCGTTCTAAAATGCTTTAAAAATTCAAAGACATTTTTCTATGTTAACTAACGGCACGGTATCGGACCTTAATATTGACCTATAATTTTTAAATTGGACCACGTATTATATTACAGGGTAATAGTGTACCATACAACAGGAAATAATTATAGGTCAATTAGGGGGTACACTATGTATATTTTAAATAGTGCATTAAAACAAGAAAATAGGAAGACACTTTTCTATGTTAACTAACGGCACGGTATCGGACCTTAACATTGACCTATAATTTTTAAATTGGACCACGTATTATATTACAGGGTAATAGTGTACCCTACCACAGGAAATAATTATAGGTCATTTAGGGGGTACACAGCGTGACCCTAAATTTTACTATGTATGCCTATGCGAAATAGAGTGTTCTGAGATGCTTAAAATGAAGAAATAAGCGTTCTAAAATGCTTTAAAAATTCAAAGACATCTTTCAATGGTTAACTAACGCAAGGCGCAATATCAGACCTTAATATTGACCCATAATATTTAAATTGGACCAGGTATTATATTACAGGGAAAGAGTGTACCCTACCAAAGGAAATAATTATAGGTCAATTAGGGGGTACACAGCGTGACCCTAAAGTTTACTATGTATGCCTATGCGAAATAAAGTGTTCTGAGAAGCTTAAAATGAGGAAATAAGCGTTCTAAAATGCTTTAAAAATTCAAAGACATCTTTCAATGGTTGACTAACGCAAGGCGCAATATCAGACCTTAATATTGACCCATAATATTTAAATTGGACCAGGTATTATATTACAGGGTAATAGTGTACCCTACCACATGAAATAATTATAGGTCAATTAGGGGGTACACTATGTATATTTTAAATAGTGCATTAAAACAAGGAAATACGAAGACACTTTTCTATGTTAACTAACGGCACGGTATCGGACCTTAATATTGACCTATAATTTTTAAATTGGACCACGTATTATATTACAGGGTTATAGTGTACCCTACCACAGGAAATAATTATAGGTCAATTAGGGGGTACGCAGAGTGACCCTAAAGTTTACTATGTATGCCTATGCGAAATAAAGTGTTCTGAGAAGCTTAAAATGAAGAAATAAGCGTTCTAAAATGCTTTAAAAATTCAAAGACATCTTTCAATGGTTAACTAACGCAAGGCGCAATATCAAACTTTAATATTGACCCATAATATTTAAATTGAACCAGGTATTGTATTATAGGGTAATAGTGTACCCTACCACAGGAAATAATTATAGGTCAATTAGGGGGTACACAGCGTGACCCTAAAGTTTACTATGTATGCCTATGCGAAATGAAGTGTTCTGAGAAGCTTAAAATGAGGAAATAAGCGTTCTAAAATGCTTTAAAAATTCAAAGACATTTTTCTATGTTAACTAACGGCACGGTATCGGACCTTAATATTGACCTATAATTTTTAAATTGGACCACCTATTATATTACAGGATAATAGTGTTCCCTACAACAGGAAATAATTATAGGTCAATTAGGGGGTACACTATGTATATTTTAAATAGTGCATTAAAACAAGAAAATACGAACACACTTTTCTATGTTAACTAACGGCACGGTATCGGACCTTAATATTGACCTATAATTTTTAAATTGGTCCACGTATTATATTACAGGGTTATAGTGTATCCTACCACAGGAAATAATTATAGGTCAAATAGGGATTACACAGCGTGACCCTAAAGTTTACTATGTATGCCTATGCGAAATAGAGTGTTCTGAGAAGCTTAAAATGAAGAAATAAGCGTTCTAAAATGCTTTAAAAATTCAAAGACATTTTTCTATGTTAACTAACGGCACGGTATCGGACCTTAATATTGACCTATAATTTTTAAATTGGACCACGTATTATATTACAGGGTAATAGTGTACCATACAACAGGAAATAATTATAGGTCAATTAGGGGGTACACTATGTATATTTTAAATAGTGCATTAAAACAAGAAAATAGGAAGACACTTTTCTATGTTAACTAACGGCACGGTATCGGACCTTAACATTGACCTATAATTTTTAAATTGGACCACGTATTATATTACAGGGTAATAGTGTACCCTACCACAGGAAATAATTATAGGTCATTTAGGGGGTACACAGCGTGACCCTAAATTTTACTATGTATGCCTATGCGAAATAGAGTGTTCTGAGATGCTTAAAATGAAGAAATAAGCGTTCTAAAATGCTTTAAAAATTCAAAGACATCTTTCAATGGTTAACTAACGCAAGGCGCAATATCAGACCTTAATATTGACCCATAATATTTAAATTGGACCAGGTATTATATTACAGGGAAAGAGTGTACCCTACCAAAGGAAATAATTATAGGTCAAATAGGGGGTACACAGCGTGACCCTAAAGTTTACTATGTATGCCTATGCGAAATAAAGTGTTCTGAGAAGCTTAAAATGAGGAAATAAGCGTTCTAAAATGCTTTAAAAATTCAAAGACATCTTTCAATGGTTGACTAACGCAAGGCGCAATATCAGACCTTAATATTGACCCATAATATTTAAATTGGACCAGGTATTATATTACAGGGTAATAGTGTACCCTACCACATGAAATAATTATAGGTCAATTAGGGGGTACACTATGTATATTTTAAATAGTGCATTAAAACAAGGAAATACGAAGACACTTTTCTATGTTAACTAACGGCACGGTATCGGACCTTAATATTGACCTATAATTTTTAAATTGGACCACGTATTATATTACAGGGTTATAGTGTACCCTACCACAGGAAATAATTATAGGTCAATTAGGGGGTACGCAGAGTGACCCTAAAGTTTACTATGTATGCCTATGCGAAATAAAGTGTTCTGAGAAGCTTAAAATGAAGAAATAAGCGTTCTAAAATGCTTTAAAAATTCAAAGACATCTTTCAATGGTTAACTAACGCAAGGCGCAATATCAAACTTTAATATTGACCCATAATATTTAAATTGAACCAGGTATTGTATTATAGGGTAATAGTGTACCCTACCACAGGAAATAATTATAGGTCAATTAGGGGGTACACAGCGTGACCCTAAAGTTTACTATGTATGCCTATGCGAAATGAAGTGTTCTGAGAAGCTTAAAATGAGGAAATAAGCGTTCTAAAATGCTTTAAAAATTCAAAGACATTTTTCTATGTTAACTAACGGCACGGTATCGGACCTTAATATTGACCTATAATTTTTAAATTGGACCACCTATTATATTACAGGATAATAGTGTTCCCTACAACAGGAAATAATTATAGGTCAATTAGGGGGTACACTATGTATATTTTAAATAGTGCATTAAAACAAGAAAATACGAACACACTTTTCTATGTTAACTAACGGCACGGTATCGGACCTTAATATTGACCTATAATTTTTAAATTGGTCCACGTATTATATTACAGGGTTATAGTGTATCCTACCACAGGAAATAATTATAGGTCAAATAGGGATTACACAGCGTGACCCTAAAGTTTACTATGTATGCCTATGCGAAATAGAGTGTTCTGAGAAGCTTAAAATGAAGAAATAAGCGTTCTAAAATGCTTTAAAAATTCAAAGACATTTTTCTATGTTAACTAACGGCACGGTATCGGACCTTAATATTGACCTATAATTTTTAAATTGGACCACGTATTATATTACAGGGTAATAGTGTACCATACCACAGGAAATAATTATAGGTCATTTAGGGGGTACACAGCGTGACCCTAAATTTTACTATGTATGCCTATGCAAAATAGAGTGTTCTGAGATGCTTAAAATGAAAAAATAAGCGTTCTAAAATGCTTTAAAAATTCAAAGACATCTTTCAATGGTTAACTAACGCAAGGCGCAATATCAGACCTTAATATTGACCCATAATATTTAAATTGGACCAGGTATTATATTACAGGGTAATAGTGTACCCTACCACAGGAAATAATTATAGGTCAATTAGGGGGTACACTATGTATATTTTAAATAGTGCATTAAAACAAGGAAATACGAAGACACTTTTCTATGTTAACTAACGGCACGGTATCGGACCTTAATATTGACCTATAATTTTTAAATTGGACCACGTATTATATTACAGGGTTATAGTGTACCCTACCACAGGAAATAATTATAGGTCAATTAGGGGGTACGCAGAGTGACCCTAAAGTTTACTATGTATGCCTATGCGAAATAAAGTGTTCTGAGAAGCTTAAAATGAGGAAATAAGCGTTCTAAAATGCTTTAAAAATTCAAAGACATATTTCAATGTTAACTAACGGCACGGTATTGGACCTTAATATTGACCTATAATTTTTAAATTGGACCACGTATTATATTACAGGGTAATAGTGTACCCTACCACAGGAAATAATTATAGGTCATTTAGGGGGTACACAGTGTGACCCTAAATTTTACTATGTATGCCTATGCGAAATAGAGTGTTCTGAGATGCTTAAAATGAAGAAATAAGCGTTCTAAAATGCTTTAAAAATTCAAAGACATCTTTCAATGGTTAACTAACGCAAGGCGCAATATCAGACCTTAATATTGACCTATAATATTTAAATTGGACCAGGTATTATATTACAGGGTAATAGTGTACCCTACCACAGGAAATAATTATAGGTCAATTAGGGGGTACACTATGTATATTTTAAATAGTGCATTAAAACAAGGAAATACGAAGACACTTTTCTATGTTAACTAACGGCACGGTATCGGACCTTAATATTGACCTATAATTTTTAAATTGGACCACGTATTATATTACAGGGTTATAGTGTACCCTACCACAGGAAATAATTATAGGGCAATTAGGGGGTACGCAGAGTGACCCTAAAGTTTACTATGTATGCCTATGCGAAATAAAGTGTTCTGAGAAGCTTAAAATGAGGAAATAAGCGTTCTAAAATGCTTTAAAAATTCAAAGACAATTTTCTATGTTAACTAACGGCACGGTATCGGACCTTAATATTGACCTATAATTTTTAAATTGGACCACCTATTATATTACAGGGTAATAGTGTACCCTACCACAGGAAATAATTATAGGTCATTTAGGGGGTACACAGCGTGATCCTAAATTTTACTATGTATGCCTATGCGAAATAGAGTGTTCTGAGAAGCTTAAAATGAAGAAATAAGCGTTCTAAAATGCTTTAAAAATTCAAAGACATCTTTCAATGGTTAACTAACGCAAGGCGCGATATCAGACCTTAATATGGAACCATAATATTTCAATTGGACCAGGTATTATATTACAGGGTAATAGTGTACCCTACAACAGGAAATAATTATAGGTCAATTAGGGGGTACACTATGTATATTTTAAATAGTGCATTAAAACAAGAAAATACGAAGACACTTTTCTATGTTAACTAACGGCACGGTATCGGACCTTAATATTGACCTATAATTTTTAAATTGGACCACGTATTATATTACAGGGTTATAGTGTACCCTACCACAGGAAATAATTATAGGTCAATTAGGGGGTACACAGAGTGACCCTAAAGTTTAGTATGTATGCCTATGCGAAATAAAGAGTTCTGAGAAGCTTAAAATGAGGAAATAAGCGTTCTAAAATGCTTTAAAAATTCAAAGACATTTTTCTATGTTAACTAACGACACGGTATCGGACCTTAATATTGACCTATAAATTTTAAATTGGACCACGTATTATATTACAGGGTAATAGTGTACCCTACCACAGGAAATAATTATAGGTCATTTAGGGGGTACACTATGTATATTTTAAATAGTGCATTAAAACAAGGAAATACGAAGACACTTTTCTATGTTAACTAACGGCACGGTATCGGACTTTAATATTGACCTATAAGTTTTAAATTGTACCACGTATTATATTACAGGGTAATAGTGTACCTTACCACAGGAAATAATTATAGGTCAATTAGGTGGTACACAGCGTGACCCTAAAGTTTACTATGTATGCCTATGCGAAATAGAGTGTTCTGAGAAGCTTAAAATGAAGAAATAAGCGTTCTAAAATGCTTTAAAAATTCAAAGACATTTTTCTATGTTAACTAACGGCACGGTATCGGACCTTAATATTGACCTATAATTTTTAAATTGGACCACGTATTATATTACAGGGTAATAGTGTACCCTACCACAGGAAATAATTATAGGTCATTTAGGGGGTACACTATGTATATTTTAAATAGTGCATTAAAACAAGGAAATACGAAGACACTTTTCTATGTTAACTAACGGCACGGTATCGGACTTTAATATTGACCTATAAGTTTTAAATTGTACCACGTATTATATTACAGGGTAATAGTGTACCTTACCGCAGGAAATAATTATAGGTCAATTAGGTGGTACACAGCGTGACCCTAAAGTTTACTATGTATGCCTATGCGAAATAGAGTGTTCTGAGAAGCTTAAAATGAGGAAATAAGCGTTCTAAAATGCTTTAAAAATTCAAAGACATTTTTCTATGTTAACTAACGGCACGGTATCGGACCTTAATATTGACCTATAATTTTTAAATTGGACCACGTATTATATTACAGGGTAATAGTGTACCATACCACAGGAAATAATTATAGGTCATTTAGGGGGTACACAGCGTGACCCTAAATTTTACTATGTATGCCTATGCAAAATAGAGTGTTCTGAGATGCTTAAAATGAAAAAATAAGCGTTCTAAAATGCTTTAAAAATTCAAAGACATCTTTCAATGGTTAACTAACGCAAGGCGCAATATCAGACCTTAATATTGACCCATAATATTTAAATTGGACCAGGTATTATATTACAGGGTAATAGTGTACCCTACCGCAGGAAATAATTATAGGTCAATTAGGGGGTACACTATGTATATTTTAAATAGTGCATTAAAACAAGGAAATACGAAGACACTTTTCTATGTTAACTAACGGCACGGTATCGGACCTTAATATTGACCTATAATTTTTAAATTGGACCACGTATTATATTACAGGGTTATAGTGTACCCTACCACAGGAAATAATTATAGGTCAATTAGGGGGTACGCAGAGTGACCCTAAAGTTTACTATGTATGCCTATGCGAAATAAAGTGTTCTGAGAAGCTTAAAATGAGGAAATAAGCGTTCTAAAATGCTTTAAAAATTCAAAGACATATTTCAATGTTAACTAACGGCACGGTATTGGACCTTAATATTGACCTATAATTTTTAAATTGGACCACGTATTATATTACAGGGTAATAGTGTACCCTACCACAGGAAATAATTATAGGTCATTTAGGGGGTACACAGTGTGACCCTAAATTTTACTATGTATGCCTATGCGAAATAGAGTGTTCTGAGATGCTTAAAATGAAGAAATAAGCGTTCTAAAATGCTTTAAAAATTCAAAGACATCTTTCAATGGTTAACTAACGCAAGGCGCAATATCAGACCTTAATATTGACCTATAATATTTAAATTGGACCAGGTATTATATTACAGGGTAATAGTGTACCCTACCACAGGAAATAATTATAGGTCAATTAGGGGGTACACTATGTATATTTTAAATAGTGCATTAAAACAAGGAAATACGAAGACACTTTTCTATGTTAACTAACGGCACGGTATCGGACCTTAATATTGACCTATAATTTTTAAATTGGACCACGTATTATATTACAGGGTTATAGTGTACCCTACCACAGGAAATAATTATAGGTCAATTAGGGGGTACGCAGAGTGACCCTAAAGTTTACTATGTATGCCTATGCGAAATAAAGCGTTCTGAGAAGCTTAAAATGAGGAAATAAGCGTTCTAAAATGCTTTAAAAATTCAAAGACAATTTTCTATGTTAACTAACGGCACGGTATCGGACCTTAATATTGACCTATAATTTTTAAATTGGACCACCTATTATATTACAGGGTAATAGTGTACCCTACCACAGGAAATAATTATAGGTCATTTAGGGGGTACACAGCGTGATCCTAAATTTTACTATGTATGCCTATGCGAAATAGAGTGTTCTGAGAAGCTTAAAATGAAGAAATAAGCGTTCTAAAATGCTTTAAAAATTCAAAGACATCTTTCAATGGTTAACTAACGCAAGGCGCGATATCAGACCTTAATATGGAACCATAATATTTCAATTGGACCAGGTATTATATTACAGGGTAATAGTGTACCCTACAACAGGAAATAATTATAGGTCAATTAGGGGGTACACTATGTATATTTTAAATAGTGCATTAAAACAAGAAAATACGAAGACACTTTTCTATGTTAACTAACGGCACGGTATCGGACCTTAATATTGACCTATAATTTTTAAATTGGACCACGTATTATATTACAGGGTTATAGTGTACCCTACCACAGGAAATAATTATAGGTCAATTAGGGGGTACACAGAGTGACCCTAAAGTTTAGTATGTATGCCTATGCGAAATAAAGAGTTCTGAGAAGCTTAAAATGAGGAAATAAGCGTTCTAAAATGCTTTAAAAATTCAAAGACATTTTTCTATGTTAACTAACGACACGGTATCGGACCTTAATATTGACCTATAATTTTTAAATTGGACCACGTATTATATTACAGGGTAATAGTGTACCATACCACAGGAAATAATTATAGGTCATTTAGGGGGTACACAGCGTGACCCTAAATTTTACTATGTATGCCTATGCGAAATAGAGTTTTCTGAGATGCTTAAAATGAAAAAATAAGCGTTCTAAAATGCTTTAAAAATTCAAAGACATCTTTCAATGGTTAACTAACGCAAGGCGCAATATCAGACCTTAATATTGACCCATAATATTTAAATTGGACCAGGTATTATATTACAGGGTAATAGTGTACCCTACCACAGGAAATAATTATAGGTCAATTAGGGGGTACACTATGTATATTTTAAATAGTGCATTAAAACAAGGAAATACGAAGACACTTTTCTATGTTAACTAACGGCACGGTATCGGACCTTAATATTGACCTATAATTTTTAAATTGGACCACGTATTATATTACAGGGTTATAGTGTACCCTACCACAGGAAATAATTATAGGTCAATTAGGGGGTACGCAGAGTGACCCTAAAGTTTACTATGTATGCCTATGCGAAATAAAGTGTTCTGAGAAGCTTAAAATGAGGAAATAAGCGTTCTAAAATGCTCTAAAAATTCAAAGACAATTTTCTATGTTAACTAACGGCACGGTATCGGACCTTAATATTGACCTATAATTTTTAAATTGGACCACCTATTATATTACAGGGTAATAGTGTACCCTAAAACAGGAAATAATTATAGGTCAATTAGGGGGTACACAGCGTGACCCTAAAGTTTACTATGTATGCCTATGCGAAATAGAGTGTTCTGAGAAGCTTAAAATGAAGAAATAAGCGTTCTAAAATGCTTTAAAAATTCAAAGACATCTTTCAATGGTTAACTAACGCAAGGCGCGATATCAGACCTTAATATGGAACCATAATATTTCAATTGGACCAGGTATTATATTACAGGGTAATAGTGTACCCTACAACAGGAAATAATTATAGGTCAATTAGGGGGTACACTATGTATATTTTAAATAGTGCATTAAAACAAGAAAATACGAAGACACTTTTCTATGTTAACTAACGGCACGGTATCGGACCTTAATATTGACCTATAATTTTTAAATTGGACCACGTATTATATTACAGGGTTATAGTGTACCCTACCACAGGAAATAATTATAGGTCAATTAGGGGGTACACAGAGTGACCCTAAAGTTTAGTATGTATGCCTATGCGAAATAAAGAGTTCTGAGAAGCTTAAAATGAGGAAATAAGCGTTCTAAAATGCTTTAAAAATTCAAAGACATTTTTCTATGTTAACTAACGGCACGGTATCGGACCTTAATATTGACCTATAATTTTTAAATTGGACCACGTATTATATTACAGGGTAATAGTGTACCATACCACAGGAAATAATTATAGGTCATTTAGGGGGTACACAGCGTGACCCTAAATTTTACTATGTATGCCTATGCAAAATAGAGTGTTCTGAGATGCTTAAAATGAAAAAATAAGCGTTCTAAAATGCTTTAAAAATTCAAAGACATCTTTCAATGGTTAACTAACGCAAGGCGCAATATCAGACCTTAATATTGACCCATAATATTTAAATTGGACCAGGTATTATATTACAGGGTAATAGTGTACCCTACCACAGGAAATAATTATAGGTCAATTAGGGGGTACACTATGTATATTTTAAATAGTGCATTAAAACAAGGAAATACGAAGACACTTTTCTATGTTAACTAACGGCACGGTATCGGACCTTAATATTGACCTATAATTTTTAAATTGGACCACGTATTATATTACAGGGTTATAGTGTACCCTACCACAGGAAATAATTATAGGTCAATTAGGGGGTACGCAGAGTGACCCTAAAGTTTACTATGTATGCCTATGCGAAATAAAGTGTTCTGAGAAGCTTAAAATGAGGAAATAAGCGTTCTAAAATGCTTTAAAAATTCAAAGACATTTTTCAATGTTAACTAACGGCACGGTATTGGACCTTAATATTGACCTATAATTTTTAAATTGGACCAGGAATTATATTACAGGGTAATAGTGTACCCTACCACAGGAAATAATTATAGGTCAATTAGGGGGTACACTATGTATATTTTAAATAGTGCATTAAAACAAGGAAATTCGAGACACTTTTCTATGTTAACTAACGGCACGGTATCGGACCCTAATATTGACCTATAATTTTTAAATTGGACCACGTATTATATTACAGGGTTATAGTGTATCCTACCACAGGAAATAATTATAGGTCAATTAGGGGGTACACAGCGTGACCCTAAAGTTTACTATGTATGCCTATGCGAAATAAAGTGTTCTGAGAAGCTTAAAATGAGGAAATAAGCGTTCTAAAATGCTTTAAAAATTCAAAGACATTTTTCAATGTTAACTAACGGCACGGTATCGGACCTTAATATTGACCTATAATTTTTAAATTGGACCACGTATTATATTACAGGGTAATAGTGTACCCTACCACAGGAAATAATTATAGGTCATTTAGGGGGTACACAGCGTGACCTTAAATTTTACTATGTATGCTTATGCGAAATAGAGTGTTTTGAGAAGCTTAAAATGAAGAAATAAGCGTTCTAAAATGCTTTAAAAATTCAAAGAAATTTTTCAATGGTTAACTAGCGCAAGGAGCAATATCAGACCTTAATATTGACCCATAATATTTAAATTGGACCAGGTATTATATTACAGGGTAATAGTGTACCCTACCACAGGAAATAATTATAGGTCAAGTAGGGGGTACACTATGTATATTTTAATTAGTGCATTAAAACAAGGAAATACGAAGACACTTTTCTATGTTAACTAACGGCACGGTATCGGACCTTAATATTGACCTATAATTTTTAAATTGGACCACGTATTATATTACATGGTAATAGTGTACCCTACCACAAGAAATAATTATAGGTCAATTAGGGGGTACACAGCGTGACCCTAAAGTTTACTATGTATGCCTATGCGAAATAGAGTGTTCTGAGAAGCTTAAAATGAAGAAATAAGCGTTCTAAAATGCTTTAAAAATTCAAAGACATCTTTCAATGGTTAACTAACAATAGGCCCAATATCAGACCTTAATATTGACCCATAATATTTAAATTGGACCAGGTATTATATTACAGGGTAATAGTGTACCCTGCCACAGGAAATAATTATAGGTCAATTAGGGGGTACACTATGTCTATTTTAAATAGTGCATTAAAACAAGGAAATACGAAGACACTTTTCTATGTTAACTAACGGCACTATATCGGACCTTAATATTGACTTATAATTTTTAAATTGGACCACGTATTATATTACATGGTAATAGTGTACCCTACCACAGGAAATAATTATAGGTCAATTAGGGGGTTAGCAGTGTGACCCTAAAGTTTACTATGTATGCCTATGCGAAATAAAGTGTTCTGAGAAGCTTAAAATTAGGAAATAAGCGTTCTAAAATGCTTTAAAAATTCAAAGACATCTTTCAATGGTTAAATAACGCTAGGCGCAATATCAGACCTTAATATTGACCCATATTATTTAAATTGGACCAGGTATTATATTACAGGGTAATAGTGTACCCTACCACAGGAAATAATTAAAGGTCTATTAGGGGGTACACTATGTATATTTTAAATAGTGCATTAGAACAAGGAAATACGAAGACACTTTTCTATGTTAACTAACGGCACGGTAACGGACCTTAATATTGACCTATAATTTTTAAATTGGACCACGTATTATATTATAGGGCAATAGTGTACCCTACCACAAGAAATAATTATAGGTCAATTAGGGGGTACACAGCGTGACCCTAAAGTTTACTATGTATGCCTATGCGAAATAGAGTGTTCTGAGAAGCTTAAAATGAAGAAATAAGCGTTCTAAAATGCTTTAAAAATTCAAAGACATCTTTCAATGGTTAACTAACAATAGGCGCAATATCAGACCTTAATATTGACCCATAATATTTAAATTGGACCAGGTATTATATTACAGGGTAATAGTGTACCCTGCCACAGGAAATAATTATAGGTCAATTAGGGGGTACACTATGTATATTTTAAATAGTGCATTAAAACAAGGAAATACGAAGACACTTTTCTATGTTAACTAACAGCACGGTATCGGACCTTAATATTGACCTATAATTTTTAAATTGGACCTCGTATTATATTACAGGGTAATAGTGTACTCTACCACAGGAAATAATTATAGGTCAATTAGGGGGTACACAGCGTGACCCTAAAGTTTACTATGTATGCCTATGCGAAATAGAGTGTTCTGAGAAGCTTAAAATGAAGAAATAAGTGTTCTAAAATGCTTTAAAAACTCAAAGACATCTTTCAATGGTTAACTAACGCAAGGCGCAATATCAGACCTTAATATTGACCTATAATATTTAAATTGGACCAGGTATTATATTACAGGGTAATAGTGTACCCTACCACAGGAAATAATTATAGGTCAATTAGGGGGTACACTATGTATATTTTAAATAGTGCATTAAAACAAGGAAATACGAAGACACTTTTCTATGTTAACTAACGGCACGGTATCGGACATTAATATTGACCTATAATTTTTAAATTGGACCACGTATTATATTACAGGGTTATAGTGTACCCTACCACAGGAAATAATTATAGGTCAATTAGGGGGTACGCAGAGTGACCCTAAAGTTTACTATGTATGCCTATGCGAAATAAAGTGTTCTGAGAAGCTTAAAATGAGGAAATAAGCGTTCTAAAATGCTTTAAAAATTCAAAGACAATTTTCTATGTTAACTAACGGCACGGTATCGGACCTTAATATTGACCTATAATTTTTAAATTGGACCACCTATTATATTACAGGGTAATAGTGTACCCTACCACAGGAAATAATTATAGGTCAATTAGGGGGTACACTATGTATATTTTAAATAGTGCATTAGAACAAGGAAATACGAAGACACTTTTCTATGTTAACTAACGGCACGGTAACGGACCTTAATATTGACCTATAATTTTTAAATTGGACCACGTATTATATTACAGGGTTATAGTGTACCCTACCACAGGAAATAATTATAGGTCAATTAGGGGGTACGCAGAGTGACCCTAAAGTTTACTATGTATGCCTATGCGAAATAAAGTGTTCTGAGAAGCTTAAAATGAAGAAATAAGCGTTCTAAAATGCTTTAAAAATTCAAAGACATCTTTCAATGGTTAACTAACAATAGGCGCAATATCAGACCTTAATATTGACCCATAATATTTAAATTGGACCAGGTATTATATTACAGGGTAATAGTGTACCCTACCACAGGAATTAAATATAGGTCAATTAGGGGGTACACAATGTATATTTTAAATAGTGCATTAAAACAAGGAAATTCGAAGACTCTTTTCTATGTTAACTAACGGCGCGGTATCGGACCTTAATATTGACCTAAAATTTTTAAATTGGACCACGTATTATATTACAGGGTGATAGTGTACCCTAAAACAGAAATTAATTATAGGTCAATTAGGGGGTACACAGCGGGACCCTAAAGTTTACTATGTATGCCTATGCGAAATAAAGTGTTCTCAGAAGCTTAAAATGAAGAAATAAGCGTTCTAAAATGCTTTAAAAATTCAAAGACATCTTTCAATGGTTAACTAACGCAAGGCGCAATATCAGACCTTAATATTGACCCATAGTATTTAAATTGGACCAGGCATTATATTACAGGGTAACAGTGTACCCTACCCTAGGAAATAATTATAGGTCAATTAGGGGGTACACTATGTATATTTTAAATAGTGCGTTAAAACAAGGAAATACGAAGACACTTTTCTATGTTAACTAACGGCACGGTATCGGACCTTAATATTGACCTATAATTTTTAAATTGGACCACGTATTATATTACATGGTAATAGTGTACCCTACCACAGGAAATAATTATAGGTCAATTAGGGGGTTAGCAGTGTGACCCTAAAGTTTACTATGTATGCCTATGCGAAATAAAGTGTTCTGAGAAGCTTAAAATTAGGAAATAAGCGTTCTAAAATGCTTTAAAAATTCAAAGACATCTTTCAATGGTTAAATAACGCTAGGCGCAATATCAGACCTTAATATTGACCCATATTATTTAAATTGGACCAGGTATTATATTACAGGGTAATAGTGTACCCTACCACAGGAAATAATTATAGGTCTATTAGGGGGTACACTATGTATATTTTAAATAGTGCATTAGAACAAGGAAATACGAAGACACTTTTCTATGTTAACTAACGGCACGGTAACGGACCTTAATATTGACCTATAATTTTTAAATTGGACCACGTATTATATTATAGGGTAATAGTGTACCCTACCACAAGAAATAATTATAGGTCAATTAGGGGGTACACAGCGTGACCCTAAAGTTTACTATGTATGCCTATGCGAAATAGAGTGTTCTGAGAAGCTTAAAATGAAGAAATAAGCGTTCTAAAATGCTTTAAAAATTCAAAGACATCTTTCAATGGTTAACTAACAATAGGCGCAATATCAGACCTTAATATTGACCCATAATATTTAAATTGGACCAGGTATTATATTACAGGGTAATAGTGTACCCTGCCACAGGAAATAATTATAGGTCAATTAGGGGGTACACTATGTATATTTTAAATAGTGCATTAAAACAAGGAAATACGAAGACACTTTTCTATGTTAACTAACAGCACGGTATCGGACCTTAATATTGACCTATAATTTTTAAATTGGACCTCGTATTATATTACAGGGTAATAGTGTACTCTACCACAGGAAATAATTATAGGTCAATTAGGGGGTACACAGCGTGACCCTAAAGTTTACTATGTATGCCTATGCGAAATAGAGTGTTCTGAGAAGCTTAAAATGAAGAAATAAGCGTTCTAAAATGCTTTAAAAATTCAAAGACATCTTTCAATAGTTATCTAACGCAAGGCGCGATATCAGACCTTAATAAGGAACCATAATATTTAAATTGGAAAAGGTATTATATTACAGGGTAATAGTGTACCCTACCACAGGAAATAATTATAGGTCAATTAGGGGGTACACTATGTATATTTTAAATAGTGCATTAAAACAAGGAAATACGAAGACACTTTTCTATGTTAACTAACGGCACGGTATCGGACCTTAATATTGACCTATAATTTTTCAATTGGACCACGTATTATATTACAGGGTAATAATGTGCCCTTACACAGGAAATAATTATAGGTCAATTAGGGGGTACACAGCGTGACCCTAAAGTTTACTATGTATGCCTATGCGAAATAGAGTGTTCTGAGAAGCTTAAAATGAAGAAATAAGTGTTCTAAAATGCTTTAAAAACTCAAAGACATCTTTCAATGGTTAACTAACGCAAGGCGCAATATCAGACCTTAATATTGACCTATAATATTTAAATTGGACCAGGTATTATATTACAGGGTAATAGTGTACCCTACCACAGGAAATAATTATAGGTCAATTAGGGGGTACACTATGTATATTTTAAATAGTGCATTAAAACAAGGAAATACGAAGACACTTTTCTATGTTAACTAACGGCACGGTATCGGACATTAATATTGACCTATAATTTTTAAATTGGACCACGTATTATATTACAGGGTTATAGTGTACCCTACCACAGGAAATAATTATAGGTCAATTAGGGGGTACGCAGAGTGACCCTAAAGTTTACTATGTATGCCTATGCGAAATAAAGTGTTCTGAGAAGCTTAAAATGAGGAAATAAGCGTTCTAAAATGCTTTAAAAATTCAAAGACAATTTTCTATGTTAACTAACGGCACGGTATCGGTCCTTAATATTGACCTATAATTTTTAAATTGGACCACCTATTATATTACAGGGTAATAGTGTACCCTACCACAGGAAATAATTATAGGTCAATTAGGGGGTACACAGCGTGACCCTAAAGTTTACTATGTATGCCTATGCGAAATAGAGTGTTCTGAAAAGCTTAAAATGAAGAAATAAGTGTTCTAAAATGCTTTAAAAACTCAAAGACATCTTTCAATGGCTAACTAACGCAAGGCGCGATATCAGACCTTAATATGGAACCATAATATTTAAATTGGACCAGGTATTATATTACAGGGTAATAGTGTACCCTACCACAGGAATTAAATATAGGTCAATTAGGGGGTACACTATGTATATTTTAAATAGTGCATTAAAACAAGGAAATTCGAAGACTCTTTTCTATGTTAACTAACGGCGCGGTATCGGACCTTAATATTGACCTAAAATTTTTAAATTGGACCACGTATTATATTACAGGGTGATAGTGTACCCTAAAACAGAAATTAATTATAGGTCAATTAGGGGGTACACAGCGGGACCCTAAAGTTTACTATGTATGCCTATGCGAAATAGAGTGTTCTGAAAAGCTTAAAATGAAGAAATAAGTGTTCTAAAATGCTTTAAAAACTCAAAGACATCTTTCAATGGTTAACTAACGCAAGGCGCGATATCAGACCTTAATATGGAACCATAATATTTAAATTGGACCAGGTATTATATTACAGGGTAATAGTGTACCCTACCACAGGAATTAAATATAGGTCAATTAGGGGGTACACTATGTATATTTTAAATAGTGCATTAAAACAAGGAAATTCGAAGACTCTTTTCTATGTTAACTAACGGCGCGGTATCGGACCTTAATATTGACCTAAAATTTTTAAATTGGACCACGTATTATATTACAGGGTGATAGTGTACCCTAAAACAGAAATTAATTATAGGTCAATTAGGGGGTACACAGCGGGACCCTAAAGTTTACTATGTATGCCTATGCGAAATAAAGTGTTCTCAGAAGCTTAAAATGAAGAAATAAGCGTTCTAAAATGCTTTAAAAATTCAAAGACATCTTTCAATGGTTAACTAACGCAAGGCGCAATATCAGACCTTAATATTGACCCATAGTATTTAAATTGGACCAGGCATTATATTACAGGGTAATTGTGTACCCTACCCTAGGAAATAATTATAGGTCAATTAGGGGGTACACTATGTATATTTTAAATAGTGCGTTAAAACAAGGAAATACGAAGACACTTTTCTATGTTAACTAACGGCACGGTATCGGACCTTAATATTGACCTATAATTTTTAAAATGGACCACGTATTATATCACAGGGTAATAGTGTACCCTACCACAGGAAATAATTATAGGTCAATTAGGGGGTACACAGCGTGACCCTAAAGTTTACTATGTATGCCTATGCGAAATAAAGTGTTCTGAGAAGCTTAAAATGAAGAAATTAGCGTTCTAAAATGCTTTAAAAATTCAAAGACATTTTTCAATGTTAACTAAGGGCACGGTATCGGACCTTAATATTGACCTATAATTTTTAAATTGGACCACGTATTATATTACAGGGTAATAGTGTACCCTACCACAGGAAAATATTATAGGTCATTTAGGGGGTACACAGCGTGACCCTAAAGTTTACTATGTATGCCTATGCGAAATAGAGTGTTCTGAGAAGCTTAAAATTAAGAAATAAGCGTTCTAAAATGCTTTAAAAATTCAAAGTCATCTTTCAATTATTAACTAACGCAAGGCGCAATATCAGACCTTAATATTGACCCATAATATTTAAATTGGACCAGGTATTATATTACAGGGTAATAGTGTACCCTACCACAGGAAATAATTATAGGTCAATTAGGGGGTACACTATGTATATTTTAAATAGTGCATTAAAACAAGGAAATTCGAAGACACTTTTCTATGTTAACTAACGGCACGGTATCGGACCTTAATATTGACCTATAATTTTTAAATTGGACCTCGTATTATATTACAGGGTAATAGTGTACCCTACCACAGGAAATAAGTATAGGTCAATTAGGGGGTACACAGCGTGACCCTAAAGTTTACTATGTATGCCTATGCGAAATAGAGTGTTCTGAGAAGCTTAAAATGAAAAAATAAGCGTTCTAAAATGCTTTAAAAATTCAAAGACATCTTTCAATGGTTAACTATCGCAAGGCGCGATATCAGACCTTAATAAGGAACCATAATATTTAAATTGGACCAGGTATTATATTACAGGGTAATAGTGTATCCTACCACAGGAAATAATTATAGGTCAATTAGGGGGTACACTATGTATATTTTAAATAGTGCATTAAAACAAGGAAATACGAAGACACTTTTCTATGTTAACTAACGGCACGGTATCGGACCTTAATATTGACCTATAATTTTTAAATTGGACCACGTATTATATTACAGGGTAATAGTGTGCCCTTCCACAAGAAATAATTATAGGTCAATTAGGGGGTACACAGCGTGACCCTAAAGTTTACTATGTATGCCTATGCGAAATAGAGTGTTCTGAGAAGCTTAAAATTAAGAAATAAGCGTTCTAAAATGCTTTAAAAACTCAAAGACATCTTTCAATGGTTAACTAACGCAAGGCGCGATATCAGACCTTAATATGGAAACATAATATTTAAATTGGACCAGGTATTATATTACAGGGTAATAGTGTACCCTACCACAGGAAATAATTATAGGTCAATCAGGGGGTACACTATGTATATTTTAAATAGTGCATTAAAACAAGGAAATACGAAGACACTTTTCTATGTTAACTAACGGCACGGTATCGGACCTTAATATTGACCTATAATTTTTAAGTTGGACCACGTATTATATTACAGGGTTATAGTGTACCCTACCACAGGAAATAATTATAGGTCAATTAGGGGGTACACAGCGTGACCCTAAAGTTTACTATGTATGCCTATGCGAAATAGAGTGTTCTGAGAAGCTTAAAATGAGGAAATAAGCGTTCTAAAATGCTCTAAAAATTCAAAGACATCTTTCAAAGGTTAACTAACGCAAGGCGCGATATCAGACCTTAATAAGGAACCATAATATTTAAATTGGACCAGGTATTATATTACAGGGTAATAGTGTACCCTACCACAGGAAATAATTATAGGTCAATTAGGGGGTACACTATGTATATTTTAAATAGTGCATTAAAACAAGGAAATACGAAGACACTTTTCTATGTTAACTAACGGCACGGTATCGGACCTTAATATTGACCTATAATTTTTAAGTTGGACCACGTATTATATTACAGGGTTATAGTGTACCCTACCACAGGAAATAATTATAGGTCAATTAGGGGGTACACAGCGTGACCCTAAAGTTTACTATGTATGCCTATGCGAAATAGAGTGTTCTGAAAAGCTTAAAATGAAGAAATAAGTGTTCTAAAATGCTTTAAAAACTCAAAGACATCTTTCAATGGTTAACTAACGCAAGGCGCGATATCAGACCTTAATATGGAACCATAATATTTAAATTGGACCAGGTATTATATTACAGGGTAATAGTGTACCCTACCACAGGAATTAAATATAGGTCAATTAGGGGGTACACTATGTATATTTTAAATAGTGCATTAAAACAAGGAAATTCGAAGACTCTTTTCTATGTTAACTAACGGCGCGGTATCGGACCTTAATATTGACCTAAAATTTTTAAATTGGACCACGTATTATATTACAGGGTGATAGTGTACCCTAAAACAGAAATTAATTATAGGTCAATTAGGGGGTACACAGCGGGACCCTAAAGTTTACTATGTATGCCTATGCGAAATAAAGTGTTCTCAGAAGCTTAAAATGAAGAAATAAGCGTTCTAAAATGCTTTAAAAATTCAAAGACATCTTTCAATGGTTAACTAACGCAAGGCGCAATATCAGACCTTAATATTGACCCATAGTATTTAAATTGGACCAGGCATTATATTACAGGGTAATAGTGTACCCTACCACAGGAAATAATTATAGGTCAATTAGGGGGTACACTATGTATATTTTAAATAGTGCATTAAAACAAGGAAATTCGAAGACACTTTTCTATGTTAACTAACGGCACGGTATCGGACCTTAATTTTGACCTATAATTTTTAAAATGGACCACGTATTATATCACAGGGTAATAGTGTACCCTACCACAGGAAATAATTATAGGTCAATTAGGGGGTACACAGCGTGACCCTAAAGTTTACTATGTATGCCTATGCGAAATAAAGTGTTCTGAGAAGCTTAAAATGAAGAAATTAGCGTTCTAAAATGCTTTAAAAATTCAAAGACATTTTTCAATGTTAACTAAGGACACGGTATCGGACCTTAATATTGACCTATAATTTTTAAATTGGACCACGTATTATATTACAGGGTAATAGTGTACCCTACCACAGGAAATAATTATAGGTCATTTAGGGGGTACACAGCGTGACCCTAAAGTTTACTATGTATGCCTATGCGAAATAGAGTGTTCTGAGAAGCTTAAAATTAAGAAATAAGCGTTCTAAAATGCTTTAAAAATTCAAAGTCATCTTTCAATTATTAACTAACGCAAGGCGCAATATCAGACCTTAATATTGACCCATAATATTTAAATTGGACCAGGTATTATATTACAGGGTAATAGTGTACCCTACCACAGGAAATAATTATAGGTCAATTAGGGGGTACACTATGTATATTTTAAATAGTGCATTAAAACAAGGAAATTCGAAGACACTTTTCTATGTTAACTAACGGCACGGTATCGGACCTTAATATTGACCTATAATTTTTAAATTGGACCTCGTATTATATTACAGGGTAATAGTGTACCCTACCACAGGAAATAAGTATAGGTCAATTAGGGGGTACACAGCGTGACCCTAAAGTTTACTATGTATGCCTATGCGAAATAGAGTGTTCTGACAAGCTTAAAATAAAGAAATAAGCGTTCTAAAATGCTTTAAAAATTCAAAGACATCTTTCAATGGTTAACTAACGCAAGGCGCGATATCAGACCTTAATAAGGAACCATAATATTTAAAATGGACCAGGTAATATATTACAGGGTAATAGTGTATCCTACCACAGGAAATAATTATAGGTCAATTAGGGGGTACACTATGTATATTTTAAATAGTGCATTAAAACAAGGAAATACGAAGACACTTTTCTATGTTAACTAACGGCACGGTATCGGACCTTAATATTGACCTATAATTTTTCAATTGGACCACGTATTATATTACAGGGTAATAGTGTGCCCTTCCACAGGAAATAATTATAGGTCAATTAGGGGGTACACAGCGTGACCCTAAAGTTTACTATGTATGCCTATGCGAAATAGAGTGTTCTGAGAAGCTTAAAATGAAGAAATAAGCGTTCTAAAATGCTTTAAAAACTCAAAGACATCTTTCAATGGTTAACTAACGCAAGGCGCGATATCAGACCTTAATATGGAACCATAATATTTAAATTGGACCAGGTATTATATTACAGGGTAATAGTGTACCCTACCACAGGAAATAATTATAGGTCAATTAGGGGGTACACTATGTATATTTTAAATAGTGCATTAAAACAAGGAAATACGAAGACACTTTTCTATGTTAACTAACGACACGGTATCGGACCTTAATATTGACCTATAATTTTTAAATTGGACCACGTATTATATTACAGGGTTATAGTGTACCCTAAAACAGGAAATAATTATAGGTCAATTTGGGGGTACGCAGAGTGACCCTTAAGTTTACTATGTATGCCTATGCGAAATAAAGTGTTCTGAGAAGCTTAAAATGAGGAAATAAGCGTTCTAAAATTCTTTAAAAATTCAAAGACATTTTTCTATGTTAACTAACGGCACGGTATCGGACCTTAATATTGACCTATAATTTTTAAATTATACCACCTATTATATTACAGGGTAATAGTGTACCCTACCACAGGAAAAAATTATAGGTCAATTAGGGGGTACACAGCGTGACCCTAAAGTTTACTATGTATGCCTATGCGAAATAAAGTGTTCTGATAAGCTTAAAATGAAGAAATAAGCGTTCTAAAATGCTTTAAAAATTCAAAGACATCTTTCAATGGTTAACTAACTCAAGGCGCAATATCAAACCTTAATATTGACCCATAATATTTAAATTGAACCAGGTATTGTATTACAGGGTAATAGTGTACCCTTCCACAGGAAATAATTATAGGTCAATTAGGGGGTACACTATGTATATTTTAAATAGTGCATTAAAACAAGGAAATACGAAGACATTTTTCAATGTTAACTAACGGCACGGTATCGGAACTTAATATTGACCTATAATTTTTAAATTGGACCACGTATTATATTACAGGGTAATAGTGTACCCTAATACAGGAAATAATTATAGGTCATTTAGGGGGTACACAGCGTGACCCTAAATTTTACTATGTATGCCTATGCGAAATAGAGTGTTCTGAGAAGCTTAAAATGAAGAAATAAGCGTTCTAAAATGATTTAAAAATTCAAAGACATCTTTCAATGGTTAACTAACGCAAGGCGCAATATCAGACCTTAATATTGACCCATAATATTTAAATTGGACCAGGTATTATATTACAGGGTAATAGTGTACCCTACCAAAGGAAATAATTATAGGTCAATTAGGGGGTACACAGCGTGACCCTAAAGTTTACTATGTATGCCTATGCGAAATAAAGTGTTCTGAGAAGCTTAAAATGAGGAAATAAGCGTTCTAAAATGCTTTAAAAATTCAAAGACATCTTTCAATGGTTAACTAACAATAGGCGCAATATCAGACCTTAATATTGACCCATAATATTTAAATTGGACCAGGTATTATATTACAGGGTAATAGTGTACCCTGCCACAGGAAATAATTATAGGTCAATTAGGGGGTACACTATGTATATTTTAAATAGTGCATTAAAACAAGGAAATACGAAGACACTTTTCTATGTTAACTAACAGCACGGTATCGGACCTTAATATTGACCTATAATTTTTAAATTGGACCTCGTATTATATTACAGGGTAATAGTGTACTCTACCACAGGAAATAATTATAGGTCAATTAGGGGGTACACAGCGTGACCCTAAAGTTTACTATGTATGCCTATGCGAAATAGAGTGTTCTGAGAAGCTTAAAATGAAGAAATAAGCGTTCTAAAATGCTTTAAAAATTCAAAGACATCTTTCAATGGTTAACTAACGCAAGGCGCGATATCAGACCTTAATAATGAACCATAATATTTAAATTGGAAAAGGTATTATATTACAGGGTAATAGTGTACCCTACCACAGGAAATAATTATAGGTCAATTAGGGGGTACACTATGTATATTTTAAATAGTGCATTAAAACAAGGAAATACGAAGACACTTTTCTATGTTAACTAACGGCACGGTATCGGACCTTAATATTGACCTATAATTTTTCAATTGGACCACGTATTATATTACAGGGTAATAGTGTGCCCTTACACAGGAAATAATTATAGGTCAATTAGGGGGTACACAGCGTGACCCTAAAGTTTACTATGTATGCCTATGCGAAATAGAGTGTTCTGAGAAGCTTAAAATGAAGAAATAAGTGTTCTAAAATGCTTTAAAAACTCAAAGACATCTTTCAATGGTTAACTAACGCAAGGCGCAATATCAGACCTTAATATTGACCTATAATATTTAAATTGGACCAGGTATTATATTACAGGGTAATAGTGTACCCTACCACAGGAAATAATTATAGGTCAATTAGGGGGTACACTATGTATATTTTAAATAGTGCATTAAAACAAGGAAATACGAAGACACTTTTCTATGTTAACTAACGGCACGGTATCGGACATTAATATTGACCTATAATTTTTAAATTGGACCACGTATTATATTACAGGGTTATAGTGTACAGTACCACAGGAAATAATTATAGGTCAATTAGGGGGTACGCAGAGTGACCCTAAAGTTTACTATGTATGCCTATGCGAAATAAAGTGTTCTGAGAAGCTTAAAATGAGGAAATAAGCGTTCTAAAATGCTTTAAAAATTCAAAGACAATTTTCTATGTTAACTAACGGCACGGTATCGGACCTTAATATTGACCTATAATTTTTAAATTGGACCACCTATTATATTACAGGGTAATAGTGTACCCTACCATTGGAAATAATTATAGGTCAATTAGGGGGTACACAGCGTGACCCTAAAGTTTACTATGTATGCCTATGCGAAATAAAGTGTTTTGAGAAGCTTAAAATGAGGAAATAAGCGTTCTAAAATGCTTTATAAATTCAAAGACATCTTTCAATGGTTAACTAACGCAAGGCGCGATATCAGACCTTAATAATGAACCATAATATTTAAATTGGAAAAGGTATTATATTACAGGGTAATAGTGTACCCTACCACAGGAAATAATTATAGTACAATTAGGGGGTACACTATGTATATTTTAAATAGTGCATTAAAACAAGGAAATTCGAGACACTTTTCTATGTTAACTAACGGCACGGTATCGGACCTTAATATTGACCTATAATTTTTAAATTGGACCACGTATTATATTACATAGTTATAGTGTATCCTACCACAGGAAATAATTATAGGTCAATTAGGGGGTACACAGCGTGACCCTAAATTTTTCTATGTATGCTTATGCGAAATATAGTGTTTTGAGAAGCTTAAAATGAAGAAATAAGCGTTCTAAAATGCTTTAAAAATTCAAAGACATTTTTCAATGGTTAACTAGCGCAAGGCGCAATATCAGACCTTAATATTGACCCATAATATTTAAATTGGACCAGGTATTATATTACAGGGTAATAGTGTACCCTACCACAGGAAATAATTATAGGTCAATTAGGGGGTACACTATGTATATTTTAATTAGTGCATTAAAACAAGGAAATACGAAGACACTTTTCTATGTTAACTAACGGCACGGTATCGGACCTTAATATTGACCTATAATTTTTAAATTGGACCACGTATTATATTACATGGTAATAGTGTACCCTACCACAGGAAATAATTATAGGTCAATTAGGGGGAACACAGTGTGACCCTAAAGTTTACTATGTATGCCTATGCGAAATAAAGTGTTCTGAGAAGCTTAAAATTAGGAAATAAGCGTTCTAAAATGCTTTAAAAATTCAAAGACATCTTTCAATGGTTAAATAACGCTAGGCGCAATATCAGACCTTAATATTGACCCATATTATTTAAATTGGACCAGGTATTATATTACAGGGTAATAGTGTACCCTACCACAGGAAATAATTATAGGTCTATTAGGGGGTACACTATGTATATTTTAAATAGTGCATTAGAACAAGGAAATACGAAGACACTTTTCTATGTTAACTAACGGCACGGTAACGGACCTTAATATTGACCTATAATTTTTAAATTGGACCACGTATTATATTATAGGGTAATAGTGTACCCTACCACAAGAAATAATTATAGGTCAATTAGGGGGTACACAGCGTGACCCTAAAGTTTACTATGTATGCCTATGCGAAATAGAGTGTTCTGAGAAGCTTAAAATTAAGAAATAAGCGTTCTAAAATGCTTTAAAAACTCAAAGACATCTTTCAATGGTTAACTAACGCAAGGCGCGATATCAGACCTTAATATGGAAACATAATATTTAAATTGGACCAGGTATTATATTACAGGGTAATAGTGTACCCTACCACAGGAAATAATTATAGGTCAATTAGGGGGTACACTATGTATATTTTAAATAGTGCATTAAAACAAGGAAATACGAAGACACTTTTCTATGTTAACTAACGGCACGGTATCGGACCTTAATATTGACCTATAATTTTTAAATTGGACCACGTATTATATTACAGGGTTATAGTGTACCCTACCACAGGAAATAATTATAGGTCAATTAGGGGGTACACAGCGTGACCCTAAAGTTTACTATGTATGCCTATGCGAAATAGAGTGTTCTGAGAAGCTTAAAATGAGGAAATAAGCGTTCTAAAATGCTTTAAAAATTCAAAGACATCTTTCAAAGGTTAACTAACGCAAGGCGCGATATCAGACCTTAATAAGGAACCATAATATTTAAATTGGACCAGGTATTATATTACAGGGTAATAGTGTACCCTACCACAGGAAATAATTATAGGTCAATTAGGGGGTACACTATGTATATTTTAAATAGTGCATTAAAACAAGGAAATACGAAGACACTTTTCTATGTTAACTAACGGCACGGTATCGGACCTTAATATTGACCTATAATTTTTCAATTGGACCACGTATTATATTACAGGGTAATAGTGTGCCCTTCCACAGGAAATAATTATAGGTCAATTAGGGGGTACACAGCGTGGCCCTAAAGTTTACTATGTATGCCTATGCGAAATAGAGTGTTCTGAAAAGCTTAAAATGAAGAAATAAGTGTTCTAAAATGCTTTAAAAACTCAAAGACATCTTTCAATTTTTTAACTAACGCAAGGCGCGATATCAGACCTTAATATGGAACCATAATATTTAAATTGGACCAGGTATTATATTACAGGGTAATAGTGTACCCTACCACAGGAATTAAATATAGGTCAATTAGGGGGTACACTATGTATATTTTAAATAGTGCATTAAAACAAGGAAATTCGAAGACTCTTTTCTATGTTAACTAACGGCGCGGTATCGGACCTTAATATTGACCTAAAATTTTTAAATTGGACCACGTATTATATTACAGGGTGATAGTGTACCCTAAAACAGAAATTAATTATAGGTCAATTAGGGGGTACACAGCGGGACCCTAAAGTTTACTATGTATGCCTATGCGAAATAAAGTGTTCTCAGAAGCTTAAAATTAGGAAATAAGCGTTCTAAAATGCTTTAAAAATTCAAAGACATCTTTCAATGGTTAAATAACGCTAGGCGCAATATCAGACCTTAATATTGACCCATATTATTTAAATTGGACCAGGTATTATATTACAGGGTAATAGTGTACCCTACCACAGGAAATAATTATAGGTCTATTAGGGGGTACACTATGTATATTTTAAATAGTGCATTAGAACAAGGAAATACGAAGACACTTTTCTATGTTAACTAACGGCACGGTAACGGACCTTAATATTGACCTATAATTTTTAAATTGGACCACGTATTATATTATAGGGTAATAGTGTACCCTACCACAAGAAATAATTATAGGTCAATTAGGGGGTACACAGCGTGACCCTAAAGTTTACTATGTATGCCTATGCGAAATAGAGTGTTCTGAGAAGCTTAAAATTAAGAAATAAGCGTTCTAAAATGCTTTAAAAACTCAAAGACATCTTTCAATGGTTAACTAACGCAAGGCGCGATATCAGACCTTAATATGGAAACATAATATTTAAATTGGACCAGGTATTATATTACAGGGTAATAGTGTACCCTACCACAGGAAATAATTATAGGTCAATTAGGGGGTACACTATGTATATTTTAAATAGTGCATTAAAACAAGGAAATACGAAGACACTTTTCTATGTTAACTAACGGCACGGTATCGGACCTTAATATTGACCTATAATTTTTCAATTGGACCACGTATTATATTACAGGGTAATAGTGTGCCCTTCCACAGGAAATAATTATAGGTCAATTAGGGGGTACACAGCGTGGCCCTAAAGTTTACTATGTATGCCTATGCGAAATAGAGTGTTCTGAAAAGCTTAAAATGAAGAAATAAGTGTTCTAAAATGCTTTAAAAACTCAAAGACATCTTTCAATTTTTTAACTAACGCAAGGCGCGATATCAGACCTTAATATGGAACCATAATATTTAAATTGGACCAGGTATTATATTACAGGGTAATGGTGTACCCTACCACAGGAATTAAATATAGGTCAATTAGGGGGTACACTATGTATATTTTAAATAGTGCATTAAAACAAGGAAATTCGAAGACTCTTTTCTATGTTAACTAACGGCGCGGTATCGGACCTTAATATTGACCTAAAATTTTTAAATTGGACCACGTATTATATTACAGGGTGATAGTGTACCCTAAAACAGAAATTAATTATAGGTCAATTAGGGGGTACACAGCGGGACCCTAAAGTTTACTATGTATGCCTATGCGAAATAAAGTGTTCTCAGAAGCTTAAAATGAAGAAATAAGCGTTCTAAAATGCTTTAAAAATTCAAAGACATCTTTCAATGGTTAACTAACGCAAGGCGCAATATCAGACCTTAATATTGACCCATAGTATTTAAATTGGACCAGGCATTATATTACAGGGTAATAGTGTACCCTACCCTAGGAAATAATTATAGGTCAATTAGGGGGTACACTATGTATATTTTAAATAGTGCGTTAAAACAAGGAAATACGAAGACACTTTTCTATGTTAACTAACGGCACGGTATCGGACCTTAATATTGACCTATAATTTTTAAAATGGACCACGTATTATATCACAGGGTAATAGTGTACCCTACCACAGAAAAATAATTATAGGTCAATTAGGGGGTACACAGCGTGACCCTAAAGTTTACTATGTATGCCTATGCGAAATAAAGTGTTCTGAGAAGCTTAAAATGAAGAAATTAGCGTTCTAAAATGCTTTAAAAATTCAAAGACATTTTTCAATGTTAACTAAGGGCACGGTATCGGACCTTAATATTGACCTATAATTTTTAAATTGGACCACGTATTATATTACAGGGTAATAGTGTACCCTACCACAGGAAATAATTATAGGTCATTTAGGGGGTACACAGCGTGACCCTAAAGTTTACTATGTATGCCTATGCGAAATAGAGTGTTCTGAGAAGCTTAAAATTAAGAAATAAGCGTTCTAAATGCTTTAAAAATTCAAAGTCATCTTTCAATTATTAACTAACGCAAGGCGCAATATCAGACCTTAATATTGACCCATAATATTTAAATTGGACCAGGTATTATATTACAGGGTAATAGTGTACCCTACCACAGGAAATAATTATAGGTCAATTAGGGGGTACACTATGTATATTTTAAATAGTGCATTAAAACAAGGAAATTCGAAGACACTTTTCTATGTTAACTAACGGCACGGTATCGGACCTTAATATTGACCTATAATTTTTAAATTGGACCTCGTATTATATTACAGGGTAATAGTGTACCCTACCACAGGAAATAAGTATAGGTCAATTAGGGGGTACACAGCGTGACCCTAAAGTTTACTATGTATGCCTATGCGAAATAGAGTGTTCTGAGAAGCTTAAAATGAAGAAATAAGCATTTTAAAATGCTTTAAAAATTCAAAGACATCTTTCAATGGTTAACTAACGCAAGGCGCGATATCAGACCTTAATAAGGAACCATAATATTTAAAATGGACCAGGTGTTATATTACAGGGTAATAGTGTATCCTACCACAGGAAATAATTATAGGTCAATTAGGGGGTACACTACGTATATTTTAAATAGTGCATTAAAACAAGGAAATACGAAGACACTTTTCAATGTTAACTAACGGCACGGTATCGGACCTTAATATTGACCTATAATTTTTCAATTGGACCACGTATTATATTACAGGGAAATAGTGTGCCCTTCCACAGGAAATAATTATAGGTCAATTAGGGGGTACACAGCGTGACCCTAAAGTTTACTATGTATGCCTATGCGAAATAGAGTGTTCTGAGAAGCTTAAAATGAAGAAATAAGCGTTCTAAAATGCTTTAAAAACTCAAAGACATCTTTCAATGGTTAACTAACGCAAGGCGCGATATCAGACCTTAATATGGAACCATAATATTTAAATTGGACCAGGTATTATATTACAGGGTAATAGTGTACCCTACCACAGGAAATAATTATAGGTCAATTAGGGGGTACACTATGTACATTTTAAATAGTGCATTAAAACAAGGAAATACGAAGACACTTTTCTATGTTAACTAACGACACGGTATCGGACCTTAATATTGACCTATAATTTTTAAATTGGACCACGTATTATATTACAGGGTTATAGTGTAACCTAAAACAGGAAATAATTATAGGTCAATTAGGGGGTACGCAGAGTGACCCTAAAGTTTACTATGTATGCCTATGCGAAATAAAGTGTTCTGATAAGCTTAAAATGAGGAAATAAGCGTTCTAAAATGCTTTAAAAATTCAAAGACATTTTTCTATGTTAACTAACGGCACGGTATCGGACCTTAATATTGACCTATAATTTTTAAATTGGACCACGTATTATATTACAGGGTAATAGTGTACCCTACCACAGGAAATAATTATAGGTCATTTAGGGGGTACACAGCGTGACCCTAAATTTTACTATGTATGCCTATGCGAAATAGAGTGTTCTGAGATGCTTAAAATGAAGAAATAAGCGTTCTAAAATGCTTTAAAAATTCAAAGACATCTTTCAATGGTTAACTAACGCAAGGCGCAATATCAGACCTTAATAATGACCTATAATATTTAAATTGGACCGGGTATTATATTACAGGGTAATAGTGTACCCTACCACAGGAAATAATTATAGGTCAATTAGGGGGTACACTATGTATATTTTAAATAGTGCATTAAAACAAGGAAATACGAAGACACTTTTCTATGTTAACTAACGGCACGGTATCGGACCTTAATATTGACCTATAATTTTTAAATTGGACCACGTATTATATTACAGGGTTATAGTGTACCCTACCACAGGAAATAATTATAGGTCAATTAGGGGGTACGCAGAGTGATCCTAAAGTTTACTATGTATGCCTATGCGAAATAAAGTGTTCTGAGAAGCTTAAAATGAGGAAATAAGCGTTCTAAAATGCTTTAAAAATTCAAAGACAATTTTCTATGTTAACTAACGGCACGGTATCGGACCTTAATATTGACCTATAATTTTTAAATTGGACCACCTATTATATTACAGGGTAATAGTGTACCCTACCACAGGAAATAATTATAGGTCAATTAGGGGGTACACAGCGTGACCCTAAAGTTTACTATGTATGCCTATGCGAAATAAAGTGTTCTGAGAAGCTTAAAATGAAGAAATAAGCGTTCTAAAATGCTTTAAAAATTCAAAGACATCTTTCAATGGTTAACTAACGCAAGGCGCAATATCAAACCTTAATATTGACCCATAATATTTAAATTGGACCAGGTATTATATTACAGGGTAATAGTGTACCCTACCAAAGGAAATAATTATAGGTCAATTAGGGGGTACACAGCGTGACCCTAAAGTTTACTATGTATGCCTATGCGAAATAGAGTGTTCTGAGAAGCTTAAAATGAAGAAATAAGCGTTCTAAAATGCTTTAAAAATTCAAAGACATCTTTCAATGGTTAACTAACGCAAGGCGCGATATCAGACCTTAATATGGAACCATAATATTTCAATTGGACCAGGTATTATATTACAGGGTAATAGTGTACCCTACAACAGGAAATAATTATAGGTCAATTAGGGGGTATATTTATTAGTATTAGGGGGTATTTAGGGGCTATGTATATTTTAAATAGTGCATTAAAACAAGAAAATACGAAGACACTTTTCTATGTTAACTAACGGCACGGTATCGGACCTTAATATTGACCTATAATTTTTAAATTGGACCACGTATTATATTACAGGGTTATAGTGTACCCTACCACAGGAAATAATTATAGGTCATTTAGGGGGTACACAGCGTGACCCTAAATTTTACTATGTATCCTATGCGAAATAGAGTGTTCTGAGAAGCTTAAAATGAAGAAATAAGCGTTCTAAAATGCTTTAAAAATTCAAAGACATCTTTCAATGGTTAACTAACGCAAGGCGCGATATCAGACCTTAATATGGAACCATAATATTTAAATTGGACCGGGTATTATATTACAGGGTAATAGTGTACCCTACCACAGGAAATAATTATAGGTCAATTAGGGGGTACACTATGTATATTTTAAATAGTGCATTAAAACAAGGAAATACGAAGACACTTTTCTATGTTAACTAACGGCACGGTATCGGACCTTAATATTGACCTATAATTTTTAAATTGGACCACGTATTATATTACAGGGTTATAGTGTACCCTACCACAGGAAATAATTATAGGTCAATTAGTGGGTACGCAGAGTGATCCTAAAGTTTACTATGTATGCCTATGCGAAATAAAGTGTTCTGAGAAGCTTAAAATGAGGAAATAAGCGTTCTAAAATGCTTTAAAAATTCAAAGACAATTTTCTATGTTAACTAACGGCACGGTATCGGACCTTAATATTGACCTATAATTTTTAAATTGGACCACCTATTATATTACAGGGTAATAGTGTACCCTACCACAGGAAATAATTATAGGTCAATTAGGGGGTACACAGCGTGACCCTAAAGTTTACTATGTATGCCTATGCGAAATAAAGTGTTCTGAGAAGCTTAAAATGAAGAAATAAGCGTTCTAAAATGCCTTAAAAATTCAAAGACATCTTTCAATGGTTAACTAACGCAAGGCGCAATATCAAACCTTAATATTGACCCATAATATTTAAATTGGACCAGGTATTATATTACAGGGTAATAGTGTACCCTACCAAAGGAAATAATTATAGGTCAATTAGGGGGTACACAGCGTGACCCTAAAGTTTACTATGTATGCCTATGCGAAATAAAGTGTTTTGAGAAGCTTAAAATGAGGAAATAAGCGTTCTAAAATGCTTTAAAAATTCAAAGACATTTTTCTATGTTAACTAACGGCAAGGTATCGGACCTTAATATTGACCTATAATTTTTAAATTGGACCACGTATTATATTACAAGGTAATAGTGTACCCTACCACAGGAAATAATTATTGGTCATTTAGGGGGTACACAGCGTGACCCTAAATTTTACTATGTATGCCTATGCGAAATAGAGTGTTCTGAGATGCTTAAAATGAAGAAATAAGCGTTCTAAAATGCTTTAAAAATTCAAAGACATCTTTCAATGGTTAACTAACGCAAGGCGCAATATCAGACCTTAATATTGACCCATAATATTTAACTTGAGCCAGGTATTATATCACAGGGTAATAGTGTACCCTACCACAGGAAATAATTATAGGTCAATTGGGGGTACACTATGTATATTTTAAATAGTGCATTAAAACAAGGAAATTCGAGACACTTTTCTATGTTAACTAACGGCACGGTATCGGACCTTAATATTGACCTATAATTTTTAAATTGGACCACGTATTATATTACATGGTAATAGTGTACCCTACCACAGGAAATAATTATAGGTCAATTAGGGGGTACACAGTGTGACCCTAAAGTTTACTATGTATGCCTATGCGAAATAAAGTGTTCTGAGAAGCTTAAAATTAGGAAATAAGCGTTCTAAAATGCTTTAAAAATTCAAAGACATCTTTCAATGGTTAAATAACGCTAGGCGCAATATCAGACCTTAATATTGACCCATATTATTTAAATTGGACCAGGTATTATATTACAGGGTAATAGTGTACCCTACCACAGGAAATAATTATAGGTCTATTAGGGGGTACACTATGTATATTTTAAATAGTGCATTAGAACAAGGAAATACGAAGACACTTTTCTATGTTAACTAACGGCACGGTAACGGACCTTAATATTGACCTATAATTTCTAAATTGGACCACGTATTATATTATAGGGTAATAGTGTACCCTACCACAAGAAATAATTATAGGTCAATTAGGGGGTACACAGCGTGACCCTAAAGTTTACTATGTATGCCTAAGCGAAATAGAGTGTTCTGAGAAGCTTAAAATGAAGAAATAAGCGTTCTAAAATGCTTTAAAAATTCAAAGACATCTTTCAATGGTTAACTAACGCAAGGCGCGATATCAGACCTTAATAAGGAACCATAATATTTAAAATGGACCAGGTGTTATATTACAGGGTAATAGTGTATCCTACCACAGGAAATAATTATAGGTCAATTAGGGGGTACACTATGTATATTTTAAATAGTGCATTAAAACAAGGAAATACGAAGACACTTTTCTATGTTAACTAACGGCACGGTATCGGACCTTAATATTGACCTATAATTTTTCAATTGGACCACGTATTATATTACAGGGTAATAGTGTGCCCTTCCACAGGAAATAATTATAGGTCAATTAGGGGGTACGCAGAGTGACCCTAAAGTTTACTATGTATGCCTATGCGAAATAAAGTGTTCTGAGAAGCTTAAAATGAGGAAATAAGCGTTCTAAAATTCTTTAAAAATTCAAAGACATTTTTCTATGTTAACTAACGGCACGGTATCGGACCTTAATATTGACCTATAATTTTTAAATTATACCACCTATTATATTACAGGGTAATAGTGTACCCTACCACAGGAAAAAATTATAGGTCAATTAGGGGGTACACAGCGTGACCCTAAAGTTTACTATGTATGCCTATGCGAAATAAAGTGTTCTGATAAGCTTAAAATGAAGAAATAAGCGTTCTAAAATGCTTTAAAAATTCAAAGACATCTTTCAATGGTTAACTAACGCAAGGCGCAATATCAAACCTTAATATTGACCCATAATATTTAAATTGAACCAGGTATTGTATTACAGGGTAATAGTGTACCCTTCCACAGGAAATAATTATAGGTCAATTAGGGGGTACACTATGTATATTTTAAATAGTGCATTAAAACAAGGAAATACGAAGACATTTTTCAATGTTAACTAACGGCACGGTATCGGAACTTAATATTGACCTATAATTTTTAAATTGGGCCACGTATTATATTACAGGGTAATAGTGTACCCTAATACAGGAAATAATTATAGGTCATTTAGGGGGTACACAGCGGGACCCTAAAGTTTACTATGTATGCCTATGTGAAATAAAGTGTTCTCAGAAGTTTAAAATGAAGAAATAAGCGTTCTAAAATGCTTTAAAAATTCAAAGACATCTTTCAATGGTTAACTAACGCAAGGCGCAATATCAGACCTTAATATTGACCCATAATATTTAAATTGGACCAGGTATTATATTACAGGGTAATAGTGTACCCTACCAAAGGAAATAATTATAGGTCAATTAGGGGGTACACAGCGTGACCCTAAAGTTTACTATGTATGCCTATGCGAAATAAAGTGTTCTGAGAAGCTTAAAATGAGGAAATAAGCGTTCTAAAATGCTTTAAAAATTCAAAGACATTTTTCTATGTTAACTAACGGCACGGTATCGGACCTTAATATTGACCTATAATTTTTAAATTGGACCACCTATTATATTACAGGGTAATAGTGTACCCTACAACAGGAAATAATTATAGGTCAATTAGGGGGTACACTATGTATATTTTAAATAGTGCATTAAAACAAGAAAATACGAAGACACTTTTCTATGTTAACTAACGGCACGGTATCGGACCTTAATATTGACCTATAATTTTTAAATTGGACCACGTATTATATTACAGGGTTATAGTGTATCCTACCACAGGAAATAATTATAGGTCAAATAGGGGGTACACAGCGTGACCCTAAAGTTTACTATGTATGCCTATGCGAAATAAAGTGTTCTGAGAAGCTTAAAATGAGGAAATAAGCGTTCTAAAATGCTTTAAAAATTCAAAGACATTTTTCAATGTTAACTAACGGCACGGTATCGGACCTTAATACTGACCTATAATTTTTAAATTGGACCACGTATTATATTACAGGGTTATAGTGTACCCTACCACAGGAAATAATTATAGGTCAATTAGGGGGTACACAGAGTGACCTTAAAGTTTACTATGTATGCCTATGCGAAATAGAGTGTTCTGAGATGCTTAAAATGAAGAAATAAGCGTTCTAAAATGCTTTAAAAATTCAAAGACATTTTTCAATGGTTAACTAACGCAAGGCGCAATATCAGACCTTAATATTGACCCATAATATTTAAATTGGACCAGGTATTATATTACAGGGTAATAGTGTACCCTACCACAGGAAATAATTATAGGTCAATTAGGGGGTACACTATGTATATTTTAAATAGTGCATTAAAACAAGGAAATACGAAGACACTTTTCTATGTTAACTAACGGCACGGTATCGGACCTTAATATTGACCTATAATTTTTAAATTGTACCACGTATTATATTACAGGGTAATAGTGTACCTTACCACAGGAAATAATTATAGGTCATTTAGGGGGTCCACAGCGTGACCCTAAATTTTACTATGTATGCCTATGCGAAATAGAGTGTTCTGAGATGCTTAAAATGAAGAAATAAGCGTTCTAAAATGCTTTAAAAATTCAAAGACATCTTTCAATGGTTAACTAACGCAAGGCGCAATATCAGACCTTAATATTGACCCATAATATTTAAATTGGACCAGGTATTATATTACAGGGTAATAGTGTACCCTTCCACACGAAATAATTATAGGTCAATTAGGGGGTACACTATGTATATTTTAAATAGTGCATTAAAATAAGGAAATACGAAGACACTTTTCTATGTTAACTAACGGCACGGTATCGGACCTTAATATTGACCTATAATTTTTGAATTGGACCACGTATTATATTACAGGGTTATAGTGTACCCTACCACAGGAAATAATTATAGGTCAATTAGGGGGTACGCAGAGTGACCCTAAAGTTTACTATGTATGCCTATGCGAAATAAAGTGTTCTGAGAAGCTTAAAATGAGGAAATAAGCGTTCTAAATTGCTTTAAAAATTCAAAGACATTTTTCTATGTTAACTAACGGCACGGTATCGGACCTTAATATTGACCTATAATTTTTAAATTGGACCACGTATTATATTACAGGGTAATAGTGTACCCTACCACAGGAAATAATTATAGGTCATTTAGGGGGTGCACAGCGTGACCCTAAATGTTACTATGTATGCCTATGCGAAATAGAGTGTTCTGAGATGCTTAAAATGAAGAAATAAGCGTTCTAAAATGCTTTAAAAATTCAAAGACATCTTTCAATGGTTAACTAACGCAAGGCGCAATATCAGACCTTAATAATGACCTATAATATTTAAATTGGACCGGGTATTATATTACAGGGTAATAGTGTACCCTACCACAGGAAATAATTATAGGTCAATTAGGGGGTACACTATGTATATTTTAAATAGTGCATTAAAACAAGGAAATACGAAGACACTTTTCTATGTTAACTAACGGCACGGTATCGGACCTTAATATTGACCTATAATTTTTAAATTGGACCACCTATTATATTACAGGGTAATAGTGTACCCTACCACAGGAAAAAATTATAGGTCAATTAGGGGGTACACAGCGTGACCCTAAAGTTTACTATGTATGCCTATGCGAAATAAAGTGTTCTGATAAGCTTAAAATGAAGAAATAAGCGTTCTAAAATGCTTTAAAAATTCAAAGACATCTTTCAATGGTTAACTAACGCAAGGCGCAATATCAAACCTTAATATTGACCCATAATATTTAAATTGAACCAGGTATTGTATTACAGGGTAATAGTGTACCCTTCCACAGGAAATAATTATAGGTCAATTAGGGGGTACACTATGTATATTTTAAATAGTGCATTAAAACAAGGAAATACGAAGACATTTTTCAATGTTAACTAACGGCACGGTATCGGAACTTAATATTGACCTATAATTTTTAAATTGGACCACCTATTATATTACAGGGTAATAGTGTACCCTACCAAAGGAAATAATTATAGGTCAATTAGGGGGTACACAGCGTGACCCTAAAGTTTACTATGTATGCCTATGCGAAATAAAGTGTTCTGAGAAGCTTAAAATGAGGAAATAAGCGTTCTAAAATGCTTTAAAAATTCAAAGACATTTTTCTATGTTAACTAACGGCACGGTATCGGACCTTAATATTGACCTATAATTTTTAAATTGGACCACCTATTATATTACAGGGTAATAGTGTACCCTACAACAGGAAATAATTATAGGTCAATTAGGGGGTACACTATGTATATTTTAAATAGTGCATTAAAACAAGAAAATACGAAGACACTTTTCTATGTTAACTAACGGCACGGTATCGGACCTTAATATTGACCTATAATTTTTAAATTGGACCACGTATTATATTACAGGGTTATAGTGTATCCTACCACAGGAAATAATTATAGGTCAAATAGGGGGTACACAGCGTGACCCTAAAGTTTACTATGTATGCCTATGCGAAATAGAGTGTTCTGAGAAGCTTAAAATGAGGAAATAAGCGTTCTAAAATGCTTTAAAAATTCAAAGACATTTTTCAATGTTAACTAACGGCACGGTATCGGACCTTAATACTGACCTATAATTTTTAAATTGGACCACGTATTATATTACAGGGTTATAGTGTACCCTACCACAGGAAATAATTATAGGTCAATTAGGGGGTACACAGAGTGACCTTAAAGTTTACTATGTATGCCTATGCGAAATAGAGTGTTCTGAGATGCTTAAAATGAAGAAATAAGCGTTCTAAAATGCTTTAAAAATTCAAAGACATTTTTCAATGGTTAACTAACGCAAGGCGCAATATCAGACCTTAATATTGACCCATAATATTTAAATTGGACCAGGTATTATATTACAGGGTAATAGTGTACCCTACCACAGGAAATAATTATAGGTCAATTAGGGGGTACACTATGTATATTTTAAATAGTGCATTAAAACAAGGAAATACGAAGACACTTTTCTATGTTAACTAACGGCACGGTATCGGACCTTAATATTGACCTATAATTTTTAAATTGTACCACGTATTATATTACAGGGTAATAGTGTACCTTACCACAGGAAATAATTATAGGTCATTTAGGGGGTACACAGCGTGACCCTAAATTTTACTATGTATGCCTATGCGAAATAGAGTGTTCTGAGATGCTTAAAATGAAGAAATAAGCGTTCTAAAATGCTTTAAAAATTCAAAGACATCTTTCAATGGTTAACTAACGCAAGGCGCAATATCAGACCTTAATAATGACCTATAATATTTAAATTGGACCGGGTATTATATTACAGGGTAATAGTGTACCCTACCACAGGAAATAATTATAGGTCAATTAGGGGGTACACTATGTATATTTTAAATAGTGCATTAAAACAAGGAAATACGAAGACTTTTTTCTATGTTAACTAACGGCACGGTATCGGACCTTAATATTGACCTATAATTTTTAAATTGGACCACGTATTATATTACAGGGTTATAGTGTACCCTACCACAGGAAATAATTATAGGTCAATTAGGGGGTACGCAGAGTGATCCTAAAGTTTACTATGTATGCCTATGCGAAATAAAGTGTTCTGAGAAGCTTAAAATGAGGAAATAAGCGTTCTAAAATGCTTTAAAAATTCAAAGACATTTTTCTATGTTAACTAACGGCACGGTATCGGACCTTAATATTGACCTATAATTTTTAAATTGGACCACGTATTATATTACAGGGTAATAGTGTACCCTACCACAGGAAATAATTATAGGTCATTTAGGGGGTGCACAGCGTGACCCTAAATTTTACTATGTATGCCTATGCGAAATAGAGTGTTCTGAGATGCTTAAAATGAAGAAATAAGCGTTCTAAAATGCTTTAAAAATTCAAAGACATCTTTCAATGGTTAACTAACGCAAGGCGCAATATCAGACCTTAATAATGTCCTATAATATTTAAATTGGACCGGGTATTATATTACAGGGTAATAGTGTACCCTACCACAGGAAATAATTATAGGTCAATTAGGGGGTACACTATGTATATTTTAAATAGTGCATTAAAACAAGGAAATACGAAGACACTTTTCTATGTTAACTAACGGCACGGTATCGGACCTTAATATTGACCTATAATTTTTAAATTGGACCACGTATTATATTACAGGGTTATAGTGTACCCTACCACAGGAAATAATTATAGGTCAATTAGGGGGTACGCAGAGTGATCCTAAAGTTTACTATGTATGCCTATGCGAAATAAAGTGTTCTGAGAAGCTTAAAATGAGGAAATAAGCGTTCTAAAATGCTTTAAAAATTCAAAGACATTTTTCTATGTTAACTAACGGCACGGTATCGGACCTTAATATTGACCTATAATTTTTAAATTGGACCACGTATTATATTACAGGGTAATAGTGTACCCTACCACAGGAAATAATTATAGGTCATTTAGGGGGTGCACAGCGTGACCCTAAATTTTACTATGTATGCCTATGCGAAATAGAGTGTTCTGAGATGCTTAAAATGAAGAAATAAGCGTTCTAAAATGCTTTAAAAATTCAAAGACATCTTTCAATGGTTAACTAACGCAAGGCGCAATATCAGACCTTAATAATGACCTATAATATTTAAATTGGACCGGGTATTATATTACAGGGTAATAGTGTACCCTACCACAGGAAATAATTATAGGTCAATTAGGGGGTACACTATGTATATTTTAAATAGTGCATTAAAACAAGGAAATACGAAGACACTTTTCTATGTTAACTAACGGCACGGTATCGGACCTTAATATTGACCTATAATTTTTAAATTGGACCACCTATTATATTACAGGGTAATAGTGTACCCTACCACAGGAAATAATTATAGGTCAATTAGGGGGTACACAGCGTGACCCTAAAGTTTACTATGTATGCCTATGCGAAATAAAGTGTTCTGAGAAGCTTAAAATGAAGAAATAAGCGTTCTAAAATGCTTTAAAAATTCAAAGACATCTTTCAATGGTTAACTAACGCAAGGCGCAATATCAAACCTTAATATTGACCCATAATATTTAAATTGGACCAGGTATTATATTACAGGGTAATAGTGTACCCTACCAAAGGAAATAATTATAGGTCAATTAGGGGGTACACAGCGTGACCCTAAAGTTTACTATGTATGCCTATGCGAAATAAAGTGTTTTGAGAAGCTTAAAATGAGGAAATAAGCGTTCTAAAATGCTTTAAAAATTCAAAGACATTTTTCTATGTTAACTAACGGCACGGTATCGGACCTTAATATTGACCTATAATTTTTAAATTGGACCACGTATTATATTACAGGGTTATAGTGTATCCTACCACAGGAAATAATTATAGGTCAAATAGGGGGTACACAGCGTGACCCTAAAGTTTACTATGTATGCCTATGCGAAATAGAGTGTTCTGAGAAGCTTAAAATGAGGAAATAAGCGTTCTAAAATGCTTTAAAAATTCAAAGACATTTTTCAATGTTAACTAACGGCACGGTATCGGACCTTAATACTGACCTATAATTTTTAAATTGGACCACGTATTATATTACAGGGTTATAGTGTACCCTACCACAGGAAATAATTATAGGTCAATTAGGGGGTACACAGAGTGACCTTAAAGTTTACTATGTATGCCTATGCGAAATAGAGTGTTCTGAGATGCTTAAAATGAAGAAATAAGCGTTCTAAAATGCTTTAAAAATTCAAAGACATTTTTCAATGGTTAACTAACGCAAGGCGCAATATCAGACCTTAATATTGACCCATAATATTTAAATTGGACCAGGTATTATATTACAGGGTAATAGTGTACCCTACCACAGGAAATAATTATAGGTCAATTAGGGGGTACACTATGTATATTTTAAATAGTGCATTAAAACAAGGAAATACGAAGACACTTTTCTATGTTAACTAACGGCACGGTATCGGACCTTAATATTGACCTATAATTTTTAAATTGTACCACGTATTATATTACAGGGTAATAGTGTACCTTACCACAGGAAATAATTATAGGTCATTTAGGGGGTACACAGCGTGACCCTAAATTTTACTATGTATGCCTATGCGAAATAGAGTGTTCTGAGATGCTTAAAATGAAGAAATAAGCGTTCTAAAATGCTTTAAAAATTCAAAGACATCTTTCAATGGTTAACTAACGCAAGGCGCAATATCAGACCTTAATAATGACCTATAATATTTAAATTGGACCGGGTATTATATTACAGGGTAATAGTGTACCCTACCACAGGAAATAATTATAGGTCAATTAGGGGGTACACTATGTATATTTTAAATAGTGCATTAAAACAAGGAAATACGAAGACTTTTTTCTATGTTAACTAACGGCACGGTATCGGACCTTAATATTGACCTATAATTTTTAAATTGGACCACGTATTATATTACAGGGTTATAGTGTACCCTACCACAGGAAATAATTATAGGTCAATTAGGGGGTACGCAGAGTGATCCTAAAGTTTACTATGTATGCCTATGCGAAATAAAGTGTTCTGAGAAGCTTAAAATGAGGAAATAAGCGTTCTAAAATGCTTTAAAAATTCAAAGACATTTTTCTATGTTAACTAACGGCACGGTATCGGACCTTAATATTGACCTATAATTTTTAAATTGGACCACGTATTATATTACAGGGTAATAGTGTACCCTACCACAGGAAATAATTATAGGTCATTTAGGGGGTGCACAGCGTGACCCTAAATTTTACTATGTATGCCTATGCGAAATAGAGTGTTCTGAGATGCTTAAAATGAAGAAATAAGCGTTCTAAAATGCTTTAAAAATTCAAAGACATCTTTCAATGGTTAACTAACGCAAGGCGCAATATCAGACCTTAATAATGTCCTATAATATTTAAATTGGACCGGGTATTATATTACAGGGTAATAGTGTACCCTACCACAGGAAATAATTATAGGTCAATTAGGGGGTACACTATGTATATTTTAAATAGTGCATTAAAACAAGGAAATACGAAGACACTTTTCTATGTTAACTAACGGCACGGTATCGGACCTTAATATTGACCTATAATTTTTAAATTGGACCACGTATTATATTACAGGGTTATAGTGTACCCTACCACAGGAAATAATTATAGGTCAATTAGGGGGTACGCAGAGTGATCCTAAAGTTTACTATGTATGCCTATGCGAAATAAAGTGTTCTGAGAAGCTTAAAATGAGGAAATAAGCGTTCTAAAATGCTTTAAAAATTCAAAGACATTTTTCTATGTTAACTAACGGCACGGTATCGGACCTTAATATTGACCTATAATTTTTAAATTGGACCACGTATTATATTACAGGGTAATAGTGTACCCTACCACAGGAAATAATTATAGGTCATTTAGGGGGTGCACAGCGTGACCCTAAATTTTACTATGTATGCCTATGCGAAATAGAGTGTTCTGAGATGCTTAAAATGAAGAAATAAGCGTTCTAAAATGCTTTAAAAATTCAAAGACATCTTTCAATGGTTAACTAACGCAAGGCGCAATATCAGACCTTAATAATGACCTATAATATTTAAATTGGACCGGGTATTATATTACAGGGTAATAGTGTACCCTACCACAGGAAATAATTATAGGTCAATTAGGGGGTACACTATGTATATTTTAAATAGTGCATTAAAACAAGGAAATACGAAGACACTTTTCTATGTTAACTAACGGCACGGTATCGGACCTTAATATTGACCTATAATTTTTAAATTGGACCACCTATTATATTACAGGGTAATAGTGTACCCTACCACAGGAAATAATTATAGGTCAATTAGGGGGTACACAGCGTGACCCTAAAGTTTACTATGTATGCCTATGCGAAATAAAGTGTTCTGAGAAGCTTAAAATGAAGAAATAAGCGTTCTAAAATGCTTTAAAAATTCAAAGACATCTTTCAATGGTTAACTAACGCAAGGCGCAATATCAAACCTTAATATTGACCCATAATATTTAAATTGGACCAGGTATTATATTACAGGGTAATAGTGTACCCTACCAAAGGAAATAATTATAGGTCAATTAGGGGGTACACAGCGTGACCCTAAAGTTTACTATGTATGCCTATGCGAAATAAAGTGTTTTGAGAAGCTTAAAATGAGGAAATAAGCGTTCTAAAATGCTTTAAAAATTCAAAGACATTTTTCTATGTTAACTAACGGCACGGTATCGGACCTTAATATTGACCTATAATTTTTAAATTGGACCACGTATTATATTACAAGGTATTAGTGTACCCTACCACAGGAAATAATTATAGGTCATTTAGGGGGTACACAGCGTGACCCTAAATTTTACTATGTATGCCTATGCGAAATAGAGTGTTCTGAGATGCTTAAAATGAAGAAATAAGCGTTCTAAAATGCTTTAAAAATTCAAAGACATCTTTCAATGGTTAACTAACGCAAGGCGCAATATCAGACCTTAATATTGACCCATAATATTTAACTTGAGCCAGGTATTATATCACAGGGTAATAGTGTACCCTACCACAGGAAATAATTATAGGTCAATTGGTGGTACACTATGTATATTTTAAATAGTGCATTAAAACAAGGAAATTCGAGACACTTTTCTATGTTAACTAACGGCACGGTATCGGACCTTAATATTGACCTATAATTTTTAAATTGGACCACGTATTATATTACAGGGTTATAGTGTATCCTACCACAGGAAATAATTATAGGTCAATTAGGGGGTACACAGCGTGACCCTAAAGTTTACTATGTATGCCTATGCGAAATAAAGTGTTCTGAGAAGCTTAAAATTAGGAAATAAGCGTTCTAAAATGCTTTAAAAATTCAAAGACATCTTTCAATGGTTAAATAACGCTAGGCGCAATATCAGACCTTAATATTGACCCATATTATTTAAATTGGACCAGGTATTATATTACAGGGTAATAGTGTACCCTACCACAGGAAATAATTATAGGTCTATTAGGGGGTACACTATGTATATTTTAAATAGTGCATTAGAACAAGGAAATACGAAGACACTTTTCTATGTTAACTAACGGCACGGTAACGGACCTTAATATTGACCTATAATTTCTAAATTGGACCACGTATTATATTATAGGGTAATAGTGTACCCTACCACAAGAAATAATTATAGGTCAATTAGGGGGTACACAGCGTGACCCTAAAGTTTACTATGTATGCCTAAGCGAAATAGAGTGTTCTGAGAAGCTTAAAATGAAGAAATAAGCGTTCTAAAATGCTTTAAAAATTCAAAGACATCTTTCAATGGTTAACTAACAATAGGCGCAATATCAGACCTTAATATTGACCCATAATATTTAAATTGGACATGGTATTGTATTACAGGGTAATAGTGTACCCTGCCACAGGAAATAATTATAGGTCAATTAGGGGGTACACTATGTATATTTTAAATAGTGCATTAAAACAAGGAAATACGAAGACACTTTTCTATGTTAACTAACAGCACGGTATCGGACCTTAATATTGACCTATAATTTTTAAATTGGACCTCGTATTATATTACAGGGTAATAGTGTACCCTACCACAGGAAATAATTATAGGTCATTTAGGGGGTACACAGCGTGACCCTAAATTTTACTATGTATGCCTATGCGAAATAGAGTGTTCTGAGATGCTTAAAATGAAGAAATAACCGTTCTAAAATGCTTTAAAAATTCAAAGATATCTTTCAATGGTTAACTAACGCAAGGCGCAATATCAGACCTTAATATTGACCCATAATATTTAACTTGAACCAGGTATTATATCACAGGGTAATAGTGTACCCTACCACTGGAAATAATTGTAGGTCAATTAGGGGGTACACTATGTATATTTTAAATAGTGCATTAAAACAAGGAAATTCGAAGACACTTTTCTATGTTAACTAACGGCACGGTATCGGACCTTAATATTGACCTATAATTTTTAAATTGGACCACGTATTATATTACAGGGTTATAGTGTATCCTACCACAGGAAATAATTATAGGTCAATTAGGGGGGAACACAGCGTGACCCTAAAGTTTACTATGTATGCCTATGCGAAATAAAGTGTTCTGAGAAGCTTAAAATGAGGAAATAAGCGTTCTAAAATGCTTTAAAAATTCAAAGACACTTTTCTATGTTAACTAACTGCACGGTATCAGACCTTAATATTGACATATAATTTTTAAATTGGACCACGTATTATATTATAGGGTAATAGTGTACCCTACCACAAGAAATAATTATAGGTCAATTAGGGGGTACACAGCGTGACCCTAAAGTTTACTATGTATGCCTATGCGAAATAGAGTGTTCTGAGAAGTTTAAAATGAAGAAATAAGCGTTCTAAAATGCTTTAAAAATTCAAAGACATCTTTCAATGGTTAACTAACGCTAGACGCAATATCAGACCTTAATATTGACCCATAATATTTAAATTGGACCAGATATTATATTACGGGGTAATAGTGTACCCTGAAACAGGAAATAATTATAGGTCATTTAGGGGGTACACTATGTATATTTTAAATAGTGCATTAAAACAAGGAAATACGAAGACACTTTTCTATGTTAACTAACGGCACGGTATCGGACCTTATTATTGACCTATAATTTTTAAATTGGACCTCGTATTATATTACAGGGTAATAGTGTACCCTACCACAGGAAATAATTATAGGTCAATTAGGGGGTACACAGCGTGACCCTAAAGTTTACTATGTATGCCTATGCGAAATAGAGTGTTCTGAGAAGCTTAAAATGAAGAAATAAGCGTTCTAAAATGCTTTAAAAATTCAAAGACATCTTTCAATGGTTAACTAACGCAAGGCGCGATATCAGACCTTAATAAGGAACCATAATATTTAAATTGGACCAGGTATTATGTTACAGGGTAATAGTGTACCCTACCACAGGAAATAATTATAGGTCATTTATGGGGTACACAGCGTGACCCTAATTTTTACTATGTATGCATATGCGAAATAGAGTGTTCTGAGAAGCTTTAAATGAAGAAATAAGCGTTGTAAAATGCTTTAAAAATTCAAAGACATCTTTCAATGGTTAACTAGCGCAAGGAGCAATATCAGACCTTAATATTGACCCATAATATTTCAATTGGACCAGGTATTATATAACAGGGTAATAGTGTACCCTACCACAGGAAATAATTATAGGTCAATTAGGGGGTACACTATGTATATTTTAAATAGTGTATTAAAACAAGGAAATACGAAGACACTTTTCTATGTTAACTAACGGCACGGTTTCGGACCTTAATATTGACCTATAATTTTTAAATTGGACCACGTATTATATTACAGGGTAATAGTGTACCCTACCACAGGAAATAATTATAGGTCAATTAGGGGGTACACAGCGTGACCCTAAAGTTTACTATGTATGCCTATGCGAAATAAAATGTTCTGAGAAGCTTAAAATGAGGAAATAAGCGTTCTAAAATGATTTAAAAATTCAAAGACATTTTTCAATGTTAACTAACGGCTCGGTATCGGACCTTATTATTGACCTATAATTTTTAAATTGGACCACGTATTATATTACAGGGTAATAGTGTACCCTACCACAGGAAATAATTATAGGTCATTTAGGGGGTACACAGCGTGACCCTAAATTTTACTATGTATGCCTATGCGAAATAGAGTGTTCTGAGAAGCTTAAAATGAAGAAATAAGCGTTCTAAAATGCTTTAAAAAATCAAAGACATCTTTCAATGGTTAACTAGCGCAAGGCGCAATATCAGACCTTAATATTGACCCATAATATTTAAATTGGACCAGGTATTATATTACAGGGTAATAGTGTACCCTACCGCAGGAAATAATTATAGGTCAATTAGGGGGTACACTATGTATATTTTAAATAGTGCATTAAAACAAGGAAATACGAAGACACTTTTCTATGTTAACTAACGGCACGGTATCGGACCTTAATATCGAGCTATAGATTTTAAATTGGACCACGTATTATATTACAGGGTAATAGTGTACCCTACCACAGGAAATAATTATAGGTCAATTAGGGGGTACACTATGTATATTTTAAATAGTGCATTTAAACAAGGAAATACGAAGACACTTTTCTATGTTAACTAACGGCACGGTATCGGACCTTAATATTGACCTATAATTTTTAAATTGGACCACGTATTATATTACATGGTAATAGTGTACCCTACCACAGGAAATAATTATAGGTCAATTAGGGGGTACACAGTGTGACCCTAAAGTTTACTATGTATGCCTATGCGAAATAAAGTGTTCTGAGAAGCTTAAAATGAGGAAATAAGCGTTCTAAAATGCTTTAAAAATTCAAAGACACTTTTCTATGTTAACTAACTGCACGGTATCAGACCTTAATATTGACATATAATTTTTAAATTGGACCACGTATTATATTATAGGGTAATAGTGTACCCTACCACAAGAAATAATTATAGGTCAATTAGGAGGTACACAGCGTGACCCTAAAGTTTACTATGTATGCCTATGCGAAATAGAGTGTTCTGAGAAGTTTAAAATGAAGAAATAAGCGTTCTAAAATGCTTTAAAAATTCAAAGACATCTTTCAATGGTTAACTAACGCTAGGCGCAATATCAGACCTTAATATTGACCCATAATATTTAAATTGGACCAGGTATTATATTACAGGGTAATAGTGTACCCTGAAACAGGAAATAATTATAGGTCATTTAGGGGGTACACTATGTATATTTTAAATAGTGCATTAAAACAAGGAAATACGAAGACACTTTTCTATGTTAACTAACGGCACGGTATCGGACCTTAATATTGACCTATAATTTTTAAATTGGACTTCGTATTATATTACAGGGTAATAGTGTACCCTACCACAGGAAATAATTATAGGTCAATTAGGGGGTACACAGCGTGACCCTAAAGTTTACTATGTATGCCTATGCGAAATAGAGTGTTCTGAGAAGCTTAAAATGAAGAAATAAGCGTTCTAAAATGCTTTAGAAATTCAAAGACATCTTTCAATGGTTAACTAACGCAAGGCGCGATATCAGACCTTAATAAGGAACCATAATATTTAAATTGGACCAGGTATTATGTTACAGGGTAATAGTGTACCCTACCACAGGAAATAATTATAGATCATTTATTGGGTACACAGCGTGACCCTAATTTTTACTATGTATGCCTATGCGAAATAGAGTGTTCTGAGAAGCTTTAAATGAAGAAATAAGCGTTGTAAAATGCTTTAAAAATTCAAAGACATCTTTCAATGGTTAACTAGCGCAAGGAGCAATATCAGACCTTAATATTGACCCATAATATTTCAATTGGACCAGGTATTATATAACAGGGTAATAGTGTACCCTACCACAGGAAATAATTATAGGTCAATTAGGGGGTACACTATGTATATTTTAAATAGTGTATTAAAACAAGGAAATACGAAGACACTTTTCTATGTTAACTAACGGCACGGTTTCGGACCTTAATATTGACCTATAATTTTTAAATTGGACCACGTATTATATTACAGGGTAATAGTGTACCCTACCACAGGAAAAAATTATAGGTCAATTAGGGGATACACAGTGTGACCCTAAAGTTTACTATGTATGCCTATGCGAAATAAACTGTTCTGAGAAGCTTAAAATGAGGAAATAAGCGTTCTAAAATGCTTTAAAAATTCAAAGACACTTTTCTATGTTAACTAACGGCACGGTATCGGACCTTAATATTGACCTATAATTTTTCAATTGGACCACGTATTATATTACAGGGTAATAGTGTGCCCTACCACAGGAAATAATTATAGGTCAATTATGGGGTACACAGCGTGACCCTAAAGTTTACTATGTATGCCTATGCGAAATAGAGTGTTCTCAGAAGCTTAAAATGAAGAAATAAGCGTTCTAAAATGCTTTAAAAATTCAAAGACATCTTTCAATGGTTAACTAACGCAAGGCGCAATATCAGACCTTAATATTGACCCATAATATTTAAATTGGACCAGGCATTATATTACTGGGTAATAGTGTACCCTACCCTAGGAAATAATTATAGGTCAATTAGGGGGTACACTATGTATATTTTAAATAGTGCATTAAAACAAGGAAATACGAAGACACTTTTCTATGTTAACTAACGGCACGGTATCGGACCTTAATATTGACCTATAATTTTTAAATTGGACCTCGTATTATATTACAGGGTAATAGTGTACCCTACCACAGGAAATAATTATAGGTCAATTAGGGGGTACACAGCGTGACCCTAAAGTTTACTATGTATGCCTATGCGAAATAGAGTGTTCTGAGAAGCTTAAAATGAAGAAATAAGCGTTCTAAAATGCTTTAAAAATTCAAAGACATCTTTCAATGGTTAACTAACGCAAGGCGCGATATCAGACCTTAATAAGGAACCATAATATTTAAATTGGACCAGGTATTATGTTACAGGGTAACAGTGTACCCTACCACAGGAAATAATTATAGGTCAATTAGGGGGTACACTATGTATATTTTAAATAGTGCATTAAAACAATGAAGTACGAAGACACTTTTCTATGTTAACTAACGGCACGGTATCGGACCTTAATATTGAAATATAATTTTTCAATTGGACCACGTATTATATTACAGGGTAATAGTGTGCCCTACCACAGGAAATAATTATAGGTCAATTAGGGGGTACACAGCGTGACCCTAAAGTTTACTATGTATGCCTATGCGAAATAGAGTGTTCTCAGAAGCTTAAAATGAAGAAATAAGCGTTCTAAAATGCTTTAAAAATTCAAAGACATTTTTCAATGGTTAACTAGCGCAAGGCGCAATATCAGACCTTAATATTGACCCATAATATTTAAATTGGACCAGGTATTATATTACAGGGTAATAGTGTACCCTACCGCAGGAAATAATTATAGGTCAATTAGGGGGTACACTATGTATATTTTAAATAGTGCATTAAAACAAGGAAATACGAAGACACTTTTCTATGTTAACTAACGGCACGGTATCGGACCTTAATATCGACCTATAATTTTTAAATTGGACCACGTATTATATTACAGGGTAATTATGTACCCTACCACAGGAAAAAATTATAGGTCAATTAGGGGATACACAGTGTGACCCTAAAGTTTACTATGTATGCCTATGCGAAATAAACTGTTCTGAGAAGCTTAAAATGAGGAAATAAGCGTTCTAAAATGCTTTAAAAATTCAAAGACACTTTTCTATGTTAACTAACGGCACGGTATCGGACCTTAATATTGACCTATAATTTTTCAATTGGACCACGTATTATATTACAGGGTAATAGTGTGCCCTACCACAGGAAATAATTATAGGTCAATTAGGGGGTACACAGCGTGACCCTAAAGTTTACTATGTATGCCTATGCGAAATAGAGTGTTCTCAGAAGCTTAAAATGAAGAAATAAGCGTTCTAAAATGCTTTAAAAATTCAAAGACATCTTTCAATGGTTAACTAACGCAAGGCGCAATATAAGACCTTAATATTGACCCATAATATTTAAATTGGACCAGGCATTATATTACGGGGTAATAGTGTACCCTACCCTAGGAAATAATTATAGGTCAATTAGGGGGTACACTATGTATATTTTAAATAGTGCATTAAAACAAGGAAATACGAAGACACTTTTCTATGTTAACTAACGGCACGGTATCGGACCTTAATATTGACCTATAATTTTTAAAATGGACCACGTATTATATCACAGGGTAATAGTGTACCCTACCACAGGAAATAATTATAGGTCAATTAGGGGGTACACAGCGTGACCCTAAAGTTTACTATGTATGCCTATGCGAAATAGAGTGTTCTGAGAAGCTTAAAATGAAGAAATAAGCGTTCTAAAATGCTTTAAAAATTCAAAGACATCTTTCAATGGTTAACTAACGCTAGGCGCAATATCAGACCTTAATATTGACCCATAATATTTAAATTGGACCAGGTATTATGTTACAGGGTAATAGTGTACCCAACCACAGGAAATAATTATAGGTCAATTAGGGGGTACACTATGTATATTTTAAATAGTGCATTAAAACAATGAAATACGAAGACACTTTTCTATGTTAACTAACGGCACGGTATCGGACCTTAATATTGAAATATAATTTTTCAATTGGACCACGTATTATATTACAGGGTAATAGTGTGCCCTACCACAGGAAATAATTATAGGTCAATTAGGGGGTACACAGCGTGACCCTAAAGTTTACTATGTATGCCTATGCGAAATAGAGTGTTCTCAGAAGCTTAAAATGAAGAAATAAGCGTTCTAAAATGCTTTAAAAATTCAAAGACATCTTTCAATGGTTAACTAACGCAAGGCGCAATATCAGACCTTAATATTGACCCATAATATTTAAATTGGACCAGGCATTATATTACGGGGTAATAGTGTACCCTACCCTAGGAAATAATTATAGGTCAATTAGGGGGTACACTATGTATATTTTAAATAGTGCATTAAAACACGGAAATACGAAGACACTTTTCTATGTTAACTAACGGCACGGTATCGGACCTTAATATTGACCTATAATTTTTAAATTTTACCACGTATTATATTACAGGGTAATAGTGTACCCTACCACAGGAAATAATTATTGGTCAATTAGGGGGTACACAGTGTGACCCTAAAGTTTACTATGTATGCCTATGCGAAATAAAGTGTTCTGAGAAGCTTAAAATGAGGAAATAAGCGTTCTAAAATGCTTTAAAAATTCAAAGACATTTTTCAATGTTAACTAACGGCACGGTATCGGACCTTAATATTGACCTATAATTTTTAAATTGGACGACGTATTATATTACAGGGTAATAGTGTACCCTACCACAGGAAATAATTATAGGTCATTTAGGGGGTACACAGCGTGACCCTAAATTTTACTATGTATGCCTATGCGAAATAGAGTGTTCTGAGAAGCTTAAAATGAAGAAATAAGCGTTCTAAAATGCTTTAAAAATTCAAAGACATCTTTCAATGGTTAACTAGCGCAAGGCGCAATATCAGACCTTAATATTGACCCATAATATTTAAATTGGACCAGGTATTATATTACAGGGTAATAGTGTACCCTACCGCAGGAAATAATTATAGGTCAATTAGGGGGTACACTATGCATATTTTAAATAGTGCATTAAAACAAGGAAATACGAAGACACTTTTCTATGTTAACTAACGGCACGGTATCGGACCTTAATATTGACCTATAATTTTTAAATTTTACCACGTATTATATTACAGGGTAATAGTGCACCCTACCACAGGAAATAATTATTGGTCAATTAGGGGGTACACAGCGTGACCCTAAAGTTTACTATGTATGCCTATGTGAAATAAAGTGTTCTGAGAAGCTTAAAATGAGGAAATAAGCGTTCTAAAATGCTTTAAAAATTCTAAGACATTTTTCAATGTTAACTAACGGCACGGTATCGGACCTTAATATTGACCTATAATTTTTAAATTGGACCACGTATTATATTACAGGGTAATAGTGTACCCTACCACAGGAAATAATTATAGGTCATTTAGGGGGTACACAGCGTGACCCTAAATTTTACTATGTATGCCTATGCGAAATAGAGTGTTCTGAGAAGCTTAAAATGAAGAAATAAGCGTTCTAAAATGCTTTAAAAATTCAAAGACATCTTTCAATGGTTAACTAGCGCAAGGCGCAATATCAGACCTTAATATTGACCCATAATATTTAAATTGGACCAGGTATTATATTACAGGGTAATAGTGTACCCTACCGCAGGAAATAATTATAGGTCAATTAGGGGGTACACTATGCATATTTTAAATAGTGCATTAAAACAAGGAAATACGAAGACACTTTTCTATGTTAACTAACGGCACGGTATCGGACCTTAATATCGACCTATTATTTTTAAATTGGACCACGTATTATATTACAGGGTAATAGTGTACCCTACCACAGGAAAAAAGTATAGGTCAATTAGGGGATACACAGTGTGACCCTAAAGTTTACTATGTATGCCTATGCGAAATAAACTGTTCTGAGAAGCTTAAAATGAGGAAATAAGCGTTCTAAAATGCTTTAAAAATTCAAAGACACTTTTCTATGTTAACTAACGGCACGGTATCGGACCTTAATATTGACCTATAATTTTTCAATTGGACCACGTATTATATTACAGGGTAATAGTGAGCCCTACCACAGGAAATAATTATAGGTCAATTAGGGGGTACACAGCGTGACCCTAAAGTTTACTATGTATGCCTATGCGAAATAGAGTGTTCTCAGAAGCTTAAAATGAAGAAATAAGCGTTCTAAAATGCTTTAAAAATTCAAAGACATCTTTCAATGGTTAACTAACGCAAGGCGCAATATCAGACCTTAATATTGACCCATAATATTTAAATTGGACCAGGCATTATATTACGGGGTAATAGTGCACCCTACCCTAGGAAATAATTATAGGTCAATTAGGGGGTACACTATGTATATTTTAAATAGTGCATTAAAACAAGGAAATACAAAGACACTTTTCTATGTTAACTAACGGCACGGTATCGGACCTTAATATTGACCTATAATTTTTAAATTGGACCACGTATTATATTACAGGGTAATAGTGTACCCTACCACAGGAAATAATTATAGGTCAATTAGGGGGTACACAGCGTGACCCTAAAGTTTACTATGTATGCCTATGCGAAATAAAATGTTCTGAGAAGCTTAAAATGAGGAAATAAGCGTTCTAAAATGCTTTAAAAATTCAAAGACATTTTTCAATGTTAACTAACGGCACGGTATCGGACCTTAATATTGACCTATAATTTTTAAATTGGACCACGTATTATATTACAGGGTAATAGTGTACCCTACCACAGGAAATAATTATAGGTCATTTAGGGGGTACACAGCGTGACCCTAAATTTTACTATGTATGCCTATGCGAAATAGAGTGTTCTGAGAAGCTTAAAATGATGAAATAAGCGTTCTAAAATGCTTTAAAAAATCAAAGACATCTTTCAATGGTTAACTAGCGCAAGGCGCAATATCAGACCTTAATATTGACCCATAATATTTAAATTGGACCAGGTATTATATTACAGGGTAATAGTGTACCCTACCGCAGGAAATAATTATAGGTCAATTAGGGGGTACACTATGTATATTTTAAATAGTGCATTAAAACAAGGAAATACGAAGACACTTTTCTATGTTAACTAACGGCACGGTATCGGACCTTAATATCGACCTATAGATTTTAAATTGGACCACGTATTATATTACAGGGCAATAGTGTACCCTACCACAGGAAATAATTATAGGTCAATTAGGGGGTACACTATGTATATTTTAAATAGTGCATTTAAACAAGGAAATACGAAGACACTTTTCTATGTTAACTAACGGCACGGTATCGGACCTTAATATTGACCTATAATTTTTAAATTGGACCACGTATTATATTACATGGTAATAGTGTACCCTACCACAGGAAATAATTATAGGTCAATTAGGGGGTACACAGTGTGACCCTAAAGTTTACTATGTATGCCTATGCGAAATAAAGTGTTCTGAGAAACTTAAAATGAGGAAATAAGCGTTCTAAAATGCTTTAAAAATTCAAAGACACTTTTCTATGTTAACTAACTGCACGGTATCAGACCTTAATATTGACATATAATTTTTAAATTGGACCACGTATTATATTATAGGGTAATAGTGTACCCTACCACAAGAAATAATTATAGGTCAATTAGGGGGTACACAGCGTGACCCTAAAGTTTACTATGTATGCCTATGCGAAATAGAGTGTTCTGAGAAGTTTAAAATGAAGAAATAAGCGTTCTAAAATGCTTTAAAAATTCAAAGACATCTTTCAATGGTTAACTAACGCTAGGCGCAATATCAGACCTTAATATTGACCCATAATATTTAAATTGGACCAGGTATTTTATTACAGGGTAATAGTGTACCCTGAAACAGGAAATAATTATAGGTCATTTAGGGGGTACACTATGTATATTTTAAATAGTGCATTAAAACAAGGAAATACGAAGACACTTTTCTATGTTAACTAACGGCACGGTATCGGACCTTAATATTGACCTATAATTTTTAAATTTTACCACGTATTATATTACAGGGTAATAGTGTGCCCTACCACAGGAAATAATTATAGGTCAATTAGGGGGTACACAGCGTGACCCTAAAGTTTACTATGTATGCCTATGCGAAATAGAGTGTTCTCAGAAGCTTAAAATGAAGAAATAAGCGTTCTAAAATGCTTTAAAAATTCAAAGACATCTTTCAATGGTTAACTAACGCAAGGCGCAATATCAGACCTTAATATTGACCCATAATATTTAAATTGGACCGGGCATTATATTACGGGGTAATAGTGTACCCTACCCTAGGAAATAATTATAGGTCAATTAGGGGGTACACTATGTATATTTTAAATAGTGCATTAAAACACGGAAATACGAAGACACTTTTCTATGTTAACTAACGGCACGGTATCGGACCTTAATATTGACCTATAATTTTTAAAATGGACCACGTATTATATCACAGGGTAATAGTGTACCCTACCACAGGAAATAATTATAGGTCAATTAGGGGGTACACAGCGTGATCCTAAAGTTTACTATGTATGCCTATGCGAAATAGAGTGTTCTGAGAAGTTTAAAATGAAGAAATAAGCGTTCTAAAATGCTTTAAAAATTCAAAGACATCTTTCAATGGTTAACTAACGCTAGGCGCAATATCAGACCTTAATATTGACCCATAATATTTAAATTGGACCAGGTATTTTATTACAGGGTAATAGTGTACCCTGAAACAGGAAATAATTATAGGTCATTTAGGGGGTACACTATGTATATTTTAAATAGTGCATTAAAACAAGGAAATACGAAGACACTTTTCTATGTTAACTAACGGCACGGTATCGGACCTTAATATTGACCTATAATTTTTAAATTTTACCACGTATTATATTACAGGGTAATAGTGTACCCTACCACAGGAAATAATTATTGGTCAATTAGGGGGTACACAGTGTGACCCTAAAGTTTACTATGTATGCCTATGCGAAATAAAGTGTTCTGAGAAGCTTAAAATGAGGAAATAAGCGTTCTAAAATGCTTTAAAAATTCAAAGACATTTTTCAATGTTAACTAACGGCACGGTATCGGACCTTAATATTGACCTATAATTTTTAAATTGGACGACGTATTATATTACAGGGTAATAGTGTACCCTACCACAGGAAATAATTATAGGTCATTTAGGGGGTACACAGCGTGACCCTAAATTTTACTATGTATGCCTATGCGAAATAGAGTGTTCTGAGAAGCTTAAAATGAAGAAATAAGCGTTCTAAAATGCTTTAAAAATTCAAAGACATCTTTCAATGGTTAACTAGCGCAAGGCGCAATATCAGACCTTAATATTGACCCATAATATTTAAATTGGACCAGGTATTATATTACAGGGTAATAGTGTACCCTACCGCAGGAAATAATTATAGGTCAATTAGGGGGTACACTATGCATATTTTAAATAGTGCATTAAAACAAGGAAATACGAAGACACTTTTCTATGTTAACTAACGGCACGGTATCGGACCTTAATATTGACCTATAATTTTTAAATTTTACCACGTATTATATTACAGGGTAATAGTGCACCCTACCACAGGAAATAATTATTGGTCAATTAGGGGGTACACAGCGTGACCCTAAAGTTTACTATGTATGCCTATGTGAAATAAAGTGTTCTGAGAAGCTTAAAATGAGGAAATAAGCGTTCTAAAATGCTTTAAAAATTCTAAGACATTTTTCAATGTTAACTAACGGCACGGTATCGGACCTTAATATTGACCTATAATTTTTAAATTGGACCACGTATTATATTACAGGGTAATAGTGTACCCTACCACAGGAAATAATTATAGGTCATTTAGGGGGTACACAGCGTGACCCTAAATTTTACTATGTATGCCTATGCGAAATAGAGTGTTCTGAGAAGCTTAAAATGAAGAAATAAGCGTTCTAAAATGCTTTAAAAATTCAAAGACATCTTTCAATGGTTAACTAGCGCAAGGCGCAATATCAGACCTTAATATTGACCCATAATATTTAAATTGGACCAGGTATTATATTACAGGGTAATAGTGTACCCTACCGCAGGAAATAATTATAGGTCAATTAGGGGGTACACTATGCATATTTTAAATAGTGCATTAAAACAAGGAAATACGAAGACACTTTTCTATGTTAACTAACGGCACGGTATCGGACCTTAATATCGACCTATTATTTTTAAATTGGACCACGTATTATATTACAGGGTAATAGTGTACCCTACCACAGGAAAAAAGTATAGGTCAATTAGGGGATACACAGTGTGACCCTAAAGTTTACTATGTATGCCTATGCGAAATAAACTGTTCTGAGAAGCTTAAAATGAGGAAATAAGCGTTCTAAAATGCTTTAAAAATTCAAAGACACTTTTCTATGTTAACTAACGGCACGGTATCGGACCTTAATATTGACCTATAATTTTTCAATTGGACCACGTATTATATTACAGGGTAATAGTGAGCCCTACCACAGGAAATAATTATAGGTCAATTAGGGGGTACACAGCGTGACCCTAAAGTTTACTATGTATGCCTATGCGAAATAGAGTGTTCTCAGAAGCTTAAAATGAAGAAATAAGCGTTCTAAAATGCTTTAAAAATTCAAAGACATCTTTCAATGGTTAACTAACGCAAGGCGCAATATCAGACCTTAATATTGACCCATAATATTTAAATTGGACCAGGCATTATATTACGGGGTAATAGTGCACCCTACCCTAGGAAATAATTATAGGTCAATTAGGGGGTACACTATGTATATTTTAAATAGTGCATTAAAACAAGGAAATACAAAGACACTTTTCTATGTTAACTAACGGCACGGTATCGGACCTTAATATTGACCTATAATTTTTAAATTGGACCACGTATTATATTACAGGGTAATAGTGTACCCTACCACAGGAAATAATTATAGGTCAATTAGGGGGTACACAGCGTGACCCTAAAGTTTACTATGTATGCCTATGCGAAATAAAATGTTCTGAGAAGCTTAAAATGAGGAAATAAGCGTTCTAAAATGCCTTAAAAATTCAAAGACATTTTTCAATGTTAACTAACGGCACGGTATCGGACCTTAATATTGACCTATAATTTTTAAATTGGACCACGTATTATATTACAGGGTAATAGTGTACCCTACCACAGGAAATAATTATAGGTCATTTAGGGGGTACACAGCGTGACCCTAAATTTTACTATGTATGCCTATTCGAAATAGAGTGTTCTGAGAAGCTTAAAATGAAGAAATAAGCGTTCTAAAATGCTTTAAAAAATCAAAGACATCTTTCAATGGTTAACTAGCGCAAGGCGCAATATCAGACCTTAATATTGACCCATAATATTTAAATTGGACCAGGTATTATATTACAGGGTAATAGTGTACCCTACCGCAGGAAATAATTATAGGTCAATTAGGGGGTACACTATGTATATTTTAAATAGTGCATTAAAACAAGGAAATACGAAGACACTTTTCTATGTTAACTAACGGCACGGTATCGGACCTTAATATCGACCTATAGATTTTAAATTGGACCACGTATTATATTACAGGGTAATAGTGTACCCTACCACAGGAAATAATTATAGGTCAATTAGGGGGTACACTATGTATATTTTAAATAGTGCATTTAAACAAGGAAATACGAAGACACTTTTCTATGTTAACTAACGGCACGGTATCTGACCTTAATATTGACCTATAATTTTTAAATTGGACCACGTATTATATTACATGGTAATAGTGTACCCTACCACAGGAAATAATTATAGGTCAATTAGGGGGTACACAGTGTGACCCTAAAGTTTACTATGTATGCCTATGCGAAATAAAGTGTTCTGAGAAACTTAAAATGAGGAAATAAGCGTTCTAAAATGCTTTAAAAATTCAAAGACACTTTTCTATGTTAACTAACTGCACGGTATCAGACCTTAATATTGACATATAATTTTTAAATTGGACCACGTATTATATTATAGGGTAATAGTGTACCCTACCACAAGAAATAATTATAGGTCAATTAGGGGGTACACAGCGTGACCCTAAAGTTTACTATGTATGCCTATGCGAAATAGAGTGTTCTGAGAAGTTTAAAATGAAGAAATAAGCGTTCTAAAATGCTTTAAAAATTCAAAGACATCTTTCAATGGTTAACTAACGCTAGGCGCAATATCAGACCTTAATATTCACCCATAATATTTAAATTGGACCAGGTATTTTATTACAGGGTAATAGTGTACCCTGAAACAGGAAATAATTATAGGTCATTTAGGGGGTACACTATGTATATTTTAAATAGTGCATTAAAACAAGGAAATACGAAGACACTTTTCTATGTTAACTAACGGCACGGTATCGGACCTTAATATTGACCTATAATTTTTAAATTTTACCACGTATTATATTACAGGGTAATAGTGTACCCTACCACAGGAAATAATTATTGGTCAATTAGGGGGTACACAGTGTGACCCTAAAGTTTACTATGTATGCCTATGCGAAATAAAGTGTTCTGAGAAGCTTAAAATGAGGAAATAAGCGTTCTAAAATGCTTTAAAAATTCAAAGACATTTTTCAATGTTAACTAACGGCACGGTATCGGACCTTAATATTGACCTATAATTTTTAAATTGGACGACGTATTATATTACAGGGTAATAGTGTACCCTACCACAGGAAATAATTATAGGTCATTTAGGGGGTACACAGCGTGACCCTAAATTTTACTATGTATGCCTATGCGAAATAGAGTGTTCTGAGATGCTTAAAATGAAGAAATAAGCGTTCTAAAATGCTTTAAAAATTCAAAGACATCTTTCAATGGTTAACTAGCGCAAGGCGCAATATCAGACCTTAATATTGACCCATAATATTTAAATTGGACCAGGTATTATATTACAGGGTAATAGTGTACCCTACCGCAGGAAATAATTATAGGTCAATTAGGGGGTACACTATGCATATTTTAAATAGTGCATTAAAACAAGGAAATACGAAGACACTTTTCTATGTTAACTAACGGCACGGTATCGGACCTTAATATTGACCTATAATTTTTAAATTTTACCACGTATTATATTACAGGGTAATAGTGCACCCTACCACAGGAAATAATTATTGGTCAATTAGGGGGTACACAGCGTGACCCTAAAGTTTACTATGTATGCCTATGCGAAATAAAGTGTTCTGAGAAGCTTAAAATGAGGAAATAAGCGTTCTAAAATGCTTTAAAAATTCTAAGACAATTTTCAATGTTAACTAACGGCACGGTATCGGACCTTAATATTGACCTATAATTTTTAAATTGGACCACGTATTATATTACAGGGTAATAGTGTACCCTACCACAGGAAATAATTATAGGTCATTTAGGGGGTACACAGCGTGACCCTAAATTTTACTATGTATGCCTATGCGAAATAGAGTGTTCTGAGAAGCTTAAAATGAAGAAATAAGCGTTCTAAAATGCTTTAAAAATTCAAAGACATCTTTCAATGGTTAACTAGCGCAAGGCGCAATATCAGACCTTAATATTGACCCATAATATTTAAATTGGACCAGGTATTATATTACAGGGTAATAGTGTACCCTACCGCAGGAAATAATTATAGGTCAATTAGGGGGTACACTATGCATATTTTAAATAGTGCATTAAAACAAGGAAATACGAAGACACTTTTCTATGTCAACTAACGGCACGGTATCGGACCTTAATATCGACCTATAATTTTTAAATTGGACCACGTATTATATTACAGGGTAATAGTGTACCCTACCACAGGAAAAAAGTATAGGTCAATTAGGGGATACACAGTGTGACCCTAAAGTTTACTATGTATGCCTATGCGAAATAAACTGTTCTGAGAAGCTTAAAATGAGGAAATAAGCGTTCTAAAATGCTTTAAAAATTCAAAGACACTTTTCTATGTTAACTAACGGCACGGTATCGGACCTTAATATTGACCTATAATTTTTCAATTGGACCACGTATTATATTACAGGGTAATAGTGAGCCCTACCACAGGAAATAATTATAGGTCAATTAGGGGGTACACAGCGTGACCCTAAAGTTTACTATGTATGCCTATGCGAAATAGAGTGTTCTCAGAAGCTTAAAATGAAGAAATAAGCGTTCTAAAATGCTTTAAAAATTCAAAGACATCTTTCAATGGTTAACTAACGCAAGGCGCAATATCAGACCTTAATATTGACCCATAATATTTAAATTGGACCAGGCATTATATTACGGGGTAATAGTGCACCCTACCCTAGGAAATAATTATAGGTCAATTAGGGGGTACACTATGTATATTTTAAATAGTGCATTAAAACAAGGAAATACAAAGACACTTTTCTATGTTAACTAACGGCACGGTATCGGACCTTAATATTGACCTATAATTTTTAAATTGGACCACGTATTATATTACAGGGTAATAGTGTACCCTACCACAGGAAATAATTATAGGTCAATTAGGGGGTACACAGCGTGACCCTAAAGTTTACTATGTATGCCTATGCGAAATAAAATGTTCTGAGAAGCTTAAAATGAGGAAATAAGCGTTCTAAAATGCTTTAAAAATTCAAAGACATTTTTCAATGTTAACTAACGGCACGGTATCGGACCTTAATATTGACCTATAATTTTTAAATTGGACCACGTATTATATTACAGGGTAATAGTGTACCCTACCACAGGAAATAATTATAGGTCATTTAGGGGGTACACAGCGTGACCCTAAATTTTACTATGTATGCCTATGCGAAATAGAGTGTTCTGAGAAGCTTAAAATGAAGAAATAAGCGTTCTAAAATGCTTTAAAAAATCAAAGACATCTTTCAATGGTTAACTAACGCTAGGCGCAATATCAGACCTTAATATTGACCCATAATATTTAAATTGGACCAGGTATTATATTACAGGGTAATAGTGTACCCTGAAACAGGAAATAATTATAGGTCATTTAGGGGGTACACTATGTATATTTTAAATAGTGCATTAAAACAAGGAAATACGAAGACACTTTTCTATGTTAACTAACGGCACGGTATCGGACCTTAATATTGACCTATAATTTTTAAATTGGACCTCGTATTATATTACAGGGTAATAGTGTACCCTACCACAGGAAATAATTATAGGTCAATTAGGGGGTACACAGCGTGACCCTAAAGTTTACTATGTATGCCTATGCGAAATAGAGTGTTCTGAGAAGCTTAAAATGAAGAAATAAGCGTTCTAAAATGCTTTAGAAATTCAAAGACATCTTTCAATGGTTAACTAACGCAAGGCGCGATATCAGACCTTAATAAGGAACCATAATATTTAAATTGGACCAGGTATTATGTTACAGGGTAATAGTGTACCCTACCACAGGAAATAATTATAGATCATTTATGGGGTACACAGCGTGACCCTAATTTTTACTATGTATGCCTATGCGATATAGAGTGTTCTGAGAAGCTTTAAATGAAGAAATAAGCGTTGTAAAATGCTTTAAAAATTCAAAGACATCTTTCAATGGTTAACTAGCGCAAGGAGCAATATCAGACCTTAATATTGACCCATAATATTTCAATTGGACCAGGTATTATATAACAGGGTAATAGTGTACCCTACCACAGGAAATAATTATAGGTCAATTAGGGGGTACACTATGTATATTTTAAATAGTGTATTAAAACAAGGAAATACGAAGACACTTTTCTATGTTAACTAACGGCACGGTTTCGGACCTTAATATTGACCTATAATTTTTAAATTGGACCACGTATTATATTACAGGGTAATAGTGTACCCTACCACAGGAAAAAATTATAGGTCAATTAGGGGATACACAGTGTGACCCTAAAGTTTACTATGTATGCCTATGCGAAATAAACTGTTCTGAGAAGCTTAAAATGAGGAAATAAGCGTTCTAAAATGCTTTAAAAATTCAAAGACACTTTTCTATGTTAACTAACGGCACGGTATCGGACCTTAATATTGACCTATAATTTTTCAATTGGACCACGTATTATATTACAGGGTAATAGTGTGCCCTACCACAGGAAATAATTATAGGTCAATTATGGGGTACACAGCGTGACCCTAAAGTTTACTATGTATGCCTATGCGAAATAGAGTGTTCTCAGAAGCTTAAAATGAAGAAATAAGCGTTCTAAAATGCTTTAAAAATTCAAAGACATCTTTCAATGGTTAACTAACGCAAGGCGCAATATCAGACCTTAATATTGACCCATAATATTTAAATTGGACCAGGCATTATATTACGGGGTAATAGTGTACCCTACCCTAGGAAATAATTATAGGTCAATTAGGGGGTACACTATGTATATTTTAAATAGTGCATTAAAACAAGGAAATACGAAGACACTTTTCTATGTTAACTAACGGCACGGTATCGGACCTTAATATTGACCTATAATTTTTAAAATGGACCACGTATTATATCACAGGGTAATAGTGTACCCTTCCACAGGAAATAATTATAGGTCAATTAGGGGGTACACAGCGTGACCCTAAAGTTTACTATGTATGCCTATGCGAAATAGAGTGTTCTGAGAAGTTTAAAATGAAGAAATAAGCGTTCTAAAATGCTTTAAAAATTCAAAGACATCTTTCAATGGTTAACTAACGCTAGGCGCAATATCAGACCTTAATATTGACCCATAATATTTAAATTGGACCAGGTATTATATTACAGGGTAATAGTGTACCCTGAAACAGGAAATAATTATAGGTCATTTAGGGGGTACACTATGTATATTTTAAATAGTGCATTAAAACAAGGAAATACGAAGACACTTTTCTATGTTAACTAACGGCACGGTATCGGACCTTAATATTGACCTATAATTTTTAAATTGGACCTCGTATTATATTACAGGGTAATAGTGTACCCTACCACAGGAAATAATTATAGGTCAATTAGGGGGTACACAGCGTGACCCTAAAGTTTACTATGTATGCCTATGCGAAATAGAGTGTTCTGAGAAGCTTAAAATGAAGAAATAAGCGTTCTAAAATGCTTTAAAAATTCAAAGACATCTTTCAATGGTTAACTAACGCAAGGCGCGATATCAGACCTTAATAAGGAACCATAATATTTAAATTGGACCAGGTATTATGTTACAGGGTAATAGTGTACCCTACCACAGGAAATAATTATAGGTCAATTAGGGGGTACACTATGTATATTTTAAATAGTGCATTAAAACAATGAAGTACGAAGACACTTTTCTATGTTAACTAACGGCACGGTATCGGACCTTAATATTGAAATATAATTTTTCAATTGGACCACGTATTATATTACAGGGTAATAGTGTGCCCTACCACAGGAAATAATTATAGGTCAATTAGGGGGTACACAGCGTGACCCTAAAGTTTACTATGTATGCCTATGCGAAATAGAGTGTTCTCAGAAGCTTAAAATGAAGAAATAAGCGTTCTAAAATGCTTTAAAAATTCAAAGACATTTTTCAATGGTTAACTAGCGCAAGGCGCAATATCAGACCTTAATATTGACCCATAATATTTAAATTGGACCAGGTATTATATTACAGGGTAATAGTGTACCCTACCGCAGGAAATAATTATAGGTCAATTAGGGGGTACACTATGTATATTTTAAATAGTGCATTAAAACAAGGAAATACGAAGACACTTTTCTATGTTAACTAACGGCACGGTATCGGACCTTAATATCGACCTATAATTTTTAAATTGGACCACGTATTATATTACAGGGTAATAGTGTACCCTACCACCGGAAAAAATTATAGGTCATTTAGGGGATACACAGTGTGACCCTAAAGTTTACTATGTATGCCTATGCGAAATAAACTGTTCTGAGAAGCTTAAAATGAGGAAATAAGCGTTCTAAAATGCTTTAAAAATTCAAAGACACTTTTCTATGTTAACTAACGGCACGGTATCGGACCTTAATATTGACCTATAATTTTTAAATTGGACCACGTATTATATTACAGGGTAATAGTGTACCCTACCACAGGAAATAATTATAGATCATTTATGGGGTACACAGCGTGACCCTAATTTTTACTATGTATGCCTATGCGAAATAGAGTGTTCTGAGAAGCTTTAAATGAAGAAATAAGCGTTGTAAAATGCTTTAAAAATTCAAAGACATCTTTCAATGGTTAACTAGCGCAAGGAGCAATATCAGACCTTAATATTGACCCATAATATTTCAATTGGACCAGGTATTATATAACAGGGTAATAGTGTACCCTACCACAGGAAATAATTATAGGTCAATTAGGGGGTACACTATGTATATTTTAAATAGTGTATTAAAACAAGGAAATACGAAGACACTTTTCTATGTTAACTAACGGCACGGTTTCGGACCTTAATATTGACCTATAATTTTTAAATTGGACCACGTATTATATTACAGGGTAATAGTGTACCCTACCACAGGAAAAAATTATAGGTCAGTTAGGGGATACACAGTGTGACCCTAAAGTTTACTATGTATGCCTATGCGAAATAAACTGTTCTGAGAAGCTTAAAATGAGGAAATAAGCATTCTAAAATGCTTTAAAAATTCAAAGACACTTTTCTATGTTAACTAACGGCACGGTATCGGACCTTAATATTGACCTATAATTTTTAAATTGGACTTCGTATTATATTACAGGGTAATAGTGTACCCTACCACAGGAAATAATTATAGGTCAATTAGGGGGTACACAGCGTGACCCTAAAGTTTACTATGTATGCCTATGCGAAATAGAGTGTTCTGAGAAGCTTAAAATGAAGAAATAAGCGTTCTAAAATGCTTTAAAAATTCAAAGACATCTTTCAATGGTTAACTAACGCAAGGCGCGATATCAGACCTTAATAAGGAACCATAATATTTAAATTGGACCAGGTATTATGTTACAGGGTAATAGTGTACCCTACCACAGGAAATAATTATAGGTCAATTAGGGGGTACACTATGTATATTTTAAATAGTGCATTAAAACAATGAAGTACGAAGACACTTTTCTATGTTAACTAACGGCACGGTATCGGACCTTAATATTGAAATATAATTTTTCAATTGGACCACGTATTATATTACAGGGTAATAGTGTGCCCTACCACAGGAAATAATTATAGGTCAATTAGGGGGTACACAGCGTGACCCTAAAGTTTACTATGTATGCCTATGCGAAATAGAGTGTTCTCAGAAGCTTAAAATGAAGAAATAAGCGTTCTAAAATGCTTTAAAAATTCAAAGACATTTTTCAATGGTTAACTAGCGCAAGGCGCAATATCAGACCTTAATATTGACCCATAATATTTAAATTGGACCAGGTATTATATTACAGGGTAATAGTGTACCCTACCGCAGGAAATAATTATAGGTCAATTAGGGGGTACACTATGTATATTTTAAATAGTGCATTAAAACAAGGAAATACGAAGACACTTTTCTATGTTAACTAACGGCACGGTATCGGACCTTAATATCGACCTATAATTTTTAAATTGGACCACGTATTATATTACAGGGTAATAGTGTACCCTACCACAGGAAAAAATTATAGGTCAATTAGGGGATACACAGTGTGACCCTAAAGTTTACTATGTATGCCTATGCGAAATAAACTGTTCTGAGAAGCTTAAAATGAGGAAATAAGCGTTCTAAAATGCTTTAAAAATTCAAAGACACTTTTCTATGTTAACTAACGGCACGGTATCGGACCTTAATATTGACCTATAATTTTTCAATTGGACCACGTATTATATTACAGGGTAATAGTGTGCCCTACCACAGGAAATAATTATAGGTCAATTAGGGGGTACACAGCGCGACCCTAAAGTTTACTATGTATGCCTATGCGAAATAGAGTGTTCTCAGAAGCTTAAAATGAAGAAATAAGCGTTCTAAAATGCTTTAAAAATTCAAAGACATCTTTCAATGGTTAACTAACGCAAGGCGCAATATAAGACCTTAATATTGACCCATAATATTTAAATTGGACCAGGCATTATATTACGGGGTAATAGTGTACCCTACCCTAGGAAATAATTATAGGTCAATTAGGGGGTACACTATGTATATTTTAAATAGTGCATTAAAACAAGGAAATACGAAGACACTTTTCTATGTTAACTAACGGCACGGTATCGGACCTTAATATTGACCTATAATTTTTAAATTGGACCTCGTATTATATTACAGGGTAATAGTGTACCCTACCACAGGAAATAATTATAGGTCAATTAGGGGGTACACAGCGTGACCCTAAAGTTTACTATGTATGCCTATGCGAAATTGAGTGTTCTGAGAAGATTAAAATGAAGAAATAAGCGTTCTAAAATGTTTTAAAAATTCAAAGACATCTTTCAATGGTTAACTAACGCAAGGCGCGATATCAGACCTTAATAAGGAACCATAATATTTAAATTGGACCAGGTATTATGTTACAGGGTAATAGTGTAACCTACCACAGGAAATAATTATAGGTCAATTAGGGGGTACACTATGTATATTTTAAATAGTGCATTAAAACAATGAAATACGAAGACACTTTTCTATGTTAACTAACGGCACGGTATCGGACCTTAATATTGAAATATAATTTTTCAATTGGACCACGTATTATATTACAGGGTAATAGTGTGCCCTACCACAGGAAATAATTATAGGTCAATTAGGGGGTACACAGCGTGACCCTAAAGTTTACTATGTATGCCTATGCGAAATAGAGTGTTCTCAGAAGCTTAAAATGAAGAAATAAGCGTTCTAAAATGCTTTAAAAATTCAAAGACATCTTTCAATGGTTAACTAACGCAAGGCGCAATATCAGACCTTAATATTGACCCATAATATTTAAATTGGACCAGGCATTATATTACGGGGTAATAGTGTACCCTACCCTAGGAAATAATTATAGGTCAATTAGGGGGTACACTATGTATATTTTAAATAGTGCATTAAAACACGGAAATACGAAGACACTTTTCTATGTTAACTAACGGCACGGTATCGGACCTTAATATTGACCTATAATTTTTAAAATGGACCACGTATTATATCACAGGGTAATAGTGTACCCTACCACAGGAAATAATTATAGGTCAATTAGGGGGTACACAGCGTGACCCTAAAGTTTACTATGTATGCCTATGCGAAATAGAGTGTTCTGAGAAGTTTAAAATGAAGAAATAAGCGTTCTAAAATGCTTTAAAAATTCAAAGACATCTTTCAATGGTTAACTAACGCTAGGCGCAATATCAGACCTTAATATTGACCCATAATATTTAAATTGGACCAGGTATTTTATTACAGGGTAATAGTGTACCCTGAAACAGGAAATAATTATAGGTCATTTAGGGGGTACACTATGTATATTTTAAATAGTGCATTAAAACAAGGAAATACGAAGACACTTTTCTATGTTAACTAACGGCACGGTATCGGACCTTAATATTGACCTATAATTTTTAAATTTTACCACGTATTATATTACAGGGTAATAGTGTACCCTACCACAGGAAATAATTATAGGTCAATTAGGGGGTACACAGCGTGACCCTAAAGTTTACTATGTATGCCTATGCGAAATAGAGTGTTCTGAGAAGCTTAAAATGAAGAAATAAGCGTTCTAAAATGCTTTAAAAATTCAAAGACATCTTTCAATGGTTAACTAACGCTAGGCGCAATATCAGACCTTAAAATTGACCCATAATATTTAAATTGGACCAGGTATTATATTACAGGGTAATAGTGTACCCTGAAACAGGAAATAATTATAGGTCATTTAGGGGGTACACTATGTATATTTTAAATAGTGCATTAAAACAAGGAAATACGAAGACACTTTTCTATGTTAACTAACGGCACGGTATCGGACCTTAATATTGACCTATAATTTTTAAATTGGACCTCGTATTATATTACAGGGTAATAGTGTACCCTACCACAGGAAACAATTATAGGTCAATTAGGGGGTACACAGCGTGACCCTAAAGTTTACTATGTATGCCTATGCGAAATTGAGTGTTCTGAGAAGATTAAAATGAAGAAATAAGCGTTCTAAAATGTTTTAAAAATTCAAAGACATCTTTCAATGGTTAACTAACGCAAGGCGCGATATCAGACCTTAATAAGGAACCATAATATTTAAATTGGACCAGGTATTATGTTACAGGGTAATAGTGTACCCTACCACAGGAAATAATTATAGGTCAATTAGGGGGTACACTATGTATATTTTAAATAGTGCATTAAAACAATGAAATACGAAGACACTTTTCTATGTTAACTAACGGCACGGTATCGGACCTTAATATTGAAATATAATTTTTCAATTGGACCACGTATTATATTACAGGGTAATAGTGTGCCCTACCACAGGAAATAATTATAGGTCAATTAGGGGGTACACAGCGTGACCCTAAAGTTTACTATGTATGCCTATGCGAAATAGAGTGTTCTCAGAAGCTTAAAATGAAGAAATAAGCGTTCTAAAATGCTTTAAAAATTCAAAGACATCTTTCAATGGTTAACTAACGCAAGGCGCAATATCAGACCTTAATATTGACCCATAATATTTAAATTGGACCAGGCATTATATTACGGGGTAATAGTGTACCCTACCCTAGGAAATAATTATAGGTCAATTAGGGGGTACACTATGTATATTTTAAATAGTGCATTAAAACACGGAAATACGAAGACACTTTTCTATGTTAACTAACGGCACGGTATCGGACCTTAATATTGACCTATAATTTTTAAAATGGACCACGTATTATATCACAGGGTAATAGTGTACCCTACCACAGGAAATAATTATAGGTCAATTAGGGGGTACACAGCGTGACCCTAAAGTTTACTATGTATGCCTATGCGAAATAGAGTGTTCTGAGAAGTTTAAAATGAAGAAATAAGCGTTCTAAAATGCTTTAAAAATTCAAAGACATCTTTCAATGGTTAACTAACGCTAGGCGCAATATCAGACCTTAATATTGACCCATAATATTTAAATTGGACCAGGTATTTTATTACAGGGTAATAGTGTACCCTGAAACAGGAAATAATTATAGGTCATTTAGGGGGTACACTATGTATATTTTAAATAGTGCATTAAAACAAGGAAATACGAAGACACTTTTCTATGTTAACTAACGGCACGGTATCGGACCTTAATATTGACCTATAATTTTTAAATTTTACCACGTATTATATTACAGGGTAATAGTGTACCCTACCACAGGAAATAATTATAGGTCAATTAGGGGGTACACAGCGTGACCCTAAAGTTTACTATGTATGCCTATGCGAAATAGAGTGTTCTGAGAAGCTTAAAATGAAGAAATAAGCGTTCTAAAATGCTTTAAAAATTCAAAGACATCTTTCAATGGTTAACTAACGCTAGGCGCAATATCAGACCTTAAAATTGACCCATAATATTTAAATTGGACCAGGTATTATATTACAGGGTAATAGTGTACCCTGAAACAGGAAATAATTATAGGTCATTTAGGGGGTACACTATGTATATTTTAAATAGTGCATTAAAACAAGGAAATACGAAGACACTTTTCTATGTTAACTAACGGCACGGTATCGGACCTTAATATTGACCTATAATTTTTAAATTGGACCTCGTATTATATTACAGGGTAATAGTGTACCCTACCACAGGAAACAATTATAGGTCAATTAGGGGGTACACAGCGTGACCCTAAAGTTTACTATGTATGCCTATGCGAAATTGAGTGTTCTGAGAAGATTAAAATGAAGAAATAAGCGTTCTAAAATGTTTTAAAAATTCAAAGACATCTTTCAATGGTTAACTAACGCAAGGCGCGATATCAGACCTTAATAAGGAACCATAATATTTAAATTGGACCAGGTATTATGTTACAGGGTAATAGTGTACCCTACCACAGGAAATAATTATAGGTCAATTAGGGGGTACACTATGTATATTTTAAATAGTGCATTAAAACAATGAAATACGAAGACACTTTTCTATGTTAACTAACGGCACGGTATCGGACCTTAATATTGAAATATAATTTTTCAATTGGACCACGTATTATATTACAGGGTAATAGTGTGCCCTACCACAGGAAATAATTATAGGTCAATTAGGGGGTACACAGCGTGACCCTAAAGTTTACTATGTATGCCTATGCGAAATAGAGTGTTCTCAGAAGCTTAAAATGAAGAAATAAGCGTTCTAAAATGCTTTAAAAATTCAAAGACATCTTTCAATGGTTAACTAACGCAAGGCGCAATATCAGACCTTAATATTGACCCATAATATTTAAATTGGACCAGGCATTATATTACGGGGTAATAGTGTACCCTACCCTAGGAAATAATTATAGGTCAATTAGGGGGTACACTATGTATATTTTAAATAGTGCATTAAAACACGGAAATACGAAGACACTTTTCTATGTTAACTAACGGCACGGTATCGGACCTTAATATTGACCTATAATTTTTAAAATGGACCACGTATTATATCACAGGGTAATAGTGTACCCTACCACAGGAAATAATTATAGGTCAATTAGGGGGTACACAGCGTGACCCTAAAGTTTACTATGTATGCCTATGCGAAATAGAGTGTTCTGAGAAGTTTAAAATGAAGAAATAAGCGTTCTAAAATGCTTTAAAAATTCAAAGACATCTTTCAATGGTTAACTAACGCTAGGCGCAATATCAGACCTTAATATTGACCCATAATATTTAAATTGGACCAGGTATTTTATTACAGGGTAATAGTGTACCCTGAAACAGGAAATAATTATAGGTCATTTAGGGGGTACACTATGTATATTTTAAATAGTGCATTAAAACAAGGAAATACGAAGACACTTTTCTATGTTAACTAACGGCACGGTATCGGACCTTAATATTGACCTATAATTTTTAAATTTTACCACGTATTATATTACAGGGTAATAGTGTACCCTACCACAGGAAATAATTATTGGTCAATTAGGGGGTACACAGCGTGACCCTAAAGTTTACTATGTATGCCTATGCGAAATAAACTGTTCTGAGAAGCTTAAAATGAGGAAATAAGCGTTCTAAAATGCTTTAAAAATTCAAAGACACTTTTCTATGTTAACTAACGGCACGGTATCGGACCTTAATATTGACCTATAATTTTTAAATTGGACCACGTATTATATTACAGGGTAATAGTGTACCCTATCACAGGAAATAATTATAGGTCATTTAGGGGGTACACAGCGTGACCCTAAATTTTACTATGTATGCCTATGCGAAATAGAGTGTTCTGAGAAGCTTAAAATGAAGAAATAAGCGTTCTAAAATGCTTTAAAAATTCAAAGACATCTTTCAATGGTTAACTAGCGCAAGGCGCAATATCAGACCTTAATATTGACCCATAATATTTAAATTGGACCAGGTATTATATTACAGGGTAATAGTGTACCCTACCGCAGGAAATAATTATAGGTCAATTAGGGGGTACACTATGCATATTTTAAATAGTGCATTAAAACAAGGAAATACGAAGACACTTTTCTATGTTAACTAACGGCACGGTATCGGACCTTAATATCGACCTATAATTTTTAAATTGGACCACGTATTATATTACAGGGTAATAGTGTACCCTACCACAGGAAAAAAGTATAGGTCAATTAGGGGATACACAGTGTGACCCTAAAGTTTACTATGTATGCCTATGCGAAATAAACTGTTCTGAGAAGCTTAAAATGAGGAAATAAGCGTTCTAAAATGCTTTAAAAATTCAAAGACACTTTTCTATGTTAACTAACGGCACGGTATCGGACCTTAATATTGACCTAGAATTTTTAAATTGGACCACGTATTATATTACAGGATAATAGTGTACCCTACCACAGGAAATAATTATAGGTCAATTGGGGGGTACTCTATGTATATTTTAAATAGTGCATTAAAACAAGGAAATTCGAAGACACTTTTCTATGTTAACTAACAGCACGGTATCGGACCTTAATATTGACCTATAATTTTTAAATTGGACCACGTATTATATTACAGGGTTATAGTGTATCCTACCACAGGAAATAATTATAGGTCAATTAGGGGGTACACAGCGTGACCCTAAAGTTTACTATGTATGCCTATGCGAAATAAAGTGTTCTGAGAAGCTTAAAATGAGGAAATAAGCGTTCTAAAATGCTTTAAAAATTCAAAGACATTTTTCAATGTTAACTAACGGCAAGGTATCGGACCTTAATATTGACCTGTAATTTTTAAATTGGACCACGTATTATATTACAGGGTAATAGTGTACGCTACCACAGGAAATAATTATAGGTCATTTAGGGGGTACACAGCGTGACCCTAAATTTTACTATGTATGCCTATGCGAAATAGAGTGTTCTGAGAAGCTTAAAATGAAGAAATAAGCGTTCTAAAATGCTTTAAAAATTCAAAGACATCTTTCAATGGTTAACTAGCGCAAGGCGCAATATCAGACCTTAATATTGACCCATAATATTTAAATTGCACCAGGTATTGTATTACAGAGTAATAGTGTACCCTACCGCAGGAAATAATTATAGGTCAATTAGGGGGTACACTATGTATATTTTAAATAGTGCATTAAAACAAGGAAATACGAAGACACTTTTCTATGTTAACTAACGGCACGGTATCGGACCTTAATATTGACCTATAATTTTTAAATTGGACCACGTATTATATTACAGGGTAATAGTGTACCCTACCACAGGAAATAATTATAGGTCAATTAGGGGATACACAGTGTGACCCTAAAGTTTTTTATGTATGCCTATGCGAAATAAACTGTTCTGAGAAGCTTAAAATGAGGAAATAAGCGTTCTAAAATGCTTTAAATATTCAAAGACACTTTTCTATGTTAACTAACGGCACGGTATCGGACCTTAATATTGACCTATAATTTTTAAATTAAACCACGTATTATATTATAGGGTAATAGTGTACCCTACCACAGGAAATAATTATAGGTCAATTAGGGGGTTCACAGCGTGACCCTAAAGTTTACTATGTATCCCTATGCGAAATAGAGTGTTCTGAGAAGCTTAAAATGAAGAAATAAGCGTTCTAAAATGCTTTAAAAATTCAAAGACATCTTTCAATGGTTAACTAACTCTAGGCGCAATATCAGACCTTAATATTGACCCATAATAGTTAAATTGGACCAGGTATTATATTACAGGGTAATAGTGTACCCTAAGACAGGAAATAATTATAGGTCAATTAGGGGGTACACTATGTATATTTTAAATAGTGCATTAAAACAAGGAAATACGAAGACACTTTTCTATGTTAACTAACGGCACGGTATCGGACCTTAATATTGACCTTTAATTTTTAAATTGGACCTCGTATTATATTACAGGGTATTAGTGTACCCTAAGACAGGAAATAATTATAGGTCAATTAGGGGGTACACAGCGTGACCCTAAAGATTACTATGTATGCCTATGCGAAATAGAGTGTTCTGAGAAGCTTTAAATGAAGAAATAAGCGTTCTAAAATGCTTTAAAAATTCAAAGACATCTTTCAATGGTTAACTAACGCAAGGCGCGATATCAGACCTTAATATGGAACCATAATATTTAAATTGGACCAGGTTTTATATTACAATGTAATAGTGTACCCTACCACAGGAAATAATTATAGGTCAATTAGGGGGTACACTATGTATATTTTAAATAGTGCATTAAAACAAGGAAATTCGAAGACACTTTTCTATGTTAACTAACGGCACAGTATCGGACCTTAATATTGACCTATAATTTTTAAATTGGACCACGTATTATATTACAGGGTTATAGTGTATTCTACCACAGGAAATAATTATAGGTCAATTAGGGGGTACACAGCGTGACCCTAAATTTTACTATGCATGCCTATGCGAAATAGAGTGTTCTGAGAAGCTTAAAATGAAGAAATAAGCGTTCTAAAATGCTTTAAAAATTCAAAGACATCTTTCAATGGTTAACTAGCGCAAGGCGCAATATCAGACCTTAATATTGACCCATAATATTTAAATATGACCAGGTATTGTATTACAGGGTAATAGTGTACCCTACCGCAGGAACTAATTATAGGGCAATTAGGGGGTACACTATGTATATTTTAAATAGTGCATTAAAACAAGGAAATACGAAGACACTTTTCTATGTTAACTAACGGCACGGTATCGGACCTTAATATTGACCTATAATTTTTAAATTGGACCACGTATTATATTACAGGGTAATAGTGTACCCTACCACAGGAAATAATTATAGGTCATATAGGGGATACACAGTGTGACCCTAAAGTTTACTATGTATGCCTATGCGAAATAAACTGTTCTGAGAAGCTTAAAATGAGGAAATAAGCGTTCTAAAATGCTTTAAATATTCAAAGACACTTTTCTATGTTAACTAACGGCACAGTATCGGACCTTAATATTGACCTATAATTTTTAAATTGGACCACGTATTATATTACAGGGTAATAGTGTACCCTACCACAAGAAATAATTATAGGTCAATTAGGGGATACACAGTGTGACCCTAAAGTTTACTATGTATGCCTATGCGAAATAGAGTGTTCTGAGAAGCTTAAAATGAAGAAATAAGCGTTCTAAAATGCTTTAAAAATTCAAAGACATCTTTCAATGGTTAACTAACGCTAGGCGCAATATCAGACCTTAATATTGACCCATAATATTTAAATTGGACCAGGTATTATATTACAGGGTAAAAGTGTACCCTAAGACAGGAAATAATTATAGGTCAATTAGGGGGTACACTATGTATATTTTAAATAGTGCATTAAAACAAGGAAATACGAAGACACTTTTCTATGTTAACTAACGGCACGGTATCGGACCTTAATATTGACCTTTAATTTTTAAATTGGACCTCGTATTATATTACAGGGTATTAGTGTACCCTAACACAGGAAATAATTATAGGTCAATTAGGGGGTACACAGCGTGACCCTAATGATTACTATGTATGCCTATGTGAAATAGAGTGTTCTGAGAAGCTTAAAATGAAGAAATAAGCGTTCTAAAATGCTTTAAAAATTCAAAGACATCTTTCAATGGTTAACTAACGCAACGCGCGATATCAGACCTTAATATGGAACCATAATATTTAAATTGGACCAGGTTTTATATTACAGGGTAATAGTGTACCCTACCACAGGAAATAATTATAGGTCAATTAGGGGGTACACAGCGTGACCCTAAATTTTACTATGTATGCCTATGCGAAATAGAGTGTTCTGAGAAGCTTAAAATGAAGAAATAAGCGTTCTAAAATGCTTTAAAAATTCAAAGACATCTTTCAATGGTTAACTAACGCTAGGCGCAATATCAGACCTTAATATTGACCCATAATATTTAAATTGGACCAGGTATTATATTACAATGTAATAGTGTACCCTACCACAGGAAATAATTATAGGTCAATTAGGGGGTACACTATGTATATTTTAAATAGTGCATTAAAACAAGGAAATTCGAAGACACTTTTCTATGTTAACTAACGGCACAGTATCGGACCTTAATATTGACCTATAATTTTTAAATTGGATAACGTATTATATTACAGGGTTATAGTGTATTCTACCACAGGAAATAATTATAGGTCAATTAGGGGGTACACAGCGTGACCCTAAATTTTACTATGCATGCCTATGCGAAATAGAGTGTTCTGAGAAGCTTAAAATGAAGAAATAAGCGTTCTAAAATGCTTTAAAAATTCAAAGACATCTTTCAATGGTTAACTAGCGCAAGGCGCAATATCAGACCTTAATATTGACCCATAATATTTAAATATGACCAGGTATTGTATTACAGGGTAATAGTGTACCCTACCGCAGGAACTAATTATAGGGCAATTAGGGGGTACACTATGTATATTTTAAATAGTGCATTAAAACAAGGAAATACGAAGACACTTTTCTATGTTAACTAACGGCACGGTATCGGACCTTAATATTGACCTATAATTTTTAAATTGGACCACGTATTATATTACAGGGTAATAGTGTACCCTACCACAGGAAATAATTATAGGTCAATTAGGGGATACACAGTGTGACCCTAAAGTTTACTATGTATGCCTATGCGAAATAAACTGTTCTGAGAAGCTTAAAATGAGGAAATAAGCGTTCTAAAATGCTTTAAATATTCAAAGACACTTTTCTATGTTAACTAACGGCACAGTATCGGACCTTAATATTGACCTATAATTTTTAAATTGGACCACGTATTATATTACAGGGTAATAGTGTACCCTACCACAAGAAATAATTATAGGTCAATTAGGGGATACACAGTGTGACCCTAAAGTTTACTATGTATGCCTATGCGAAATAGAGTGTTCTGAGAAGCTTAAAATGAAGAAATAAGCGTTCTAAAATGCTTTAAAAATTCAAAGACATCTTTCAATGGTTAACTAACGCTAGGCGCAATATCAGACCTTAATATTGACCCATAATATTTAAATTGGACCAGGTATTATATTACAGGGTAATAGTGTACCCTAAGACAGGAAATAATTATAGGTCAATTAGGGGGTACACTATGTATATTTTAAATAGTGCATTAAAACAAGGAAATACGAAGACACTTTTCTATGTTAACTAACGGCACGGTATCGGACCTTAATATTGACCTTTAATTTTTAAATTGGACCTCGTATTATATTACAGGGTATTAGTGTACCCTAACACAGGAAATAATTATAGGTCAATTAGGGGGTACACAGCGTGACCCTAATGATTACTATGTATGCCTATGTGAAATAGAGTGTTCTGAGAAGCTTAAAATGAAGAAATAAGCGTTCTAAAATGCTTTAAAAATTCAAAGACATCTTTCAATGGTTAACTAACGCAACGCGCGATATCAGACCTTAATATGGAACCATAATATTTAAATTGGACCAGGTTTTATATTACAGGGTAATAGTGTACCCTACCACAGGAAATAATTATAGGTCAATTAGGGGGTACACAGCGTGACCCTAAATTTTACTATGTATGCCTATGCGAAATAGAGTGTTCTGAGAAGCTTAAAATGAAGAAATAAGCGTTCTAAAATGCTTTAAAAATTCAAAGACATCTTTCAATGGTTAACTAACGCTAGGCGCAATATCAGACCTTAATATTGACCCATAATATTTAAATTGGACCAGGTATTATATTACAGGGTAATAGTGTACCCTAAGACAGGAAATAATTATAGGTCAATTAGGGGGTACACTATGTATATTTTAAATAGTGCATTAAAACAAGGAAATACGAAGACACTTTTCTATGTTAACTAACGGCACGGTATCGGACCTTAATATTGACCTTTAATTTTTAAATTGGACCTCGTATTATATTACAGGGTATTAGTGTACCCTAAGACAGGAAATAATTATAGGTCAATTAGGGGGTACACAGCGTGACCCTAAAGATTACTATGTATGCCTATGCGAAATAGAGTGTTCTGAGAAGCTTAAAATGAAGAAATAAGCGTTCTAAAATGCTTTAAAAATTCAAAGACATCTTTCAATGGTTAACTAACGCAAGGCGCGATATCAGACCTTAATATGAAACCATAATATTTAAATTGGACCAGGTTTTATATTACAATGTAATAGTGTACCCTACCACAGGAAATAATTATAGGTCAATTAGGGGGTACACTATGTATATTTTAAATAGTGCATTAAAACAAGGAAATTCGAAGACACTTTTCTATGTTAACTAACGGCACAGTATCGGACCTTAATATTGACCTATAATTTTTAAATTGGACCACGTATTATATTACAGGGTTATAGTGTATTCTACCACAGGAAATAATTATAGGTCAATTAGGGGGTACACAGCGTGACCCTAAATTTTACTATGCATGCCTATGCGAAATAGAGTGTTCTGAGAAGCTTAAAATGAAGAAATAAGCGTTCTAAAATGCTTTAAAAATTCAAAGACATCTTTCAATGGTTAACTAGCGCAAGGCGCAATATCAGACCTTAATATTGACCCATAATATTTAAATATGACCAGGTATTGTATTACAGGGTAATAGTGTACCCTACCGCAGGAAATAATTATAGGGCAATTAGGGGGTACACTATGTATATTTTAAATAGTGCATTAAAACAAGGAAATACGAAGACACTTTTCTATGTTAACTAACGGCACGGTATCGGACCTTAATATTGACCTATAATTTTTAAATTGGACCACGTATTATATTACAGGGTAATAGTGTACCCTACCACAGGAAATAATTATAGGTCAATTAGGGGATACACAGTGTGACCCTAAAGTTTACTATGTATGCCTATGCGAAATAAACTGTTCTGAGAAGCTTAAAATGAGGAAATAAGCGTTCTAAAATGCTTTAAATATTCAAAGACACTTTTCTATGTTAACTAACGGCACGGTATCGGACCTTAATATTGACCTATAATTTTTAAATTGGACCACGTATTATATTATAGTGTAATAGTGTACCCTACCACAGGAAATAATTATAGGTCAATTAGGGGGTACACAGCGTGACCCTAAAGATTACTATGTATGCCTATGTGAAATAGAGTGTTCTGAGAAGCTTAAAATGAAGAAATAAGCGTTCTAAAATGCTTTAAAAATTCAAAGACATCTTTCAATGGTTAACTAACGCAACGCGCGATATCAGACCTTAATATGGAACCATAATATTTAAATTGGACCAGGTTTTATATTACAGGGTAATAGTGTACCCTACCACAGGAAATAATTATAGGTCAATTAGGGGGTACACAGCGTGACCCTAAATTTTACTATGTATGCCTATGCGAAATAGAGTGTTCTGAGAAGCTTAAAATGAAGAAATAAGCGTTCTAAAATGCTTTAAAAATTCAAAGACATCTTTCAATGGTTAACTAACGCTAGGCGCAATATCAGACCTTAATATTGACCCATAATATTTAAATTGGACCAGGTATTATATTACAGGGTAATAGTGTACCCTAAGACAGGAAATAATTATAGGTCAATTAGGGGGTACACTATGTATATTTTAAATAGTGCATTAAAACAAGGAAATACGAAGACACTTTTCTATGTTAACTAACGGCACGGTATCGGACCTTAATATTGACCTTTAATTTTTAAATTGGACCTCGTATTATATTACAGGGTATTAGTGTACCCTAAGACATGAAATAATTATAGGTCAATTAGGGGGTACACAGCGTGACCCTAAAGATTACTATGTATGCCTATGCGAAATAGAGTGTTCTGAGAAGCTTAAAATGAAGAAATAAGCGTTCTAAAATGCTTTAAAAATTCAAAGACATCTTTCAATGGTTAACTAACGCAAGGCGCGATATCAGACCTTAATATGAAACCATAATATTTAAATTGGACCAGGTTTTATATTACAATGTAATAGTGTACCCTACCACAGGAAATAATTATAGGTCAATTAGGGGGTACACTATGTATATTTTAAATAGTGCATTAAAACAAGGAAATTCGAAGACACTTTTCTATGTTAACTAACGGCACAGTATCGGACCTTAATATTGACCTATAATTTTTAAATTTTACCACGTATTATATTACAGGGTTATAGTGTATTCTACCACAGGAAATAATTATAGGTCAATTAGGGGGTACACAGCGTGACCCTAAATTTTACTATGCATGCCTATGCGAAATAGAGTGTTCTGAGAAGCTTAAAATGAAGAAATAAGCGTTCTAAAATGCTTTAAAAATTCAAAGACATCTTTCAATGGTTAACTAGCGCAAGGCGCAATATCAGACCTTAATATTGACCCATAATATTTAAATCTGACCAGGTATTGTATTACAGGGTAATAGTGTACCCTACCGCAGGAAATAATTATAGGGCAATTAGGGGGTACACTATGTATATTTTAAATAGTGCATTAAAACAAGGAAATACGAAGACACTTTTCTATGTTAACTAACGGCACGGTATCGGACCTTAATATTGACCTATAATTTTTAAATTGGACCACGTATTATATTACAGGGTAATAGTGTACCCTACCACAGGAAATAATTATAGGTCAATTAGGGGATACACAGTGTGACCCTAAAGTTTACTATGTATGCCTATGCGAAATAAACTGTTCTGAGAAGCTTAAAATGAGGAAATAAGCGTTCTAAAATGCTTTAAATATTCAAAGACACTTTTCTATGTTAACTAACGGCACGGTATCGGACCTTAATATTGACCTATAATTTTTAAATTGGACCACGTATTATATTATAGGGTAATAGTGTACCCTACCACAGGAAATAATTATAGGTCAATTAGGGGGTACATAGCGTGACCCTAAAGTTTACTATGTATGCCTATGCGAAATAGAGTGTTCTGAGAAGCTTAAAATGAAGAAATAAGCGTTCTAAAATGCTTTAAAAATTCAAAGACATCTTTCAATGGTTAACTAACGCTAGGCGCAATATCAGACCTTAATATTGACCCATAATATTTAAATTGGACCAGGTATTATATTACAGGGTAATAGTGTACCCTAAGACAGGAAATAATTATAGGTCAATTAGGGGGTACACTATGTATATTTTAAATAGTGCATTAAAACAAGGAAATACGAAGACACTTTTCTATGTTAACTAACGGCACGGTATCGGACCTTAATATTGACCTTTAATTTTTAAATTGGACCTCGTATTATATTACAGGGAATTAGTGTACCCTAAGACAGGAAATAATTATAGGTCAATTAGGGGGTACACAGCGTGACCCTAAAGATTACTATGTATGCCTATGCGAAATAGAGTGTTCTGAGAAGCTTAAAATGAAGAAATAAGCGTTCTAAAATGCTTTAAAAATTCAAAGACATCTTTCAATGGTTAACTAACGCAAGGCGCGATATCAGACCTTAATATGGAACCATAATATTTAAATTGGACCAGGTTTTATATTACAATGTAATAGTGTACCCTACCACAGGAAATAATTATAGGTCAATTAGGGGGTACACTATGTATATTTTAAATAGTGCATTAAAACAAGGAAATTCGAAGACACTTTTCTATGTTAACTAACGGCACAGTATCGGACCTTAATATTGACCTATAATTTTTAAATTGGACCACGTATTATATTACAGGGTTATAGTGTATTCTACCACAGGAAATAATTATAGGTCAATTAGGGGGTACACAGCGTGACCCTAAATTTTACTATGCATGCCTATGCGAAATAGAGTGTTCTGAGAAGCTTAAAATGAAGAAATAAGCGTTCTAAAATGCTTTAAAAATTCAAAGACATCTTTCAATGGTTAACTAGCGCAAGGCGCAATATCAGACCTTAATATTGACCCATAATGTTTAAATATGACCAGGTATTGTATTACAGGGTAAAAGTGTACCCTACCGCAGGAAATAATTATAGGGCAATTAGGGGGTACACTATGTATATTTTAAATAGTGCATTAAAACAAGGAAATACGAAGACACTTTTCTATGTTAACTAACGGCACGGTATCGGACCTTAATATTGACCTATAATTTTTAAATTGGACCACGTATTATATTACAGGGTAATAGTGTACCCTACCACAAGAAATAATTATAGGTCAATTAGGGGATACACAGTGTGACCCTAAAGTTTACTATGTATGCCTATGCGAAATAAACTGTTCTGAGAAGCTTAAAATGAGGAAATAAGCGTTCTAAAATGCTTTAAATATTCAAAGACACTTTTCTATGTTAACTAACGGCACGGTATCGGACCTTAATATTGACCTATAATTTTTAAATTGGACCACGTATTATATTATAGGGTAATAGTGTACCCTACCACAGGAAATAATTATAGGTCAATTAGGGGGTACACAGCGTGACCCTAAATTTTACTATGTATGCCTATGCGAAATAGAGTGTTCTGAGAAGCTTAAAATGAAGAAATAAGCGTTCTAAAATGCTTTAAAAATTCAAAGACATCTTTCAATGGTTAACTAACGCTAGGCGCAATATCAGACCTTAATATTGACCCATAATATTTAAATTGGACCAGGTATTATATTACAGGGTAATAGTGTACCCTAAGACAGGAAATAATTATAGGTCAATTAGGGGGTACACTATGTATATTTTAAATAGTGCATTAAAACAAGGAAATACGAAGACACTTTTCTATGTTAACTAACGGCACGGTATCGGACCTTAATATTGACCTTTAATTTTTAAATTGGACCTCGTATTATATTACAGGGTATTAGTGTACCCTAAGACAGGAAATAATTATAGGTCAATTAGGGGGTACACAGCGTGACCCTAAAGATTACTATGTATGCCTATGCGAAATAGAGTGTTCTGAGAAGCTTAAAATGAAGAAATAAGCGTTCTAAAATGCTTTAAAAATTCAAAGACATCTTTCAATGGTTAACTAACGCAAGGCGCGATATCAGACCTTAATATGAAACCATAATATTTAAATTGGACCAGGTTTTATATTACAATGTAATAGTGTACCCTACCACAGGAAATAATTATAGGTCAATTAGGGGGTACACTATGTATATTTTAAATAGTGCATTAAAACAAGGAAATTCGAAGACACTTTTCTATGTTAACTAACGGCACAGTATCGGACCTTAATATTGACCTATAATTTTTAAATTGGACCACGTATTATATTACAGGGTTATAGTGTATTCTACCACAGGAAATAATTATAGGTCAATTAGGGGGTACACAGCGTGACCCTAAATTTTACTATGCATGCCTATGCGAAATAGAGTGTTCTGAGAAGCTTAAAATGAAGAAATAAGCGTTCTAAAATGCTTTAAAAATTCAAAGACATCTTTCAATGGTTAACTAGCGCAAGGCGCAATATCAGACCTTAATATTGACCCATAATATTTAAATATGACCAGGTATTGTATTACAGGGTAATAGTGTACCCTACCGCAGGAAATAATTATAGGGCAATTAGGGGGTACACTATGTATATTTTAAATAGTGCATTAAAACAAGGAAATACGAAGACACTTTTCTATGTTAACTAACGGCACGGTATCGGACCTTAATATTGACCTATAATTTTTAAATTGGACCACGTATTATATTACAGGGTAATAGTGTACCCTACCACAGGAAATAATTATAGGTCAATTAGGGGATACACAGTGTGACCCTAAAGTTTACTATGTATGCCTATGCGAAATAAACTGTTCTGAGAAGCTTAAAATGAGGAAATAAGCGTTCTAAAATGCTTTAAATATTCAAAGACACTTTTCTATGTTAACTAACGGCACGGTATCGGACCTTAATATTGACCTATAATTTTTAAATTGGACCACGTATTATATTATAGGGTAATAGTGTACCCTACCACAGGAAATAATTATAGGTCAATTAGGGGGTACATAGCGTGACCCTAAAGTTTACTATGTATGCCTATGCGAAATAGAGTGTTCTGAGAAGCTTAAAATGAAGAAATAAGCGTTCTAAAATGCTTTAAAAATTCAAAGACATCTTTCAATGGTTAACTAACGCTAGGCGCAATATCAGACCTTAATATTGACCCATAATATTTAAATTGGACCAGGTATTATATTACAGGGTAATAGTGTACCCTAAGACAGGAAATAATTATAGGTCAATTAGGGGGTACACTATGTATATTTTAAATAGTGCATTAAAACAAGGAAATACGAAGACACTTTTCTATGTTAACTAACGGCACGGTATCGGACCTTAATATTGACCTTTAATTTTTAAATTGGACCTCGTATTATATTACAGGGAATTAGTGTACCCTAAGACAGGAAATAATTATAGGTCAATTAGGGGGTACACAGCGTGACCCTAAAGATTACTATGTATGCCTATGCGAAATAGAGTGTTCTGAGAAGCTTAAAATGAAGAAATAAGCGTTCTAAAATGCTTTAAAAATTCAAAGACATCTTTCAATGGTTAACTAACGCAAGGCGCGATATCAGACCTTAATATGGAACCATAATATTTAAATTGGACCAGGTTTTATATTACAATGTAATAGTGTACCCTACCACAGGAAATAATTATAGGTCAATTAGGGGGTACACTATGTATATTTTAAATAGTGCATTAAAACAAGGAAATTCGAAGACACTTTTCTATGTTAACTAACGGCACAGTATCGGACCTTAATATTGACCTATAATTTTTAAATTGGACCACGTATTATATTACAGGGTTATAGTGTATTCTACCACAGGAAATAATTATAGGTCAATTAGGGGGTACACAGCGTGACCCTAAATTTTACTATGCATGCCTATGCGAAATAGAGTGTTCTGAGAAGCTTAAAATGAAGAAATAAGCGTTCTAAAATGCTTTAAAAATTCAAAGACATCTTTCAATGGTTAACTAGCGCAAGGCGCAATATCAGACCTTAATATTGACCCATAATGTTTAAATATGACCAGGTATTGTATTACAGGGTAAAAGTGTACCCTACCGCAGGAAATAATTATAGGGCAATTAGGGGGTACACTATGTATATTTTAAATAGTGCATTAAAACAAGGAAATACGAAGACACTTTTCTATGTTAACTAACGGCACGGTATCGGACCTTAATATTGACCTATAATTTTTAAATTGGACCACGTATTATATTACAGGGTAATAGTGTACCCTACCACAAGAAATAATTATAGGTCAATTAGGGGATACACAGTGTGACCCTAAAGTTTACTATGTATGCCTATGCGAAATAAACTGTTCTGAGAAGCTTAAAATGAGGAAATAAGCGTTCTAAAATGCTTTAAATATTCAAAGACACTTTTCTATGTTAACTAACGGCACGGTATCGGACCTTAATATTGACCTATAATTTTTAAATTGGACCACGTATTATATTATAGGGTAATAGTGTACCCTACCACAGGAAATAATTATAGGTCAATTAGGGGGTACACAGCGTGACCCTAAATTTTACTATGTATGCCTATGCGAAATAGAGTGTTCTGAGAAGCTTAAAATGAAGAAATAAGCGTTCTAAAATGCTTTAAAAATTCAAAGACATCTTTCAATGGTTAACTAACGCTAGGCGCAATATCAGACCTTAATATTGACCCATAATATTTAAATTGGACCAGGTATTATATTACAGGGTAATAGTGTACCCTAAGACAGGAAATAATTATAGGTCAATTAGGGGGTACACTATGTATATTTTAAATAGTGCATTAAAACAAGGAAATACGAAGACACTTTTCTATGTTAACTAACGGCACGGTATCGGACCTTAATATTGACCTTTAATTTTTAAATTGGACCTCGTATTATATTACAGGGTATTAGTGTACCCTAAGACAGGAAATAATTATAGGTCAATTAGGGGGTACACAGCGTGACCCTAAAGATTACTATGTATGCCTATGCGAAATAGAGTGTTCTGAGAAGCTTAAAATGAAGAAATAAGCGTTCTAAAATGCTTTAAAAATTCAAAGACATCTTTCAATGGTTAACTAACGCAAGGCGCGATATCAGACCTTAATATGAAACCATAATATTTAAATTGGACCAGGTTTTATATTACAATGTAATAGTGTACCCTACCACAGGAAATAATTATAGGTCAATTAGGGGGTACACTATGTATATTTTAAATAGTGCATTAAAACAAGGAAATTCGAAGACACTTTTCTATGTTAACTAACGGCACAGTATCGGACCTTAATATTGACCTATAATTTTTAAATTGGACCACGTATTATATTACAGGGTTATAGTGTATTCTACCACAGGAAATAATTATAGGTCAATTAGGGGGTACACAGCGTGACCCTAAATTTTACTATGCATGCCTATGCGAAATAGAGTGTTCTGAGAAGCTTAAAATGAAGAAATAAGCGTTCTAAAATGCTTTAAAAATTCAAAGACATCTTTCAATGGTTAACTAGCGCAAGGCGCAATATCAGACCTTAATATTGACCCATAATATTTAAATATGACCAGGTATTGTATTACAGGGTAATAGTGTACCCTACCGCAGGAAATAATTATAGGGCAATTAGGGGGTACACTATGTATATTTTAAATAGTGCATTAAAACAAGGAAATACGAAGACACTTTTCTATGTTAACTAACGGCACGGTATCGGACCTTAATATTGACCTATAATTTTTAAATTGGACCACGTATTATATTACAGGGTAATAGTGTACCCTACCACAGGAAATAATTATAGGTCAATTAGGGGATACACAGTGTGACCCTAAAGTTTACTATGTATGCCTATGCGAAATAAACTGTTCTGAGAAGCTTAAAATGAGGAAATAAGCGTTCTAAAATGCTTTAAATATTCAAAGACACTTTTCTATGTTAACTAACGGCACGGTATCGGACCTTAATATTGACCTATAATTTTTAAATTGGACCACGTATTATATTATAGTGTAATAGTGTACCCTACCACAGGAAATAATTATAGGTCAATTAGGGGGTACACAGCGTGACCCTAAAGATTACTATGTATGCCTATGTGAAATAGAGTGTTCTGAGAAGCTTAAAATGAAGAAATAAGCGTTCTAAAATGCTTTAAAAATTCAAAGACATCTTTCAATGGTTAACTAACGCAACGCGCGATATCAGACCTTAATATGGAACCATAATATTTAAATTGGACCAGGTTTTATATTACAGGGTAATAGTGTACCCTACCACAGGAAATAATTATAGGTCAATTAGGGGGTACACAGCGTGACCCTAAATTTTACTATGTATGCCTATGCGAAATAGAGTGTTCTGAGAAGCTTAAAATGAAGAAATAAGCGTTCTAAAATGCTTTAAAAATTCAAAGACATCTTTCAATGGTTAACTAACGCTAGGCGCAATATCAGACCTTAATATTGACCCATAATATTTAAATTGGACCAGGTATTATATTACAGGGTAATAGTGTACCCTAAGACAGGAAATAATTATAGGTCAATTAGGGGGTACACTATGTATATTTTAAATAGTGCATTAAAACAAGGAAATACGAAGACACTTTTCTATGTTAACTAACGGCACGGTATCGGACCTTAATATTGACCTTTAATTTTTAAATTGGACCTCGTATTATATTACAGGGTATTAGTGTACCCTAAGACATGAAATAATTATAGGTCAATTAGGGGGTACACAGCGTGACCCTAAAGATTACTATGTATGCCTATGCGAAATAGAGTGTTCTGAGAAGCTTAAAATGAAGAAATAAGCGTTCTAAAATGCTTTAAAAATTCAAAGACATCTTTCAATGGTTAACTAACGCAAGGCGCGATATCAGACCTTAATATGAAACCATAATATTTAAATTGGACCAGGTTTTATATTACAATGTAATAGTGTACCCTACCACAGGAAATAATTATAGGTCAATTAGGGGGTACACTATGTATATTTTAAATAGTGCATTAAAACAAGGAAATTCGAAGACACTTTTCTATGTTAACTAACGGCACAGTATCGGACCTTAATATTGACCTATAATTTTTAAATTTTACCACGTATTATATTACAGGGTTATAGTGTATTCTACCACAGGAAATAATTATAGGTCAATTAGGGGGTACACAGCGTGACCCTAAATTTTACTATGCATGCCTATGCGAAATAGAGTGTTCTGAGAAGCTTAAAATGAAGAAATAAGCGTTCTAAAATGCTTTAAAAATTCAAAGACATCTTTCAATGGTTAACTAGCGCAAGGCGCAATATCAGACCTTAATATTGACCCATAATATTTAAATATGACCAGGTATTGTATTACAGGGTAATAGTGTACCCTACCGCAGGAAATAATTATAGGGCAATTAGGGGGTACACTATGTATATTTTAAATAGTGCATTAAAACAAGGAAATACGAAGACACTTTTCTATGTTAACTAACGGCACGGTATCGGACCTTAATATTGACCTATAATTTTTAAATTGGACCACGTATTATATTACAGGGTAATAGTGTACCCTACCACAGGAAATAATTATAGGTCAATTAGGGGATACACAGTGTGACCCTAAAGTTTACTATGTATGCCTATGCGAAATAAACTGTTCTGAGAAGCTTAAAATGAGGAAATAAGCGTTCTAAAATGCTTTAAATATTCAAAGACACTTTTCTATGTTAACTAACGGCACGGTATCGGACCTTAATATTGACCTATAATTTTTAAATTGGACCACGTATTATATTATAGGGTAATAGTGTACCCTACCACAGGAAATAATTATAGGTCAATTAGGGGGTACATAGCGTGACCCTAAAGTTTACTATGTATGCCTATGCGAAATAGAGTGTTCTGAGAAGCTTAAAATGAAGAAATAAGCGTTCTAAAATGCTTTAAAAATTCAAAGACATCTTTCAATGGTTAACTAACGCTAGGCGCAATATCAGACCTTAATATTGACCCATAATATTTAAATTGGACCAGGTATTATATTACAGGGTAATAGTGTACCCTAAGACAGGAAATAATTATAGGTCAATTAGGGGGTACACTATGTATATTTTAAATAGTGCATTAAAACAAGGAAATACGAAGACACTTTTCTATGTTAACTAACGGCACGGTATCGGACCTTAATATTGACCTTTAATTTTTAAATTGGACCTCGTATTATATTACAGGGAATTAGTGTACCCTAAGACAGGAAATAATTATAGGTCAATTAGGGGGTACACAGCGTGACCCTAAAGATTACTATGTATGCCTATGCGAAATAGAGTGTTCTGAGAAGCTTAAAATGAAGAAATAAGCGTTCTAAAATGCTTTAAAAATTCAAAGACATCTTTCAATGGTTAACTAACGCAAGGCGCGATATCAGACCTTAATATGGAACCATAATATTTAAATTGGACCAGGTTTTATATTACAATGTAATAGTGTACCCTACCACAGGAAATAATTATAGGTCAATTAGGGGGTACACTATGTATATTTTAAATAGTGCATTAAAACAAGGAAATTCGAAGACACTTTTCTATGTTAACTAACGGCACAGTATCGGACCTTAATATTGACCTATAATTTTTAAATTGGACCACGTATTATATTACAGGGTTATAGTGTATTCTACCACAGGAAATAATTATAGGTCAATTAGGGGGTACACAGCGTGACCCTAAATTTTACTATGCATGCCTATGCGAAATAGAGTGTTCTGAGAAGCTTAAAATGAAGAAATAAGCGTTCTAAAATGCTTTAAAAATTCAAAGACATCTTTCAATGGTTAACTAGCGCAAGGCGCAATATCAGACCTTAATATTGACCCATAATATTTAAATATGACCAGGTATTGTATTACAGGGTAAAAGTGTACCCTACCGCAGGAAATAATTATAGGGCAATTAGGGGGTACACTATGTATATTTTAAATAGTGCATTAAAACAAGGAAATACGAAGACACTTTTCTATGTTAACTAACGGCACGGTATCGGACCTTAATATTGACCTATAATTTTTAAATTGGACCACGTATTATATTACAGGGTAATAGTGTACCCTACCACAAGAAATAATTATAGGTCAATTAGGGGATACACAGTGTGACCCTAAAGTTTACTATGTATGCCTATGCGAAATAAACTGTTCTGAGAAGCTTAAAATGAGGAAATAAGCGTTCTAAAATGCTTTAAATATTCAAAGACACTTTTCTATGTTAACTAACGGCACGGTATCGGACCTTAATATTGACCTATAATTTTTAAATTGGACCACGTATTATATTATAGGGTAATAGTGTACCCTACCACAGGAAATAATTATAGGTCAATTAGGGGGTACATAGCGTGACCCTAAAGTTTACTATGTATGCCTATGCGAAATAGAGTGTTCTGAGAAGCTTAAAATGAAGAAATAAGCGTTCTAAAATGCTTTAAAAATTCAAAGACATCTTTCAATGGTTAACTAACGCTAGGCGCAATATCAGACCTTAATATTGACCCATAATATTTAAATTGGACCAGGTATTATATTACAGGGTAATAGTGTACCCTAAGACAGGAAATAATTATAGGTCAATTAGGGGGTACACTATGTTTATTTTAAATAGTGCATTAAAACAAGGAAATACGAAGACACTTTTCTATGTTAACTAACGGCACGGTATCGGACCTTAATATTGACCTTTAATTTTTAAATTGGACCTCGTATTATATTACAGGGTATTAGTGTACCCTAACACAGGAAATAATTATAGGTCAATTAGGGGGTACACAGCGTGACCCTAAAGATTACTATGTATGCCTATGTGAAATAGAGTGTTCTGAGAAGCTTAAAATGAAGAAATAAGCGTTCTAAAATGCTTTAAAAATTCAAAGACATCTTTCAATGGTTAACTAACTCAACGCGCGATATCAGACCTCAATATGGAACCATAATATTTAAATTGGACCAGGTTTTATATTACAGGGTAATAGTGTACCCTACCACAGGAAATAATTATAGGTCAATTAGGGGGTACACTATGTTTATTTTAAATAGTGCATTAAAACAAGGAAATACGAAGACACTTTTCTATGTTAACTAACGGCACGGAATCGGACCTTAATATTGACCTATAATTTTTAAATTGGACCACGTATTATATTACAGGGTGATAGTGTACCCTACCACAGAAAATAATTATAGGTCAATTAGGGGGTACACAGCGGGACCCTAAAGTTTACTATGTATGCCTAAGCGAAATAAAGTGTTCTGAGAAGCTTAAAATGAAGAAATAAGTGTTCTAAAATGCTTTAAAAACTCAAAGACATCTTTCAATGGTTAACTAACGCAAGGCGCGATATCAGACCTTAAAATGGAACCATAATATTTAAATTGCACCAGGTATTATATTACAGCGTAATAGTGTACCCTACCACAGGAATTAAATATAGGTCAATTAGGGGGTACACTATGTATATTTTAAATAGTACATTAAAACAAGGAAATTCGAAGACTCTTTTCTATGTTAACTAACGGCACGGTATCGGACCTTAATATTGACCTAAAATTTTTAAATTGGACCACGTATTATATTTCAGGGTAATAGTGTACCCTACCACAGGAAAAAACTATAGGTCAATTAGGGGATACACAGTGTGACCCTAAAGTTTACTATGTATGCCAATGCGAAATAAACTGTTCTGAGAAGCTTAAAATGAGGAAATAAGCGTTCTAAAATGCTTTAAAAATTCAAAGACACTTTTCTATGTTAAGTAACGGCACGGTATCGGTCCTTAATATTGACCTATAATTTTTAAATTGGACCACGTATTATATTACAGGGTTATAGTGTATCCTACCACAGGAAACAATTATAGATTATTATGGGGGTACACAGCGTGACCCTAAATTTTACTATGCATGCCTATGCGAAATAAAGTGTTCTGAGAAGCTTAAAATGAGGAAATAAGCGTTCTAAAATGTTTTAAAAATTCAAAGACATCTTTCAATGGTTAACTAACGCAAGGCGCAATATCAAACCTTAATATTGACCCATAATATTTAAATTGAACCAGGTATTGTATTACAGGGTAATAGTGTACCCTACCACAGGAAATAATTATAGGTCAATTAGGGGGAACACTATGTATATTTTAAATAGTGCATTAATAAAAAGGAAATACGAAGACATTTTTCAATGTTAACTAACGGCACGGTATCGGAACTTAATATTGACCTATAATTTTTAAATTGGACCACGTATTATATTACAGGGTAATAGTGTACCCTACCACAGGAAATAATTATAGGTCATTTAGGGGGTACACAGCGTGACCCTAAATTTTACTATGTATGCCTATGCGAAATAGAGTGTTCTGAGAAGCTTAAAATGAAGAAATAAGCGTTCTAAAATGCTTTAAAAATTCAAAGACATCTTTCAATGGTTAACTAACGCAAGGCGCAATATCAGACCTTAATATTGACCCATAATATTTAACTTGAACCAGGTATTATATCACAGGGTAATAGTGTACCCTACCACTGGAAATAATTGTAGGTCAATTAGGGGGTACACTATGTATATTTTAAATAGTGCATTAAAACAAGGAAATTCAAAGACACTTTTCTATGTTAACTAACGGCACGGTATCGGACCTTAATATTGACCTATAATTTTTAAATTGGACCACGTATTATATTACAGGGTTATAGTGTATCCTACCACAGGAAATAATTATAGGTCAATTAGGGGGGAACACAGCGTGACCCTAAAGTTTACTATGTATGCCTATGCGAAATAAAGTGTTCTTAGAAGCTTAAAATGAGGAAATAAGCGTTCTAAAATGCTTTGAAAATTCAAAGACATTTTTCAATGTTAACTAACGGCACGGTATCGGACCTTAATATTGACCTATAATTTTTAAATTGGACCACGTATTATATTACAGGGTAATAGTGTACCCTACCACTGGAAATAATTATAGGTCATTTAGGGGGTACACAGCGTGACCCTAAATTTTACTATGTATGCTTATGCGAAATAGAGTGTTCTGAGAAGCTTAAAATGAAGAAATAAGCGTTCTAAAATGCTTTAAAAATTCAAAGACATCTTTCAATGGTTAACTAACGCTAGGCGCAATATCAGACCTTAATATTGACCCATAATATTTAAATTGGACCAGGTATTATATTACAGGGTAATAGTGTACCCTAAGACAGGAAATAATTATAGGTCAATTAGGGGGTACACTATGTATATTTTAAATAGTGCATTAAAACAAGGAAATACGAAGACACTTTTCTATGTTAACTAACGGCACGGTATCGGACCTTAATATTGACCTTTAATTTTTAAATTGAACCTCGTATTATATTACAGGGTATTAGTGTACCCTAACACAGGAAATAATTATAGGTCAATTAGGGGGTACACAGCGTGACCCTAAAGATTACTATGTATGCCTATGTGAAATAGAGTGTTCTGAGAAGCTTAAAATGAAGAAATAAGCGTTCTAAAATGCTTTAAAAATTCAAAGACATCTTTCAATGGTTAACTAACTCAACGCGCGATATCAGACCTCAATATGGAACCATAATATTTAAATTGGACCAGGTTTTATATTACAGGGTAATAGTGTACCCTACCACAGGAAATAATTATAGGTCAATTAGGGGGTACACTATGTATATTTTAAATAGTGCATTAAAACAAGGAAATACGAAGACACTTTTCTATGTTAACTAACGGCACGGAATCGGACCTTAATATTGACCTATAATTTTTAAATTGGACCACGTATTATATTACAGGGTAATAGTGTACCCTACCACTGGAAATAATTATAGGTCATTTAGGGGGTACACAGCGTGACCCTAAATTTTACTATGTATGCTTATGCGAAATAGAGTGTTCTGAGAAGCTTAAAATGAAGAAATAAGCGTTCTAAAATGCTTTAAAAATTCAAAGACATCTTTCAATGTTTAACTAACGCAAGGCGCGATATCAGACCTTAATAAGGAACCATAATATTTAAATTGGACCAGGTATTATGTTTCAGGGTAATAGTGTACCCTACCACAGGAAATAATTATAGGTCAATTAGGGGGTACACTATGTATATTTTAAATAGTGCATTAAAACAATGAAATACGAAGACACTTTTCTATGTTAACTAACGGCACGGTATCGGACCTTAATATTGACCTATAATTTTTGAATTGGACCACGTATTATATTACAGGGTTATAGTGTATCCTACCACAGGAAATAATTATAGGTCAATTAGGGGGGAACACAGCGTGACCCTAAAGTTTACTATGTATGCCTATGCGAAATAAAGTGTTCTGAGAAGCTTAAAATGAGGAAATAAGCGTTCTAAAATGCTTTAAAAATTCAAAGACATTTTTCAATGTTAACTAACGGCACGGTATCGGACCTTAATATTGACCTATAATTTTTGAATTGGACCTCGTGTTATATTACAGGGTAATAGTGTACCCTACCACAGGAAATAATTATAGGCCAATTAGGGGGTACACAGCGTGACCCTAAAGTTTACTATGTATGCCTATGCGAAATAGAGTGTTCTGAGAAGCTTAAAATGAAGAAATAAGCGTTCTAAAATGCTTTAAAAATTCAAAGACATCTTTCAATGGTTAACTAACGCAAGGCGCGATATCAGACCTTAATAAGGAACCATAATATTTAAATTGGACCAGGTATTATGTTTCAGGGTAATAGTGTACCCTACCACAGGAAATAATTATAGGTCAATTAGGGGGTACACTATGTATATTTTAAATAGTGCATTAAAACAATGAAATACGAAGACACTTTTCTATGTTAACTAACGGCACGGTATCGGACCTTAATATTGACCTATAATTTTTCAATTGGACCACGTATTATATTACAGGGTAATAGTGTGCCCTACCACAGGAAATAATTATAGGTCAATTAGGGGGTACACAGCGTGACCCTAAAGTTTACTATGTATGCCTATGCGAAATAGAGTGTTCTCAGAAGCTTAAAATGAAGAAATAAGCGTTGTAAAATGCTTTAAAAATTCAAAGACATCTTTCAATGGTTAACTAGCGCAAGGCGCAATATCAGACCTTAATATTGACCCATAATATTTAACTTGAACCAGGTATTATATCACAGGGTAATAGTGTACCCTACCACTGGAAATAATTGTAGGTCAATTAGGGGGTACACTATGTATATTTTAAATAGTGCATTAAAACAAGGAAATTCAAAGACACTTTTCTATGTTAACTAACGGCACGGTATCGGACCTTAATATTGACCTATAATTTTTAAATTGGACCACGTATTATATTACAGGGTTATAGTGTATCCTACCACAGGAAATAATTATAGGTCAATTAGGGGGGAACACAGCGTGACCCTAAAGTTTACTATGTATGCCTATGCGAAATAAAGTGTTCTTAGAAGCTTAAAATGAGGAAATAAGCGTTCTAAAATGCTTTAAAAATTCAAAGACATTTTTCAATGTTAACTAACGGCACGGTATCGGACCTTAATATTGACCTATAATTTTTAAATTGGACCACGTATTATATTACAGGGTAATAGTGTACCCTACCACTGGAAATAATTATAGGTCATTTAGGGGGTACACAGCGTGACCCTAAATTTTACTATGTATGCTTATGCGAAATAGAGTGTTCTGAGAAGCTTAAAATGAAGAAATAAGCGTTCTAAAATGCTTTAAAAATTCAAAGACATCTTTCAATGTTTAACTAACGCAAGGCGCGATATCAGACCTTAATAAGGAACCATAATATTTAAATTGGACCAGGTATTATGTTTCAGGGTAATAGTGTACCCTACCACAGGAAATAATTATAGGTCAATTAGGGGGTACACTATGTATATTTTAAATAGTGCATTAAAACAATGAAATACGAAGACACTTTTCTATGTTAACTAACGGCACGGTATCGGACCTTAATATTGACCTATAATTTTTGAATTGGACCACGTATTATATTACAGGGTTATAGTGTATCCTACCACAGGAAATAATTATAGGTCAATTAGGGGGGAACACAGCGTGACCCTAAAGTTTACTATGTATGCCTATGCGAAATAAAGTGTTCTGAGAAGCTTAAAATGAGGAAATAAGCGTTCTAAAATGCTTTAAAAATTCAAAGACATTTTTCAATGTTAACTAACGGCACGGTATCGGACCTTAATATTGACCTATAATTTTTAAATTGGACCTCGTGTTATATTACAGGGTAATAGTGTACCCTACCACTGGAAATAATTATAGGCCAATTAGGGGGTACACAGCGTGACCCTAAAGTTTACTATGTATGCCTATGCGAAATAGAGTGTTCTGAGAAGCTTAAAATGAAGAAATAAGCGTTCTAAAATGCTTTAAAAATTCAAAGACATCTTTCAATGGTTAACTAACGCAAGGCGCGATATCAGACCTTAATAAGGAACCATAATATTTAAATTGGACCAGGTATTATGTTTCAGGGTAATAGTGTACCCTACCACAGGAAATAATTATAGGTCAATTAGGGGGTACACTATGTATATTTTAAATAGTGCATTAAAACAATGAAATACGAAGACACTTTTCTATGTTAACTAACGGCACGGTATCGGACCTTAATATTGACCTATAATTTTTCAATTGGACCACGTATTATATTACAGGGTAATAGTGTGCCCTACCACAGGAAATAATTATAGGTCAATTAGGGGGTACACAGCGTGACCCTAAAGTTTACTATGTATGCCTATGCGAAATAGAGTGTTCTCAGAAGCTTAAAATGAAGAAATAAGCGTTGTAAAATGCTTTAAAAATTCAAAGACATCTTTCAATGGTTAACTAGCGCAAGGCACAATATCAGACCTTAATATTGACCCATAATATTTAAATTGGACCAGGTATTATATTACAGGGTAATAGTGTACCCTACCACAGGAAATAATTATAGGTCAATTAGGGGGTACACTATGTATATTTTAAATAGTGCATTAAAACAAGGAAATTCGAAGACACTTTTCTATGTTAACTAACGGCACGGTATCGGACCTTAATATTGACCTATAATTTTTAAATTTTACCACGTATTATATTACAGGGTTATAGTGTATCCTACAAAAGGAAATAATTATAGGTCAATTAGGGGGTACACATCGTGACCCTAAAGTTTACTATGTATGCCTATGCGAAATAAAGTATTCTGAGAAGCTTAAAATGAGGAAATAAGCGTTCTAAAATGCTTTAAAAATTCAAAGACATTTTTCAATGTTAACTAACGGCACGGTATCGGACCTTAATATTGACCTATAATTTTTAAATTGGACCACGTATTATATTGCAGGGTAATAGTGTACCCTACCACAGGAAATAATTATAGGTCATTTAGGGGGTACACAGCGTGACCCTAAATTTTACTATGTATGCCTATGCGAAATAGAGTGTTCTGAGAAGCTTAAAATGAAGAAATAAGCGTTGTAAAATGCTTTAAAAATTCAAAGACATCTTTCAATGGTTAACTAACGCAAGGCGCAATATCAAACCTTAATATTGACCCATAATATTTAAATTGAACCAGGTATTGTATTACAGGGTAATAGTGTACCCTACCACAGGAAATAATTATAGGTCAATTAGGGGGAACACTATGTATATTTTAAATAGTGCATTAAAAAAAAGGAAATACGAAGACATTTTTCAATGTTAACTAACGGCACGGTATCGGAACTTAATATTGACCTATAATTTTTAAATTGGACCACGTATTATATTACAGGGTAATAGTGTACCCTACCACAGGAAATAATTATAGGTCATTTAGGGGGTACACAGCGTGACCCTAAATTTTACTATGTATGCCTATGCGAAATAGAGTGTTCTGAGAAGCTTAAAATGAAGAAATAAGCGTTCTAAAATGCTTTAAAAATTCAAAGACATCTTTCAATGGTTAACTAACGCAAGGCGCAATATCAGACCTTAATATTGACCCATAATATTTAACTTGAACCAGGTATTATATCACAGGGTAATAGTGTACCCTACCACTGGAAATAATTGTAGGTCAATTAGGGGGTACACTATGTATATTTTAAATAGTGTATTAAAACAAGGAAATTCAAAGACACTTTTCTATGTTAACTAACGGCACGGTATCGGACCTTAATATTGACCTATAATTTTTAAATTGGACCACGTATTATATTACAGGGTTATAGTGTATCCTACCACAGGAAATAATTATAGGTCAATTAGGGGGGAACACAGCGTGACCCTAAAGTTTACTATGTATGCCTATGCGAAATAAAGTGTTCTTAGAAGCTTAAAATGAGGAAATAAGCGTTCTAAAATGCTTTAAAAATTCAAAGACATTTTTCAATGTTAACTAACGGCACGGTATCGGACCTTAATATTGACCTATAATTTTTAAATTGGACCACGTATTATATTACAGGGTAATAGTGTACCCTACCACTGGAAATAATTATAGGTCATTTAGGGGGTACACAGCGTGACCCTAAATTTTACTATGTATGCTTATGCGAAATAGAGTGTTCTGAGAAGCTTAAAATGAAGAAATAAGCGTTCTAAAATGCTTTAAAAATTCAAAGACATCTTTCAATGTTTAACTAACGCAAGGCGCGATATCAGACCTTAATAAGGAACCATAATATTTAAATTGGACCAGGTATTATGTTTCAGGGTAATAGTGTACCCTACCACAGGAAATAATTATAGGTCAATTAGGGGGTACACTATGTATATTTTAAATAGTGCATTAAAACAATGAAATACGAAGACACTTTTCTATGTTAACTAACGGCACGGTATCGGACCTTAATATTGACCTATAATTTTTGAATTGGACCACGTATTATATTACAGGGTTATAGTGTATCCTACCACAGGAAATAATTATAGGTCAATTAGGGGGGAACACAGCGTGACCCTAAAGTTTACTATGTATGCCTATGCGAAATAAAGTGTTCTGAGAAGCTTAAAATGAGGAAATAAGCGTTCTAAAATGCTTTAAAAATTCAAAGACATTTTTCAATGTTAACTAACGGCACGGTATCGGACCTTAATATTGACCTATAATTTTTAAATTGGACCTCGTGTTATATTACAGGGTAATAGTGTACCCTACCACAGGAAATAATTATAGGCCAATTAGGGGGTACACAGCGTGACCCTAAAGTTTACTATGTATGCCTATGCGAAATAGAGTGTTCTGAGAAGCTTAAAATGAAGAAATAAGCGTTCTAAAATGCTTTAAAAATTCAAAGACATCTTTCAATGGTTAACTAACGCAAGGCGCGATATCAGACCTTAATAAGGAACCATAATATTTAAATTGGACCAGGTATTATGTTTCAGGGTAATAGTGTACCCTACCACAGGAAATAATTATAGGTCAATTAGGGGGTACACTATGTATATTTTAAATAGTGCATTAAAACAATGAAATACGAAGACACTTTTCTATGTTAACTAACGGCACGGTATCGGACCTTAATATTGACCTATAATTTTTCAATTGGACCACGTATTATATTACAGGGTAATAGTGTGCCCTACCACAGGAAATAATTATAGGTCAATTAGGGGGTAAACAGCGTGACCCTAAAGTTTACTATGTATGCCTATGCGAAATAGAGTGTTCTCAGAAGCTTAAAATGAAGAAATAAGCGTTGTAAAATGCTTTAAAAATTCAAAGACATCTTTCAATGGTTAACTAGCGCAAGGCACAATATCAGACCTTAATATTGACCCATAATATTTAAATTGGACCAGGTATTATATTACAGGGTAATAGTGTACCCTACCACAGGAAATAATTATAGGTCAATTAGGGGGTACACTATGTATATTTTAAATAGTGCATTAAAACAAGGAAATTCGAAGACACTTTTCTATGTTAACTAACGGCACGGTATCGGACCTTAATATTGACCTATAATTTTTAAATTTTACCACGTATTATATTACAGGGTTATAGTGTATCCTACAAAAGGAAATAATTATAGGTCAATTAGGGGGTACACATCGTGACCCTAAAGTTTACTATGTATGCCTATGCGAAATAAAGTATTCTGAGAAGCTTAAAATGAGGAAATAAGCGTTCTAAAATGCTTTAAAAATTCAAAGACATTTTTCAATGTTAACTAACGGCACGGTATCGGACCTTAATATTGACCTATAATTTTTAAATTGGACCACGTATTATATTGCAGGGTAATAGTGTACCCTACCACAGGAAATAATTATAGGTCATTTAGGGGGTACACAGCGTGACCCTAAATTTTACTATGTATGCCTATGCGAAATAGAGTGTTCTGAGAAGCTTAAAATGAAGAAATAAGCGTTGTAAAATGCTTTAAAAATTCAAAGACATCTTTCAATGGTTAACTAGCGCAAGGAGCAATATCAGACCTTAATATTGACCCATAATATTTCAATTGGACCAGGTATTATATTACAGGGTAATAGTGTACCCTACCACAGGAAATAATAGGTCAATTAGGGGGTACACTATGTATATTTTAAATAGTGCATTAAAACAAGGAAATACGAAGACACTTTTCTATGTTAACTAACGGCACGGTATCGGACCTTAATATTGACCTATAATTTTTAAATTGGACCACGTATTATATTACAGGGTAATAGTGTACCCTACCACTGGAAATAATTATAGGTCAATTAGGGGGTACACAGCGTGACCCTAAAGTTTACTATGTATGCCTATGCGATATAAAGTGTTCTGAGAAGCTTAAAATGAGGAAATAAGCGTTCTAAAATGCTTTAAAAATTCAAAGACATTTTTCAATGTTAACTAACGGCACGGTATCGCACCTTAATATTGACCTATAATTTTTAAATTGGACCACGTATTATATTACAGGGTAATAGTGTACCCTACCACAGGAAATAATTATAGGTCATTTAGGGGTTACACAGCGTGACCCTAAATTTTACTATGTATGCCTATGCGAAATAGAGTGTTCTGAGAAGCTTAAAATGAAGAAATAAGTGTTCTAAAATGCTTTAAAAATTCAAAGACATCTTTCAATGGTTAACTAGCGCAAGGCGCAATATCAGACCTTAATATTAACCCATAATATTTAAATTGGACCAGGTATTATATTACAGGGTAATAGTGTACCCTACCGCAGGAAATAATTATAGGTCAATTAATAATTATAGGTACAATGATATATAGGTACAATAGGTACAATATAGGTACAATAGGTACAAATAATTATAGGTACACTATGTATATTTTAAATAGTGCATTAAAACAAGGAAATACGAAGACACTTTTCTATGTTAACTAACGGCACGGTATCGGACCTTAATATCGACCTATAATTTTTAAATTGGACCACGTATTATATTACAGGGTAATAGTGTACCCTAAAACAGGAAAAAATTATAGGTCAATTAGGGGATACACAGTGTGACCCTAAAGTTTACTATGTATGCCTATGCGAAATAAACTGTTCTGAGAAGCTTAAAATGAGGAAATAAGCGTTCTAAAATGCTTTAAAAATTCAAAGACACTTTTCTATGTTAACTAACGGCACATTATTGGACCTTAATATTGACCTATAATTTTTAAATTGGACCAGGTATTATATTATAGGGTAATAGTGTACCCTACCACAGGAAATAATTATAGGTCAATTAGGGGGAACACAGCGTGACCCTAAAGTTTACTATGTATGCCTATGCGAAATAGAGTGTTCTGAGAAGCTTAAAATGAAGAAATAAGCGTTCTAAAATGCTTTAAAAATTCAAAGACATCTTTCAATGGTTAACTAACGCTAGGCGCAATATCAGTCCTTAATATTGACCCAAAATATTTAAATTGGACCAGGTATTATATTACAGGGTAATAGTGTACCCTACCACAGGAAATAATTATAGGTCAATTAGGGGGTACACTATGTATATTTTAAATAGTGCATTAAAACAAGGAAATTCGAAGACACTTTTCTGTGTTAACTAACGGCACAGTATCGGACCTTAATATTGACCTATAATTTTTAAATTGGACCACGTATTATATTACAGGGTTATAGTGTATTCTACCACAGGAAATAATTATAGGTCAATTAGGGGGTACACAGCGTGACCCTAAATTTTACTATGCATGCCTATGCGAAATAGAGTGTTCTGAGAAGCTTAAAATGAAGAAATAAGCGTTCTAAAATGCTTTAAAAATTCAAAGACATCCTTCAATGGTTAACTAACGCAAGGCGCAATATCAGACCTTAATATTGACCCATAATATTTAAATTGGACCAGCTATTATATTACAGGGTAATAGTGTACCCTACCACAGGAAATAATTATAGGTCAATTAGGGGGTACACTATGTATATTTTAAATAGTGCATTAAAACAAGGAAATACGAAGACACTTTTCTATGTTAACTAACGGCACGGTATCGGACCTTAATATTGACCTTTAATTTTTAAATTGGACCACGTATTATATTACAGGGTAATAGTGTACCCTACCACAGGAAATAATTATAGGTCAATTAGGGGGTACACTATGTATATTTTAAATAGTGCATTAAAACAAGGAAATACGAAGACACTTTTCTATGTTAACTAACGGCACGGTATCGGACCTTAATATTGACCTATAATTTTTAAATTGGACCACGTATTATATTACAGGGTGATAGTGAACACTACCACAGAAAATAATTATAGGTCAATTAGGGGGTACTCAGCGTGACCCTAAAGTTTACTATGTATGCCTATGCGAAATAAAGTGTTCTGAGAAGCTTAAAATGAGGAAATAAGCGTTCTAAAATGCTTTAAAAATTCAAAGACATTTTTCTATGTTAACTAACGGCACGGTATCGGACCTTAATATTGACCTATAATTTTTAAATTGGACCACCTATTATATTACAGGGTAATAGTGTACCCTACCACAGGAAATAATTATAGGTCATTTAGGGGGTACACAGCGTGACCCTAAATTTTACTATGTATGCCTATGCGAAATAGAGTGTTCTGAGATGCTTAAAATGAAGAAATAAGCGTTCTAAAATGCTTTAAAAATTCAAAGACATCTTTCAATGGTTAACTAACGCAAGGCGCAATATCAGACCTTAATATTGACCCATAATATTTAAATTGGACCAGGTATTATATTACAGGGTAATAGTGTACCCTGAAACAGGAAATAATTATAGGTCATTTAGGGGGTCCACTATGTATATTTTAAATAGTGCATTAAAACAAGGAAATACGAAGAGACTTTTCTATGTTAACTAACGGCACGGTATCGGACCTTAATATTGACCTATAATTTTTAAATTGGACCTCGTATTATATTACAGGGTAATAGTGTACCCTACCACAGGAAATAATTATAGGTCAATTAGGGGGTACACAGCGTGACCCTAAAGTTTACTATGTATGCCTATGCGAAATAGAGTGTTCTGAGAAGCTTAAAATGAAGAAATAAGCGTTCTAAAATGCTTTAAAAATTCAAAGACATCTTTCAATGGTTAACTAACGCAAGGCGCGATATCAGACCTTAATAAGGAACCATAATATTTAAATTAGACCAGGTATTATGTTACAGGGTAATAGTGTACCCTACCACAGGAAATAATTATAGGTCAATTAGGGGGTACACTATGTATATTTTAAAGAGTGCATTAAAACAATGAAATACGAAGACACTTTTCTATGTTAACTAACGGCACGGTATCGGACCTTAATATTGACCTATAATTTTTCAATTGGACCACGTATTATATTACAGGGTAATAGTGTGCCCTACCACAGGAAATAATTATAGGTCAATTAGGGGGTACACAGCGTGACCCTAAAGTTTACTATGAATGCCTATGCGAAATAGAGTGTTCTCAGAAGCTTAAAATGAAGAAATAAGCGTTCTAAAATGCTTTAAAAATTCAAAGACATCTTTCAATGGTTAACTAACGCAAGGCGCAATATCAGACCTTAATATTGACCCATAATATTTAAATTGGATCAGGCATTATATTACGGGGTAATAGTGTACCCTACCCTAGGAAATAATTATAGGTCAATTAGGGGGTACACTATGTATATTTTAAATAGTGCATTAAAACAAGGAAATACGAAGACACTTTTCTATGTTAACTAACGGCACGGTATCGGACCTTAATATTGACCTATAATTTTTAAAATGGACCACGTATTATATTACAGGGTAATAGTGTACCCTACCACAGGAAATAATTATAGGTCAATTGGGGGGTACACTATGTATATTTTAAATAGTGCATTAAAACAAGGAAATTCGAAGACACTTTTCTATGTTAACTAACGGCACGGTATCGGACCTTAATATTGACCTATAATTTTTAAATTGGACCACGTATTATATTACAGGGTTATAGTGTATCCTACCACAGGAAATAATTATAGGTCAATTAGGGGGTACACAGCGTGACCCTAAAGTTTACTATGTATGCCTATGCGAAATAAAGTGTTCTGAGAAGCTTAAAATGAGGAAATAAGCGTTCTAAAATGCTTTAAAAATTCAAAGACATTTTTCAATGTTAACTAACGGCAAGGTATCGGACCTTAATATTGACCTATAATTTTTAAATTGGACCACGTATTATATTACAGGGTAATAGTGTACCCTACCACAGGAAATAATTATAGGTCATTTAGGGGGTACACAGCGTGACCCTAAATTTTACTATGTATGCCTATGCGAAATAGAGTGTTCTGAGAACCTTAAAATGAAGAAATAAGCGTTGTAAAATGCTTTAAAAATTCAAAGACATCTTTCAATGGTTAACTAGCGCAAGGCGCAATATCAGACCTTAATATTGACCCATAATATTTAAATTGGACCAGGCATTATATTACGGGGTAATAGTGTACCCTACCCTAGGAAATAATTATAGGTCAATTAGGGGGTACACTATGTATATTTTAAATAGTGCATTAAAACAAGGAAATACGAAGACACTTTTCTATGTTAACTAACGGCACGGTATCGGACCTTAATATTGACCTATAATTTTTAAAATGGACCACGTATTATATTACAGGGTAATAGTGTACCCTACCACAGGAAATAATTATAGGTCAATTGGGGGGTACACTATGTATATTTTAAATAGTGCATTAAAACAAGGAAATTCGAAGACACTTTTCTATGTTAACTAACGGCACGGTATCGGACCTTAATATTGACCTATAATTTTTAAATTGGACCACGTATTATATTACAGGGTTATAGTGTATCCTACCACAGGAAATAATTATAGGTCAATTAGGGGGTACACAGCGTGACCCTAAAGTTTACTATGTATGCCTATGCGAAATAAAGTGTTCTGAGAAGCTTAAAATGAGGAAATAAGCGTTCTAAAATGCTTTAAAAATTCAAAGACATTTTTCAATGTTAACTAACGGCAAGGTATCGGACCTTAATATTGACCTATAATTTTTAAATTGGACCACGTATTATATTACAGGGTAATAGTGTACCCTACCACAGGAAATAATTATAGGTCATTTAGGGGGTACACAGCGTGACCCTAAATTTTACTATGCATGCCTATGCGAAATAGAGTGTTCTGAGAAGCTTAAAATGCAGAAATAAGCGTTCTAAAATGCTTTAAAAATTCAAAGACATTTTTCAATGTTAACTAACGGCACGGTATCGGACCTTAATACTGACCTATAATTTTTAAATTGGACCACCTATTATATTACAGGGTAATAGTGTACCCTACCACAGGAAATAATTATAGGTCATTTAGGGGGTACACAGCGTGACCCTAAATTTTACTATGTATGCCTATGCGAAATAGAGTGTTCTGAGATGCTTAAAATGAAGAAATAAGCGTTCTAAAATGCTTTAAAAATTCAAAGACATCTTTCAATGGTTAACTAACGCAAGGCGCAATATCAGACCTTAATATTGACCCATAATATTTAAATTGGACCAGGTATTATATTACAGGGTAATAGTGTACCCTGAAACAGGAAATAATTATAGGTCATTTAGGGGGTCCACTATGTATATTTTAAATAGTGCATTAAAACAAGGAAATACGAAGAGACTTTTCTATGTTAACTAACGGCACGGTATCGGACCTTAATATTGACCTATAATTTTTAAATTGGACCTCGTATTATATTACAGGGTAATAGTGTACCCTACCACAGGAAATAATTATAGGTCAATTAGGGGGTACACAGCGTGACCCTAAAGTTTACTATGTATGCCTATGCGAAATAGAGTGTTCTGAGAAACTTAAAATGAAGAAATAAGCGTTCTAAAATGCTTTAAAAATTCAAAGACATCTTTCAATGGTTAACTAACGCAAGGCGCGATATCAGACCTTAATAAGGAACCATAATATTTAAATTAGACCAGGTATTATGTTACAGGGTAATAGTGTACCCTACCACAGGAAATAATTATAGGTCAATTAGGGGGTACACTATGTATATTTTAAATAGTGCATTAAAACAATGAAATACGAAGACACTTTTCTATGTTAACTAACGGCACGGTATCGGACCTTAATATTGACCTATAATTTTTCAATTGGACCACGTATTATATTACAGGGTAATAGTGTGCCCTACCACAGGAAATAATTATAGGTCAATTAGGGGGTACACAGCGTGACCCTAAAGTTTACTATGAATGCCTATGCGAAATAGAGTGTTCTCAGAAGCTTAAAATGAAGAAATAAGCGTTCTAAAATGCTTTAAAAATTCAAAGACATCTTTCAATGGTTAACTAACGCAAGGCGCAATATCAGACCTTAATATTGACCCATAATATTTAAATTGGACCAGGCATTATATTACGGGGTAATAGTGTACCCTACCCTAGGAAATAATTATAAGTCAATTAGGGGGTACACTATGTATATTTTGAATTGTGCATTAAAACAATGAAATACGAAGACACTTTTCTATGTTAACTAACGGCACGGTATCGGACCTTAATATTGACCTATAATTTTTCAATTGGACCACGTATTATATTACAGGGTAATAGTGTGCCCTACCACAGGAAATAATTATAGGTCAATTAGGGGGTACACAGCGTGACCCTAAAGTTTACTATGAATGCCTATGCGAAATAGAGTGTTCTCAGAAGCTTAAAATGAAGAAATAAGCGTTCTAAAATGCTTTAAAAATTCAAAGACATCTTTCAATGGTTAACTAACGCAAGGCGCAATATCAGACCTTAATATTGACCCATAATATTTAAATTGGACCAGGCATTATATTACGGGGTAATAGTGTACCCTACCCTAGGAAATAATTATAGGTCAATTAGGGGGTACACTATGTATATTTTAAATAGTGCATTAAAACAAGGAAATACGAAGACACTTTTCTATGTTAACTAACGGCACGGTATCGGACCTTAATATTGACCTATAATTTTTAAAATGGACCACGTATTATATTACAGGGTAATAGTGTACCCTACCACAGGAAATAATTATAGGTCAATTGGGGGGTACACTATGTATATTTTAAATAGTGCATTAAAACAAGGAAATTCGAAGACACTTTTCTATGTTAACTAACGGCACGGTATCGGACCTTAATATTGACCTATAATTTTTAAATTGGACCACGTATTATATTACAGGGTTATAGTGTATCCTACCACAGGAAATAATTATAGGTCAATTAGGGGGTACACAGCGTGACCCTAAAGTTTACTATGTATGCCTATGCGAAATAAAGTGTTCTGAGAAGCTTAAAATGAGGAAATAAGCGTTCTAAAATGCTTTAAAAATTCAAAGACATTTTTCAATGTTAACTAACGGCACGGTATCGGACCTTAATATTGACCTATAATTTTTAAATTGGACCACCTATTATATTACAGGGTAATAGTGTACCCTACCACAGGAAATAATTATAGGTCATTTAGGGGGTACACAGCGTGACCCTAAATTTTACTATGTATGCCTATGCGAAATAGAGTGTTCTGAGATGCTTAAAATGAAGAAATAAGCGTTCTAAAATGCTTTAAAAATTCAAAGACATCTTTCAATGGTTAACTAACGCAAGGCGCAATATCAGACCTTAATATTGACCCATAATATTTAAATTGGACCAGGTATTATATTACAGGGTAATAGTGTACCCTGAAACAGGAAATAATTATAGGTCATTTAGGGGGTCCACTATGTATATTTTAAATAGTGCATTAAAACAAGGAAATACGAAGAGACTTTTCTATGTTAACTAACGGCACGGTATCGGACCTTAATATTGACCTATAATTTTTAAATTGGACCTCGTATTATATTACAGGGTAATAGTGTACCCTACCACAGGAAATAATTATAGGTCAATTAGGGGGTACACAGCGTGACCCTAAAGTTTACTATGTATGCCTATGCGAAATAGAGTGTTCTGAGAAGCTTAAAATGAAGAAATAAGCGTTCTAAAATGCTTTAAAAATTCAAAGACATCTTTCAATGGTTAACTAACGCAAGGCGCGATATCAGACCTTAATAAGGAACCATAATATTTAAATTAGACCAGGTATTATGTTACAGGGTAATAGTGTACCCTACCACAGGAAATAATTATAGGTCAATTAGGGGGTACACTATGTATATTTTAAATAGTGCATTAAAACAATGAAATACGAAGACACTTTTCTATGTTAACTAACGGCACGGTATCGGACCTTAATATTGACCTATAATTTTTCAATTGGACCACGTATTATATTACAGGGTAATAGTGTGCCCTACCACAGGAAATAATTATAGGTCAATTAGGGGGTACACAGCGTGACCCTAAAGTTTACTATGAATGCCTATGCGAAATAGAGTGTTCTCAGAAGCTTAAAATGAAGAAATAAGCGTTCTAAAATGCTTTAAAAATTCAAAGACATCTTTCAATGGTTAACTAACGCAAGGCGCAATATCAGACCTTAATATTGACCCATAATATTTAAATTGGACCAGGCATTATATTACGGGGTAATAGTGTACCCTACCCTAGGAAATAATTATAAGTCAATTAGGGGGTACACTATGTATATTTTAAATTGTGCATTAAAACAATGAAATACGAAGACACTTTTCTATGTTAACTAACGGCACGGTATCGGACCTTAATATTGACCTATAATTTTTCAATTGGACCACGTATTATATTACAGGGTAATAGTGTGCCCTACCACAGGAAATAATTATAGGTCAATTAGGGGGTACACAGCGTGACCCTAAAGTTTACTATGAATGCCTATGCGAAATAGAGTGTTCTCAGAAGCTTAAAATGAAGAAATAAGCGTTCTAAAATGCTTTAAAAATTCAAAGACATCTTTCAATGGTTAACTAACGCAAGGCGCAATATCAGACCTTAATATTGACCCATAATATTTAAATTGGACCAGGCATTATATTACGGGGTAATAGTGTACCCTACCCTAGGAAATAATTATAGGTCAATTAGGGGGTACACTATGTATATTTTAAATAGTGCATTAAAACAAGGAAATACGAAGACACTTTTCTATGTTAACTAACGGCACGGTATCGGACCTTAATATTGACCTATAATTTTTAAAATGGACCACGTATTATATTACAGGGTAATAGTGTACCCTACCACAGGAAATAATTATAGGTCAATTGGGGGGTACACTATGTATATTTTAAATAGTGCATTAAAACAAGGAAATTCGAAGACACTTTTCTATGTTAACTAACGGCACGGTATCGGACCTTAATATTGACCTATAATTTTTAAATTGGACCACGTATTATATTACAGGGTTATAGTGTATCCTACCACAGGAAATAATTATAGGTCAATTAGGGGGTACACAGCGTGACCCTAAAGTTTACTATGTATGCCTATGCGAAATAAAGTGTTCTGAGAAGCTTAAAATGAGGAAATAAGCGTTCTAAAATGCTTTAAAAATTCAAAGACATTTTTCAATGTTAACTAACGGCAAGGTATCGGACCTTAATATTGACCTATAATTTTTAAATTGGACCACGTATTATATTACAGGGTAATAGTGTACCCTACCACAGGAAATAATTATAGGTCATTTAGGGGGTACACAGCGTGACCCTAAATTTTACTATGTATGCCTATGCGAAATAGAGTGTTCTGAGAACCTTAAAATGAAGAAATAAGCGTTGTAAAATGCTTTAAAAATTCAAAGACATCTTTCAATGGTTAACTAGCGCAAGGCGCAATATCAGACCTTAATATTGACCCATAATATTTAAATTGGACCAGGTATTTTATTACAGGGTAATAGTGTACCCTACCACAGGAAATAATTATAGGTCAATTAGGGGGTACACTATGTATATTTTAAATAGTGCATTAAAACAAGGAAATTCGAAGACACTTTTCTATGTTAACTAACGGCACGGTATCGGACCTTAATATTGACCTATAATTTTTAAATTTTAAAAAGTATTATATTACAGGGTTATAGTGTATCCTACAAAAGGAAATAATTATAGGTCAATTAGGGGGTACACATCGTGACCCTAAAGTTTACTATGTATGCCTATGCGAAATAAAGTGTTCTGAGAAGCTTAAAATGAGGAAATAAGCGTTCTAAAATGCTTTAAAAATTCAAAGACATTTTTCAATGTTAACTAACGGCACGGTATCGGACCTTAATATTGACCTATAATTTTTAAATTGGACCACGTATTATATTGCAGGGTAATAGTGTACCCTACCACAGGAAATAATTATAGGTCATTTAGGGGGTACACAGCGTGACCCTAAATTTTACTATGTATGCCTATGCGAAATAGAGTGTTCTGAGAAGCTTAAAATGAAGAAATAAGCGTTGTAAAATGCTTTAAAAATTCAAAGACATCTTTCAATGGTTAACTAGCGCAAGGAGCAATATCAGACCTTAATATTGACCCATAATATTTCAATTGGACCAGGTATTATATTACAGGGTAATAGTGTACCCTACCACAGGAAATAATAGGTCAATTAGGGGGTACACTATGTATATTTAAAATAGTGCATTAAAACAAGGAAATACGAAGACACTTTTCTATGTTAACTAACGGCACGGTATCGGACCTTAATATTGACCTATAATTTTTAAATTGGACCACGTATTATATTACAGGGTAATAGTGTACCCTACCACAGGAAATAATTATAGGTCAATTAGGGGGTACACAGCGTGACCCTAAAGTTTACTATGTATGCCTATGCGATATAAAGAGTTCTGAGAAGCTTAAAATGAGGAAATAAGCGTTCTAAAATGCTTTAAAAATTCAAAGACATTTTTCAATGTTAACTAACGGCACAGTATCGGACATTAATATTGACCTATAATTTTTAAATTGGACCACGTATTATATTACAGGGTAATAGTGTACCCTAAAACAGGAAATAATTATAGGTCATTTAGGGATTACACAGCGTGACCCTAAATTTTACTATGTATGCCTATGCGAAATAGAGTGTTCTGAGAAGCTTAAAATGAAGAAATAAGCGTTCTAAAATGCTTTAAAAATTCAAAGACATCTTTCAATGGTTAACTAGCGCAAGGCGCAATATCAGACCTTAATATTAACCCATAATATTTAAATTGGACCAGGTATTATATTACAGGGTAATAGTGTACCCTACCGCAGGAAATAATTATAGGTCAATTAGGGGGTACACTATGTATATTTTAAATAGTGCATTAAAACAAGGAAATACGAAGACACTTTTCTGTGTTAACTAACGGCACAGTATCGGACCTTAATATTGACCTATAATTTTTAAATTGGACCACGTATTATATTACAGGGTTATAGTGTATTCTACCACAGGAAATAATTATAGGTCAATTAGGGGGTACACAGCGTGACCCTAAATTTTACTATGCATGCCTATGCGAAATAGAGTGTTCTGAGAAGCTTAAAATGAAGAAATAAGCGTTCTAAAATGCTTTAAAAATTCAAAGACATTTTTCAATGTTAACTAACGGCACGGTATCGGACCTTAATATTGACCTATAATTTTTAAATTGGACCACCTATTATATTACAGGGTAATAGTGTACCCTACCACAGGAAATAATTATAGGTCATTTAGGGGGTACACAGCGTGACCCTAAATTTTACTATGTATGCCTATGCGAAATAGAGTGTTCTGAGATGCTTAAAATGAAGAAATAAGCGTTCTAAAATGCTTTAAAAATTCAAAGACATCTTTCAATGGTTAACTAACGCAAGGCGCAATATCAGACCTTAATATTGACCCATAATATTTAAATTGGACCAGGTATTATATTACAGGGTAATAGTGTACCCTGAAACAGGAAATAATTATAGGTCATTTAGGGGGTCCACTATGTATATTTTAAATAGTGCATTAAAACAAGGAAATACGAAGAGACTTTTCTATGTTAACTAACGGCACGGTATCGGACCTTAATATTGACCTATAATTTTTAAATTGGACCTCGTATTATATTACAGGGTAATAGTGTACCCTACCACAGGAAATAATTATAGGTCAATTAGGGGGTACACAGCGTGACCCTAAAGTTTACTATGTATGCCTATGCGAAATAGAGTGTTCTGAGAAGCTTAAAATGAAGAAATAAGCGTTCTAAAATGCTTTAAAAATTCAAAGACATCTTTCAATGGTTAACTAACGCAAGGCGCGATATCAGACCTTAATAAGGAACCATAATATTTAAATTAGACCAGGTATTATGTTACAGGGTAATAGTGTACCCTACCACAGGAAATAATTATAGGTCAATTAGGGGGTACACTATGTATATTTTAAATAGTGCATTAAAACAATGAAATACGAAGACACTTTTCTATGTTAACTAACGGCACGGTATCGGACCTTAATATTGACCTATAATTTTTCAATTGGACCACGTATTATATTACAGGGTAATAGTGTGCCCTACCACAGGAAATAATTATAGGTCAATTAGGGGGTACACAGCGTGACCCTAAAGTTTACTATGAATGCCTATGCGAAATAGAGTGTTCTCAGAAGCTTAAAATGAAGAAATAAGCGTTCTAAAATGCTTTAAAAATTCAAAGACATCTTTCAATGGTTAACTAACGCAAGGCGCAATATCAGACCTTAATATTGACCCATAATATTTAAATTGGACCAGGCATTATATTACGGGGTAATAGTGTACCCTACCCTAGGAAATAGTTACAGGTCAATTAGGGGGTACACTATGTATATTTTAAATAGTGCATTAAAACAATGAAATACGAAGACACTTTTCTATGTTAACTAACGGCACGGTATCGGACCTTAATATTGACCTATAATTTTTCAATTGGACCACGTATTATATTACAGGGTAATAGTGTGCCCTACCACAGGAAATAATTATAGGTCAATTAGGGGGTACACAGCGTGACCCTAAAGTTTACTATGAATGCCTATGCGAAATAGAGTGTTCTCAGAAGCTTAAAATGAAGAAATAAGCGTTCTAAAATGCTTTAAAAATTCAAAGACATCTTTCAATGGTTAACTAACGCAAGGCGCAATATCAGACCTTAATATTGACCCATAATATTTAAATTGGACCAGGCATTATATTACGGGGTAATAGTGTACCCTACCCTAGGAAATAATTATAGGTCAATTAGGGGGTACACTATGTATATTTTAAATAGTGCATTAAAACAAGGAAATACGAAGACACTTTTCTATGTTAACTAACGGCACGGTATCGGACCTTAATATTGACCTATAATTTTTAAAATGGACCACGTATTATATTACAGGGTAATAGTGTACCCTACCACAGGAAATAATTATAGGTCAATTGGGGGGTACACTATGTATATTTTAAATAGTGCATTAAAACAAGGAAATTCGAAGACACTTTTCTATGTTAACTAACGGCACGGTATCGGACCTTAATATTGACCTATAATTTTTAAATTGGACCACGTATTATATTACAGGGTTATAGTGTATCCTACCACAGGAAATAATTATAGGTCAATTAGGGGGTACACAGCGTGACCCTAAAGTTTACTATGTATGCCTATGCGAAATAAAGTGTTCTGAGAAGCTTAAAATGAGGAAATAAGCGTTCTAAAATGCTTTAAAAATTCAAAGACATTTTTCAATGTTAACTAACGGCAAGGTATCGGACCTTAATATTGACCTATAATTTTTAAATTGGACCACGTATTATATTACAGGGTAATAGTGTACCCTACCACAGGAAATAATTATAGGTCATTTAGGGGGTACACAGCGTGACCCTAAATTTTACTATGTATGCCTATGCGAAATAGAGTGTTCTGAGAACCTTAAAATGAAGAAATAAGCGTTGTAAAATGCTTTAAAAATTCAAAGACATCTTTCAATGGTTAACTAGCGCAAGGCGCAATATCAGACCTTAATATTGACCCATAATATTTAAATTGGACCAGGTATTTTATTACAGGGTAATAGTGTACCCTACCACAGGAAATAATTATAGGTCAATTAGGGGGTACACTATGTATATTTTAAATAGTGCATTAAAACAAGGAAATTCGAAGACACTTTTCTATGTTAACTAACGGCACGGTATCGGACCTTAATATTGACCTATAATTTTTAAATTTTAAAAAGTATTATATTACAGGGTTATAGTGTATCCTACAAAAGGAAATAATTATAGGTCAATTAGGGGGTACACATCGTGACCCTAAAGTTTACTATGTATGCCTATGCGAAATAAAGTGTTCTGAGAAGCTTAAAATGAGGAAATAAGCGTTCTAAAATGCTTTAAAAATTCAAAGACATTTTTCAATGTTAACTAACGGCACGGTATCGGACCTTAATATTGACCTATAATTTTTAAATTGGACCACGTATTATATTACAGGGTAATAGTGTACGCTACCACAGGAAATAATTATAGGTCATTTAGGGGGTACACAGCGTGACCCTAAATTTTACTATGTATGCCTATGCGAAATAGAGTGTTCTGAGAAGCTTAAAATGAAGAAATAAGCGTTCTAAAATGCTTTAAAAATTCAAAGACATCTTTCAATGGTTAACTAGCGCAAGGCGCAATATCAGACCTTAATATTGACCCATAATATTTAAATTGGACCAGGTATTGTATTACAGGGTAATAGTGTTCCCTACCGCAGGAAATAATTATAGCTCAATTAGGGGGTACACTATGTATATTTTAAATAGTGCATTAAAACAAGGAAATACGAAGACACTTTTCTATGTTAACTAACGGCACGGTATCGGACCTTAATATTGACCTATAATTTTTAAATTGGACCACCTATTATATTACAGGGTAATAGTGTACCCTACCACAGGAAATAATTATAGGTCATTTAAGGGGTACACAGCGTGACCCTAAATTTTACTATGTATGCCTATGCGAAATAGAGTGTTCTGAGATGCTTAAAATGAAGAAATAAGCGTTCTAAAATGCTTTAAAAATTCAAAGACATCTTTCAATGGTTAACTAACGCAAGGCGCAATATCAGACCTTAATATTGACCCATAATATTTAAATTGGACCAGGTATTATATTACAGGGTAATAGTGTACCCTGAAACAGGAAATAATTATAGGTCATTTAGGGGGTCCACTATGTATATTTTAAATAGTGCATTAAAACAAGGAAATACGAAGAGACTTTTCTATGTTAACTAACGGCACGGTATCGGACCTTAATATTGACCTATAATTTTTAAATTGGACCTCGTATTATATTACAGGGTAATAGTGTACCCTACCACAGGAAATAATTATAGGTCAATTAGGGGGTACACAGCGTGACCCTAAAGTTTACTATGTATGCCTATGCGAAATAGAGTGTTCTGAGAAGCTTAAAATGAAGAAATAAGCGTTCTAAAATGCTTTAAAAATTCAAAGACATCTTTCAATGGTTAACTAACGCAAGGCGCGATATCAGACCTTAATAAGGAACCATAATATTTAAATTAGACCAGGTATTATGTTACAGGGTAATAGTGTACCCTACCACAGGAAATAATTATAGGTCAATTAGGGGGTACACTATGTATATTTTAAATAGTGCATTAAAACAATGAAATACGAAGACACTTTTCTATGTTAACTAACGGCACGGTATCGAACCTTAATATTGACCTATAATTTTTCAATTGGACCACGTATTATATTACAGGGTAATAGTGTGCCCTACCACAGGAAATAATTATAGGTCAATTAGGGGGTACACAGCGTGACCCTAAAGTTTACTATGAATGCCTATGCGAAATAGAGTGTTCTCAGAAGCTTAAAATGAAGAAATAAGCGTTCTAAAATGCTTTAAAAATTCAAAGACATCTTTCAATGATTAACTAACGCAAGGCGCAATATCAGACCTTAATATTGACCCATAATATTTAAATTGGACCAGGCATTATATTACGGGGTAATAGTGTACCCTACCCTAGGAAATAATTATAGGTCAATTAGGGGGTACACTATGTATATTTTAAATAGTGCATTAAAACAATGAAATACGAAGACACTTTTCTATGTTAACTAACGGCACGGTATCGGACCTTAATATTGACCTATAATTTTTCAATTGGACCACGTATTATATTACAGGGTAATAGTGTGCCCTACCACAGGAAATAATTATAGGTCAATTAGGGGGTACACAGCGTGACCCTAAAGTTTACTATGAATGCCTATGCGAAATAGAGTGTTCTCAGAAGCTTAAAATGAAGAAATAAGCGTTCTAAAATGCTTTAAAAATTCAAAGACATCTTTCAATGGTTAACTAACGCAAGGCGCAATATCAGACCTTAATATTGACCCATAATATTTAAATTGGACCAGGCATTATATTACGGGGTAATAGTGTACCCTACCCTAGGAAATAATTATAGGTCAATTAGGGGGTACACTATGTATATTTTAAATAGTGCATTAAAACAAGGAAATACGAAGACACTTTTCTATGTTAACTAACGGCACGGTATCGGACCTTAATATTGACCTATAATTTTTAAAATGGACCACGTATTATATTACAGGGTAATAGTGTACCCTACCACAGGAAATAATTATAGGTCAATTGGGGGGTACACTATGTATATTTTAAATAGTGCATTAAAACAAGGAAATTCGAAGACACTTTTCTATGTTAACTAACGGCACGGTATCGGACCTTAATATTGACCTATAATTTTTAAATTGGACCACGTATTATATTACAGGGTTATAGTGTATCCTACCACAGGAAATAATTATAGGTCAATTAGGGGGTACACAGCGTGACCCTAAAGTTTACTATGTATGCCTATGCGAAATAGAGTGTTCTGAGAAGCTTAAAATGAAGAAATAAGCGTTGTAAAATGCTTTAAAAATTCAAAGACATCTTTCAATGGTTAACTAGCGCAAGGCGCAATATCAGACCTTAATATTGACCCATAATATTTAAATTGGACCAGGTATTTTATTACAGGGTAATAGTGTACCCTACCACAGGAAATAATTATAGGTCAATTAGGGGGTACACTATGTATATTTTAAATAGTGCATTAAAACAAGGAAATTCGAAGACACTTTTCTATGTTAACTAACGGCAGGGTATCGGACCTTAATATTGACCTATAATTTTTAAATTTTAAAAAGTATTATATTACAGGGTTATAGTGTATCATACAAAAGGAAATAATTATAGGTCAATTAGGGGGTACACATCGTGACCCTAAAGTTTACTATGTATGCCTATGCGAAATAAAGTGTTCTGAGAAGCTTAAAATGAGGAAATAAGCGTTCTAAAATGCTTTAAAAATTCAAAGACATTTTTCAATGTTAACTAACGGCACGGTATCGGACCTTAATATTGACCTATAATTTTTAAATTGGACCACGTAATATATTGCAGGGTAATAGTGTACCCTACCACAGGAAATAATTATAGGTCATTTAGGGGGTACACAGCGTGACCCTAAATTTTACTATGTATGCCTATGCGAAATAGAGTGTTCTGAGAAGCTTAAAATGAAGAAATAAGCGTTGTAAAATGCTTTAAAAATTCAAAGACATCTTTCAATGGTTAACTAGCGCAAGGAGCAATATCAGACCTTAATATTGACCCATAATATTTCAATTGGACCAGGTATTATATTACAGGGTAATAGTGTACCCTACCACAGGAAATAATAGGTCAATTAGGGGGTACACTATGTATATTTAAAATAGTGCATTAAAACAAGGAAATACGAAGACACTTTTCTTTGTTAACTAACGGCACGGTATCGGACCTTAATATTGACCTATAATTTTTAAATTGGACCACGTATTATATTACAGGGTAATAGTGTACCCTACCACAGGAAATATTTATAGGTCAATTAGGGGGTACACAGCGTGACCCTAAAGTTTACTATGTATGCCTATGCGATATAAAGTGTTCTGAGAAGCTTAAAATGAGGAAATAAGCGTTCTAAAATGCATTAAAAATTCAAAGACATTTTTCAATGTTAACTAACGGCACAGTATCGGACATTAATATTGACCTATAATTTTTAAATTGGACCACGTATTATATTACAGGGTAATAGTGTACCCTACCACAGGAAATAATTATAGGTCATTTAGGGATTACACAGCGTGACCCTAAATTTTACTATGTATGCCTATGCGAAATAGAGTGTTCTGAGAAGCTTAAAATGAAGAAATAAGCGTTCTAAAATGCTTTAAAAATTCAAAGACATCTTTCAATGGTTAACTAGCGCAAGGCGCAATATCAGACCTTAATATTAACCCATAATATTTAAATTGGACCAGGTATTATATTACAGGGTAATAGTGTACCCTACCGCAGGAAATAATTATAGGTCAATTAGGGGGTACACTATGTATATTTTAAATAGTGCATTAAAACAAGGAAATACGAAGACACTTTTCTGTGTTAACTAACGGCACAGTATCGGACCTTAATATTGACCTATAATTTTTAAATTGGACCACGTATTATATTACAGGGTTACAGTGTATTCTTCCACAGGAAATAATTATAGGTCAATTAGGGGGTACACAGCGTGACCCTAAATTTTACTATGCATGCCTATGCGAAATAGAGTGTTCTGAGAAGCTTAAAATGAAGAAATAAGCGTTCTAAAATGCTTTAAAAATTCAAAGACATTTTTCAATGTTAACTAACGGCACGGTATCGGACCTTAATATTGACCTATAATTTTTAAATTGGACCACTTATTATATTACAGGGTAATAGTGTACCCTACCACAGGAAATAATTATAGGTCAATTAGGGGGTACACTATGTATATTTTAAATAGTGCATTAAAACAAGGAAATTCGAAGACACTTTTCTATGTTAACTAACGGGACGGTATCTGACCTTAATATTGACCAATAATTTTTAAATTGGACCACGTATTATATTACAGGGTTATAGTGTATCCTACAACAGGAAATAATTATAGGTCAATTAGGGGGTACTCAGCGTGACCCTAAAGTTTACTATGTATGCCTATGCGAAATAAAGTGTTCTGAGAAGCTTAAAATGAGGAAATAAGCGTTCTAAAAAGCTTTAAAAATTCAAAGACATTTTTCAATGTTAACTAACGGCACGGTATCGGACCTTAATATTGACCTATAATTTTTAAATTGGACCACGTATTATATTACAGGGTAATAGTGTACGCTACCACAGGAAATAATTATAGGTCATTTAGGGGGTACACAGCGTGACCCTAAATTTTACTATGTATGCCTATGCGAAATAGAGTGTTCTGAGAAGCTTAAAATGAAGAAATAAGCGTTCTAAAATGCTTTAAAAATTCAAAGACATCTTTCAATGGTTAACTAACGCAAGGCGCAATATCAGACCTTAATATTGACCCATAATATTTAAATTGGACCAGGCATTATATTACGGGGTAATAGTGTACCCTACCCTAGGAAATAATTATAGGTCAATTAGGGGGTACACTATGTATATTTTAAATAGTGCATTAAAACAAGGAAATACGAAGACACTTTTCTATGTTAACTAACGGCACGGTATCGGACCTTAATATTGACCTATAATTTTTAAAATGGACCACGTATTATATTACAGGGTAATAGTGTACCCTACCACAGGAAATAATTATAGGTCAATTGGGGGGTACACTATGTATATTTTAAATAGTGCATTAAAACAAGGAAATTCGAAGACACTTTTCTATGTTAACTAACGGCACGGTATCGGACCTTAATATTGACCTATAATTTTTAAATTGGACCACGTATTATATTACAGGGTTATAGTGTATCCTACCACAGGAAATAATTATAGGTCAATTAGGGGGTACACAGCGTGACCCTAAAGTTTACTATGTATGCCTATGCGAAATAGAGTGTTCTGAGAAGCTTAAAATGAAGAAATAAGCGTTGTAAAATGCTTTAAAAATTCAAAGACATCTTTCAATGGTTAACTAGCGCAAGGCGCAATATCAGACCTTAATATTGACCCATAATATTTAAATTGGACCAGGTATTTTATTACAGGGTAATAGTGTACCCTACCACAGGAAATAATTATAGGTCAATTAGGGGGTACACTATGTATATTTTAAATAGTGCATTAAAACAAGGAAATTCGAAGACACTTTTCTATGTTAACTAACGGCACGGTATCGGACCTTAATATTGACCTATAATTTTTAAATTTTAAAAAGTATTATATTACAGGGTTATAGTGTATCCTACAAAAGGAAATAATTATAGGTCAATTAGGGGGTACACATCGTGACCCTAAAGTTTACTATGTATGCCTATGCGAAATAAAGTGTTCTGAGAAGCTTAAAATGAGGAAATAAGCGTTCTAAAATGCTTTAAAAATTCAAAGACATTTTTCAATGTTAACTAACGGCACGGTATCGGACCTTAATATTGACCTATAATTTTTAAATTGGACCACGTATTATATTGCAGGGTAATAGTGTACCCTACCACAGGAAATAATTATAGGTCATTTAGGGGGTACACAGCGTGACCCTAAATTTTACTATGTATGCCTATGCGAAATAGAGTGTTCTGAGAAGCTTAAAATGAAGAAATAAGCGTTGTAAAATGCTTTAAAAATTCAAAGACATCTTTCAATGGTTAACTAGCGCAAGGAGCAATATCAGACCTTAATATTGACCCATAATATTTCAATTGGACCAGGTATTATATTACAGGGTAATAGTGTACCCTACCACAGGAAATAATAGGTCAATTAGGGGGTACACTCTGTATATTTAAAATAGTGCATTAAAACAAGGAAATACGAAGACACTTTTCTTTGTTAACTAACGGCACGGTATCGGACCTTAATATTGACCTATAATTTTTAAATTGGACCACGTATTATATTACAGGGTAATAGTGTACCCTACCACAGGAAATAATTATAGGTCAATTAGGGGGTACACAGCGTGACCCTAAAGTTTACTATGTATGCCTATGCGATATAAAGTGTTCTGAGAAGCTTAAAATGAGGAAATAAGCGTTCTAAAATGCATTAAAAATTCAAAGACATTTTTCAATGTTAACTAACGGCACAGTATCGGACATTAATATTGACCTATAATTTTTAAATTGGACCACGTATTATATTACAGGGTAATAGTGTACCCTACCACAGGAAATAATTATAGGTCATTTAGGGATTACACAGCGTGACCCTAAATTTTACTATGTATGCCTATGCGAAATAGAGTGTTCTGAGAAGCTTAAAATGAAGAAATAAGCGTTCTAAAATGCTTTAAAAATTCAAAGACATCTTTCAATGGTTAACTAGCGCAAGGCGCAATATCAGACCTTAATATTAACCCATAATATTTAAATTGGACCAGGTATTATATTACAGGGTAATAGTGTACCCTACCGCAGGAAATAATTATAGGTCAATTAGGGGGTACACTATGTATATTTTAAATAGTGCATTAAAACAAGGAAATACGAAGACACTTTTCTGTGTTAACTAACGGCACAGTATCGGACCTTAATATTGACCTATAATTTTTAAATTGGACCACGTATTATATTACAGGGTTATAGTGTATTCTACCACAGGAAATAATTATAGGTCAATTAGGGGGTACACAGCGTGACCCTAAATTTTACTATGCATGCCTATGCGAAATAGAGTGTTCTGAGAAGCTTAAAATGAAGAAATAAGCGTTCTAAAATGCTTTAAAAATTCAAAGACATTTTTCAATGTTAACTAACGGCACGGTATCGGACCTTAATATTGACCTATAATTTTTAAATTGGACCACTTATTATATTACAGGGTAATAGTGTACCCTACCACAGGAAATAATTATAGGTCAATTAGGGGGTACACTATGTATATTTTAAATAGTGCATTAAAACAAGGAAATTCGAAGACACTTTTCTATGTTAACTAACGGGACGGTATCGGACCTTAATATTGACCTATAATTTTTAAATTGGACCACGTATTATATTACAGGGTTATAGTGTATCCTACAACAGGAAATAATTATAGGTCAATTAGGGGGTACACAGCGTGACCCTAAAGTTTACTATGTATGCCTATGCGAAATAAAGTGTTCTGAGAAGCTTAAAATGAGGAAATAAGCGTTCTAAAAAGCTTTAAAAATTCAAAGACATTTTTCAATGTTAACTAACGGCACGGTATCGGACCTTAATATTGACCTATAATTTTTAAATTGGACCACGTATTATATTACAGGGTAATAGTGTACGCTACCACAGGAAATAATTATAGGTCATTTAGGGGGTACACAGCGTGACCCTAAATTTTACTATGTATGCCTATGCGAAATAGAGTGTTCTGAGAAGCTTAAAATGAAGAAATAAGCGTTCTAAAATGCTTTAAAAATTCAAAGACATCTTTCAATGGTTAACTAACGCAAGGCGCAATATCAGACCTTAATATTGACCCATAATATTTAAATTGGACCAGGCATTATATTACGGGGTAATAGTGTACCCTACCCTAGGAAATAATTATAGGTCAATTAGGGGGTACACTATGTATATTTTAAATAGTGCATTAAAACAAGGAAATACGAAGACACTTTTCTATGTTAACTAACGGCACGGTATCGGACCTTAATATTGACCTATAATTTTTAAAATGGACCACGTATTATATTACAGGGTAATAGTGTACCCTACCACAGGAAATAATTATAGGTCAATTGGGGGGTACACTATGTATATTTTAAATAGTGCATTAAAACAAGGAAATTCGAAGACACTTTTCTATGTTAACTAACGGCACGGTATCGGACCTTAATATTGACCTATAATTTTTAAATTGGACCACGTATTATATTACAGGGTTATAGTGTATCCTACCACAGGAAATAATTATAGGTCAATTAGGGGGTACACAGCGTGACCCTAAAGTTTACTATGTATGCCTATGCGAAATAGAGTGTTCTGAGAAGCTTAAAATGAAGAAATAAGCGTTGTAAAATGCTTTAAAAATTCAAAGACATCTTTCAATGGTTAACTAGCGCAAGGCGCAATATCAGACCTTAATATTGACCCATAATATTTAAATTGGACCAGGTATTTTATTACAGGGTAATAGTGTACCCTACCACAGGAAATAATTATAGGTCAATTAGGGGGTACACTATGTATATTTTAAATAGTGCATTAAAACAAGGAAATTCGAAGACACTTTTCTATGTTAACTAACGGCACGGTATCGGACCTTAATATTGACCTATAATTTTTAAATTTTAAAAAGTATTATATTACAGGGTTATAGTGTATCCTACAAAAGGAAATAATTATAGGTCAATTAGGGGGTACACATCGTGACCCTAAAGTTTACTATGTATGCCTATGCGAAATAAAGTGTTCTGAGAAGCTTAAAATGAGGAAATAAGCGTTCTAAAATGCTTTAAAAATTCAAAGACATTTTTCAATGTTAACTAACGGCACGGTATCGGACCTTAATATTGACCTATAATTTTTAAATTGGACCACGTATTATATTGCAGGGTAATAGTGTACCCTACCACAGGAAATAATTATAGGTCATTTAGGGGGTACACAGCGTGACCCTAAATTTTACTATGTATGCCTATGCGAAATAGAGTGTTCTGAGAAGCTTAAAATGAAGAAATAAGCGTTGTAAAATGCTTTAAAAATTCAAAGACATCTTTCAATGGTTAACTAGCGCAAGGAGCAATATCAGACCTTAATATTGACCCATAATATTTCAATTGGACCAGGTATTATATTACAGGGTAATAGTGTACCCTACCACAGGAAATAATAGGTCAATTAGGGGGTACACTCTGTATATTTAAAATAGTGCATTAAAACAAGGAAATACGAAGACACTTTTCTTTGTTAACTAACGGCACGGTATCGGACCTTAATATTGACCTATAATTTTTAAATTGGACCACGTATTATATTACAGGGTAATAGTGTACCCTACCACAGGAAATAATTATAGGTCAATTAGGGGGTACACAGCGTGACCCTAAAGTTTACTATGTATGCCTATGCGATATAAAGTGTTCTGAGAAGCTTAAAATGAGGAAATAAGCGTTCTAAAATGCATTAAAAATTCAAAGACATTTTTCAATGTTAACTAACGGCACAGTATCGGACATTAATATTGACCTATAATTTTTAAATTGGACCACGTATTATATTACAGGGTAATAGTGTACCCTACCACAGGAAATAATTATAGGTCATTTAGGGATTACACAGCGTGACCCTAAATTTTACTATGTATGCCTATGCGAAATAGAGTGTTCTGAGAAGCTTAAAATGAAGAAATAAGCGTTCTAAAATGCTTTAAAAATTCAAAGACATCTTTCAATGGTTAACTAGCGCAAGGCGCAATATCAGACCTTAATATTAACCCATAATATTTAAATTGGACCAGGTATTATATTACAGGGTAATAGTGTACCCTACCGCAGGAAATAATTATAGGTCAATTAGGGGGTACACTATGTATATTTTAAATAGTGCATTAAAACAAGGAAATACGAAGACACTTTTCTGTGTTAACTAACGGCACAGTATCGGACCTTAATATTGACCTATAATTTTTAAATTGGACCACGTATTATATTACAGGGTTATAGTGTATTCTACCACAGGAAATAATTATAGGTCAATTAGGGGGTACACAGCGTGACCCTAAATTTTACTATGCATGCCTATGCGAAATAGAGTGTTCTGAGAAGCTTAAAATGAAGAAATAAGCGTTCTAAAATGCTTTAAAAATTCAAAGACATTTTTCAATGTTAACTAACGGCACGGTATCGGACCTTAATATTGACCTATAATTTTTAAATTGGACCACTTATTATATTACAGGGTAATAGTGTACCCTACCACAGGAAATAATTATAGGTCAATTAGGGGGTACACTATGTATATTTTAAATAGTGCATTAAAACAAGGAAATTCGAAGACACTTTTCTATGTTAACTAACGGGACGGTATCGGACCTTAATATTGACCTATAATTTTTAAATTGGACCACGTATTATATTACAGGGTTATAGTGTATCCTACAACAGGAAATAATTATAGGTCAATTAGGGGGTACACAGCGTGACCCTAAAGTTTACTATGTATGCCTATGCGAAATAAAGTGTTCTGAGAAGCTTAAAATGAGGAAATAAGCGTTCTAAAAAGCTTTAAAAATTCAAAGACATTTTTCAATGTTAACTAACGGCACGGTATCGGACCTTAATATTGACCTATAATTTTTAAATTGGACCACGTATTATATTACAGGGTAATAGTGTACGCTACCACAGGAAATAATTATAGGTCATTTAGGGGGTACACAGCGTGACCCTAAATTTTACTATGTATGCCTATGCGAAATAGAGTGTTCTGAGAAGCTTAAAATGAAGAAATAAGCGTTCTAAAATGCTTTAAAAATTCAAAGACATCTTTCAATGGTTAACTAACGCAAGGCGCAATATCAGACCTTAATATTGACCCATAATATTTAAATTGGACCAGGCATTATATTACGGGGTAATAGTGTACCCTACCCTAGGAAATAATTATAGGTCAATTAGGGGGTACACTATGTATATTTTAAATAGTGCATTAAAACAAGGAAATACGAAGACACTTTTCTATGTTAACTAACGGCACGGTATCGGACCTTAATATTGACCTATAATTTTTAAAATGGACCACGTATTATATTACAGGGTAATAGTGTACCCTACCACAGGAAATAATTATAGGTCAATTGGGGGGTACACTATGTATATTTTAAATAGTGCATTAAAACAAGGAAATTCGAAGACACTTTTCTATGTTAACTAACGGCACGGTATCGGACCTTAATATTGACCTATAATTTTTAAATTGGACCACGTATTATATTACAGGGTTATAGTGTATCCTACCACAGGAAATAATTATAGGTCAATTAGGGGGTACACAGCGTGACCCTAAAGTTTACTATGTATGCCTATGCGAAATAGAGTGTTCTGAGAAGCTTAAAATGAAGAAATAAGCGTTGTAAAATGCTTTAAAAATTCAAAGACATCTTTCAATGGTTAACTAGCGCAAGGCGCAATATCAGACCTTAATATTGACCCATAATATTTAAATTGGACCAGGTATTTTATTACAGGGTAATAGTGTACCCTACCACAGGAAATAATTATAGGTCAATTAGGGGGTACACTATGTATATTTTAAATAGTGCATTAAAACAAGGAAATTCGAAGACACTTTTCTATGTTAACTAACGGCACGGTATCGGACCTTAATATTGACCTATAATTTTTAAATTTTAAAAAGTATTATATTACAGGGTTATAGTGTATCCTACAAAAGGAAATAATTATAGGTCAATTAGGGGGTACACATCGTGACCCTAAAGTTTACTATGTATGCCTATGCGAAATAAAGTGTTCTGAGAAGCTTAAAATGAGGAAATAAGCGTTCTAAAATGCTTTAAAAATTCAAAGACATTTTTCAATGTTAACTAACGGCACGGTATCGGACCTTAATATTGACCTATAATTTTTAAATTGGACCACGTATTATATTGCAGGGTAATAGTGTACCCTACCACAGGAAATAATTATAGGTCATTTAGGGGGTACACAGCGTGACCCTAAATTTTACTATGTATGCCTATGCGAAATAGAGTGTTCTGAGAAGCTTAAAATGAAGAAATAAGCGTTGTAAAATGCTTTAAAAATTCAAAGACATCTTTCAATGGTTAACTAGCGCAAGGAGCAATATCAGACCTTAATATTGACCCATAATATTTCAATTGGACCAGGTATTATATTACAGGGTAATAGTGTACCCTACCACAGGAAATAATAGGTCAATTAGGGGGTACACTATGTATATTTAAAATAGTGCATTAAAACAAGGAAATACGAAGACACTTTTCTTTGTTAACTAACGGCACGGTATCGGACCTTAATATTGACCTATAATTTTTAAATTGGACCACGTATTATATTACAGGGTAATAGTGTACCCTACCACAGGAAATAATTATAGGTCAATTAGGGGGTACACAGCGTGACCCTAAAGTTTACTATGTATGCCTATGCGATATAAAGTGTTCTGAGAAGCTTAAAATGAGGAAATAAGCGTTCTAAAATGCATTAAAAATTCAAAGACATTTTTCAATGTTAACTAACGGCACAGTATCGGACATTAATATTGACCTATAATTTTTAAATTGGACCACGTATTATATTACAGGGTAATAGTGTACCCTACCACAGGAAATAATTATAGGTCATTTAGGGATTACACAGCGTGACCCTAAATTTTACTATGTATGCCTATGCGAAATAGAGTGTTCTGAGAAGCTTAAAATGAAGAAATAAGCGTTGTAAAATGCTTTAAAAATTCAAAGACATCTTTCAATGGTTAACTAGCGCAAGGCGCAATATCAGACCTTAATATTGACCCATAATATTTAAATTGGACCAGGTATTTTATTACAGGGTAATAGTGTACCCTACCACAGGAAATAATTATAGGTCAATTAGGGGGTACACTATGTATATTTTAAATAGTGCATTAAAACAAGGAAATTCGAAGACACTTTTCTATGTTAACTAACGGCACGGTATCGGACCTTAATATTGACCTATAATTTTTAAATTTTAAAAAGTATTATATTACAGGGTTATAGTGTATCCTACAAAAGGAAATAATTATAGGTCAATTAGGGGGTACACATCGTGACCCTAAAGTTTACTATGTATGCCTATGCGAAATAAAGTGTTCTGAGAAGCTTAAAATGAGGAAATAAGCGTTCTAAAATGCTTTAAAAATTCAAAGACATTTTTCAATGTTAACTAACGGCACGGTATCGGACCTTAATATTGACCTATAATTTTTAAATTGGACCACGTATTATATTGCAGGGTAATAGTGTACCCTACCACAGGAAATAATTATAGGTCATTTAGGGGGTACACAGCGTGACCCTAAATTTTACTATGTATGCCTATGCGAAATAGAGTGTTCTGAGAAGCTTAAAATGAAGAAATAAGCGTTGTAAAATGCTTTAAAAATTCAAAGACATCTTTCAATGGTTAACTAGCGCAAGGAGCAATATCAGACCTTAATATTGACCCATAATATTTCAATTGGACCAGGTATTATATTACAGGGTAATAGTGTACCCTACCACAGGAAATAATAGGTCAATTAGGGGGTACACTCTGTATATTTAAAATAGTGCATTAAAACAAGGAAATACGAAGACACTTTTCTTTGTTAACTAACGGCACGGTATCGGACCTTAATATTGACCTATAATTTTTAAATTGGACCACGTATTATATTACAGGGTAATAGTGTACCCTACCACAGGAAATAATTATAGGTCAATTAGGGGGTACACAGCGTGACCCTAAAGTTTACTATGTATGCCTATGCGATATAAAGTGTTCTGAGAAGCTTAAAATGAGGAAATAAGCGTTCTAAAATGCATTAAAAATTCAAAGACATTTTTCAATGTTAACTAACGGCACAGTATCGGACATTAATATTGACCTATAATTTTTAAATTGGACCACGTATTATATTACAGGGTAATAGTGTACCCTACCACAGGAAATAATTATAGGTCATTTAGGGATTACACAGCGTGACCCTAAATTTTACTATGTATGCCTATGCGAAATAGAGTGTTCTGAGAAGCTTAAAATGAAGAAATAAGCGTTCTAAAATGCTTTAAAAATTCAAAGACATCTTTCAATGGTTAACTAGCGCAAGGCGCAATATCAGACCTTAATATTAACCCATAATATTTAAATTGGACCAGGTATTATATTACAGGGTAATAGTGTACCCTACCGCAGGAAATAATTATAGGTCAATTAGGGGGTACACTATGTATATTTTAAATAGTGCATTAAAACAAGGAAATACGAAGACACTTTTCTGTGTTAACTAACGGCACAGTATCGGACCTTAATATTGACCTATAATTTTTAAATTGGACCACGTATTATATTACAGGGTTATAGTGTATTCTACCACAGGAAATAATTATAGGTCAATTAGGGGGTACACAGCGTGACCCTAAATTTTACTATGCATGCCTATGCGAAATAGAGTGTTCTGAGAAGCTTAAAATGAAGAAATAAGCGTTCTAAAATGCTTTAAAAATTCAAAGACATTTTTCAATGTTAACTAACGGCACGGTATCGGACCTTAATATTGACCTATAATTTTTAAATTGGACCACTTATTATATTACAGGGTAATAGTGTACCCTACCACAGGAAATAATTATAGGTCAATTAGGGGGTACACTATGTATATTTTAAATAGTGCATTAAAACAAGGAAATTCGAAGACACTTTTCTATGTTAACTAACGGGACGGTATCGGACCTTAATATTGACCTATAATTTTTAAATTGGACCACGTATTATATTACAGGGTTATAGTGTATCCTACAACAGGAAATAATTATAGGTCAATTAGGGGGTACACAGCGTGACCCTAAAGTTTACTATGTATGCCTATGCGAAATAAAGTGTTCTGAGAAGCTTAAAATGAGGAAATAAGCGTTCTAAAAAGCTTTAAAAATTCAAAGACATTTTTCAATGTTAACTAACGGCACGGTATCGGACCTTAATATTGACCTATAATTTTTAAATTGGACCACGTATTATATTACAGGGTAATAGTGTACGCTACCACAGGATATAATTATAGGTCATTTAGGGGGTACACAGCGTGACCCTAAATTTTACTATGTATGCCTATGCGAAATAGAGTGTTCTGAGAAGCTTAAAATGAAGAAATAAGCGTTCTAAAATGCTTTAAAAATTCAAAGACATCTTTCAATGGTTAACTAACGCAAGGCGCAATATCAGACCTTAATATTGACCCATAATATTTAAATTGGACCAGGCATTATATTACGGGGTAATAGTGTACCCTACCCTAGGAAATAATTATAGGTCAATTAGGGGGTACACTATGTATATTTTAAATAGTGCATTAAAACAAGGAAATACGAAGACACTTTTCTATGTTAACTAACGGCACGGTATCGGACCTTAATATTGACCTATAATTTTTAAAATGGACCACGTATTATATTACAGGGTAATAGTGTACCCTACCACAGGAAATAATTATAGGTCAATTGGGGGGTACACTATGTATATTTTAAATAGTGCATTAAAACAAGGAAATTCGAAGACACTTTTCTATGTTAACTAACGGCACGGTATCGGACCTTAATATTGACCTATAATTTTTAAATTGGACCACGTATTATATTACAGGGTTATAGTGTATCCTACCACAGGAAATAATTATAGGTCAATTAGGGGGTACACAGCGTGACCCTAAAGTTTACTATGTATGCCTATGCGAAATAGAGTGTTCTGAGAAGCTTAAAATGAAGAAATAAGCGTTGTAAAATGCTTTAAAAATTCAAAGACATCTTTCAATGGTTAACTAGCGCAAGGCGCAATATCAGACCTTAATATTGACCCATAATATTTAAATTGGACCAGGTATTTTATTACAGGGTAATAGTGTACCCTACCACAGGAAATAATTATAGGTCAATTAGGGGGTACACTATGTATATTTTAAATAGTGCATTAAAACAAGGAAATTCGAAGACACTTTTCTATGTTAACTAACGGCACGGTATCGGACCTTAATATTGACCTATAATTTTTAAATTTTAAAAAGTATTATATTACAGGGTTATAGTGTATCCTACAAAAGGAAATAATTATAGGTCAATTAGGGGGTACACATCGTGACCCTAAAGTTTACTATGTATGCCTATGCGAAATAAAGTGTTCTGAGAAGCTTAAAATGAGGAAATAAGCGTTCTAAAATGCTTTAAAAATTCAAAGACATTTTTCAATGTTAACTAACGGCACGGTATCGGACCTTAATATTGACCTATAATTTTTAAATTGGACCACGTATTATATTGCAGGGTAATAGTGTACCCTACCACAGGAAATAATTATAGGTCATTTAGGGGGTACACAGCGTGACCCTAAATTTTACTATGTATGCCTATGCGAAATAGAGTGTTCTGAGAAGCTTAAAATGAAGAAATAAGCGTTGTAAAATGCTTTAAAAATTCAAAGACATCTTTCAATGGTTAACTAGCGCAAGGAGCAATATCAGACCTTAATATTGACCCATAATATTTCAATTGGACCAGGTATTATATTACAGGGTAATAGTGTACCCTACCACAGGAAATAATAGGTCAATTAGGGGGTACACTATGTATATTTAAAATAGTGCATTAAAACAAGGAAATACGAAGACACTTTTCTTTGTTAACTAACGGCACGGTATCGGACCTTAATATTGACCTATAATTTTTAAATTGGACCACGTATTATATTACAGGGTAATAGTGTACCCTACCACAGGAAATAATTATAGGTCAATTAGGGGGTACACAGCGTGACCCTAAAGTTTACTATGTATGCCTATGCGATATAAAGTGTTCTGAGAAGCTTAAAATGAGGAAATAAGCGTTCTAAAATGCATTAAAAATTCAAAGACATTTTTCAATGTTAACTAACGGCACAGTATCGGACATTAATATTGACCTATAATTTTTAAATTGGACCACGTATTATATTACAGGGTAATAGTGTACCCTACCACAGGAAATAATTATAGGTCATTTAGGGATTACACAGCGTGACCCTAAATTTTACTATGTATGCCTATGCGAAATAGAGTGTTCTGAGAAGCTTAAAATGAAAAAATAAGCGTTCTAAAATGCTTTAAAAATTCAAAGACATCTTTCAATGGTTAACTAGCGCAAGGCGCAATATCAGACCTTAATATTAACCCATAATATTTAAATTGGACCAGGTATTATATTACAGGGTAATAGTGTACCCTACCGCAGGAAATAATTATAGGTCAATTAGGGGGTACACTATGTATATTTTAAATAGTGCATTAAAACAAGGAAATACGAAGACACTTTTCTGTGTTAACTAACGGCACAGTATCGGACCTTAATATTGACCTATAATTTTTAAATTGGACCACGTATTATATTACAGGGTTATAGTGTATTCTACCACAGGAAATAATTATAGGTCAATTAGGGGGTACACAGCGTGACCCTAAATTTTACTATGCATGCCTATGCGAAATAGAGTGTTCTGAGAAGCTTAAAATGAAGAAATAAGCGTTCTAAAATGCTTTAAAAATTCAAAGACATTTTTCAATGTTAACTAACGGCACGGTATCGGACCTTAATATTGACCTATAATTTTTAAATTGGACCACTTATTATATTACAGGGTAATAGTGTACCCTACCACAGGAAATAATTATAGGTCAATTAGGGGGTACACTATGTATATTTTAAATAGTGCATTAAAACAAGGAAATTCGAAGACACTTTTCTATGTTAACTAACGGGACGGTATCGGACCTTAATATTGACCTATAATTTTTAAATTGGACCACGTATTATATTACAGGGTTATAGTGTATCCTACAACAGGAAATAATTATAGGTCAATTAGGGGGTACACAGCGTGACCCTAAAGTTTACTATGTATGCCTATGCGAAATAAAGTGTTCTGAGAAGCTTAAAATGAGGAAATAAGCGTTCTAAAAAGCTTTAAAAATTCAAAGACATTTTTCAATGTTAACTAACGGCACGGTATCGGACCTTAATATTGACCTATAATTTTTAAATTGGACCACGTATTATATTACAGGGTAATAGTGTACGCTACCACAGGAAATAATTATAGGTCATTTAGGGGGTACACAGCGTGACCCTAAATTTTACTATGTATGCCTATGCGAAATAGAGTGTTCTGAGAAGCTTAAAATGAAGAAATAAGCGTTCTAAAATGCTTTAAAAATTCAAAGACATCTTTCAATGGTTAACTAGCGCAAGGCGCAATATCAGACCTTAATATTGACCCATAATATTTAAATTGGACCAGGTATTGTATTACAGGGTAATAGTGTTCCCTACCGCAGGAAATAATTATAGCTCAATTAGGGGGTACACTATGTATATTTTAAATAGTGCATTAAAACAAGGAAATACGAAGACACTTTTCTATGTTAACTAACGGCACGGTATCGGACCTTAATATTGACCTATAATTTTTAAATTGGACCACGTATTATATTATAGGGTAATAGTGTACCCTACCACAGGAAATAATTATAGGTCAATTAGGGGATACACAGTGTGACCCTAAAGTTTACTATGTATGCCTATGCGAAATAAACTGTTCTGAGAAGCTTAAAATGAGGAAATAAGCGTTCTAAAATGCTTTAAATATTCAAAGACACTTTTCTATGTTAACTAACGACACGGTATCGGACCTTAATATTGACCTATAATTTTTAAATTGGACCACGTATTATATTATAGGGTAATAGTGTACCCTACCACAGGAAATAATTATAGGTCAACTAGGGGGTACACAGCGTGACCCTAAAGTTTACTATGTATGCCTATGCGAAATAGAGTGTTCTGAGAAGCTTAAAATGAAGAAATAAGCGTTCTAAAATGCTTTAAAAATTCAAAGACATCCTTCAATGGTTAACTAACGCAAGGCGCAATATCAGACCTTAATATTGACAAATAATATTTAAATTGGACCAGCTATTATATTACAGGGTAATAGTGTACCCTACCACAGGAAATAATTATAGGTCAATTAGGGGGTACACTATGTATATTTTAAATAGTGCATTAAAACAAGGAAATACGAAGACACTTTTATATGTTAACTAACGGCACGGTATCGGACCCTAATATTGATCTTTAATTTTTAAATTGGACCACGTATTATATTACAGGGTAATAGTGTACCCTACCACAGGAAATAATTATAGGTCAATTAGGGGGTACACTATGTATATTTTAAATAGTGCATTAAAACAAGGAAATACGAAGACACTTTTCTATGTTAACTAACGGCACGGTATCGGACCTTAATATTGACCTATAATTTTTAAATTGGACCACGTATTATATTACAGGGTGATAGTGTACCCTACCACAGAAAATAATTATAGGTCAATTAGGGGATACACAGTGTGACCCTAAAGTTTACTATGTATGCCTATGCGAAATAAAGTGTTCTGAGAAGCTTAAAATGAGGAAATAAGCGTTCTAAAATGCTTTAAAAATTCAAAGACATTTTTCTATGTTAACTAACGGCACGGTATCGGACCTTAATATTGACCTATAATTTTTAAATTGGACCACCTATTATATTACAGGGTAATAGTGTACCCTACCACAGGAAATAATTATAGGTCATTTAGGGGGTACACAGCGTGACCCTAAATTTTACTATGTATGCCTATGCGAAATAGAGTGTTCTGAGAAGCTTAAAATGAAGAAATAAGCGTTCTAAAATGCTTTAAAAATTCAAAGACATCTTTCAATGGTTAACTAGCGCAAGGCGCAATATCAGACCTTAATATTGACCCATAATATTTAAATTGGAACAGGTATTGTATTACAGGGTAATAGTGTTCCCTACCGCAGGAAATAATTATAGCTCAATTAGGGGGTACACTATGTATATTTTAAATAGTGCATTAAAACAAGGAAATACGAAGACACTTTTCTATGTTAACTAACGGCACGGTATCGGACCTTAATATTGACCTATAATTTTTAAATTGGACCACGTATTATATTATAGGGTAATAGTGTACCCTACCACAGGAAATAATTATAGGTCAATTAGGGGATACACAGTGTGACCCTAAAGTTTACTATGTATGCCTATGCGAAATAAACTGTTCTGAGAAGCTTAAAATGAGGAAATAAGCGTTCTAAAATGCTTTAAATATTCAAAGACACTTTTCTATGTTAACTAACGACACGGTATCGGACCTTAATATTGACCTATAATTTTTAAATTGGACCACGTATTATATTATAGGGTAATAGTGTACCCTACCACAGGAAATAATTATAGGTCAACTAGGGGGTACACAGCGTGACCCTAAAGTTTACTATGTATGCCTATGCGAAATAGAGTGTTCTGAGAAGCTTAAAATGAAGAAATAAGCGTTCTAAAATGCTTTAAAAATTCAAAGACATCCTTCAATGGTTAACTAACGCAAGGCGCAATATCAGACCTTAATATTGACCCATAATATTTAAATTGGACCAGCTATTATATTACAGGGTAATAGTGTACCCTACCACAGGAAATAATTATAGGTCAATTAGGGGGTACACTATGTATATTTTAAATAGTGCATTAAAACAAGGAAATACGAAGACACTTTTATATGTTAACTAACGGCACGGTATCGGACCCTAATATTGACCTTTAATTTTTAAATTGGACCACGTATTATATTACAGGGTAATAGTGTACCCTACCACAGGAAATAATTATAGGTCAATTAGGGGGTACACTATGTATATTTTAAATAGTGCATTAAAACAAGGAAATACGAAGACACTTTTCTATGTTAACTAACGGCACGGTATCGGACCTTAATATTGACCTATAATTTTTAAATTGGACCACGTATTATATTACAGGGTGATAGTGTACCCTACCACAGAAAATAATTATAGGTCAATTAGGGGGTACTCAGCGTGACCCTAAAGTTTACTATGTATGCCTATGCGAAATAAAGTGTTCTGAGAAGCTTAAAATGAGGAAATAAGCGTTCTAAAATGCTTTAAAAATTCAAAGACATTTTTCTATGTTAACTAACGGCACGGTATCGGACCTTAATATTGACCTATAATTTTTAAATTGGACCACCTATTATATTACAGGGTAATAGTGTACCCTACCACAGGAAATAATTATAGGTCATTTAGGGGGTACACAGCGTGACCCTAAATTTTACTATGTATGCCTATGCGAAATAGAGTGTTCTGAGATGCTTAAAATGAAGAAATAAGCGTTCTAAAATGCTTTAAAAATTCAAAGACATCTTTCAATGGTTAACTAACGCAAGGCGCAATATCAGACCTTAATATTGACCCATAATATTTAACTTGAACCAGGTATTATATCACAGGGTAATAGTGTACCCTACCACTGGAAATAATTGTAGGTCAATTAGGGGGTACACTATGTATATTTTAAATAGTGCATTAAAACAAGGAAATTCGAAGACACTTTTCTATGTTAACTAACGGCACGGTATCGGACCTTAATATTGACCTATAATTTTTAAAATGGACCACGTATTATATCACAGGGTAATAGTGTACCCTACCACAGGAAATAATTATAGGTCAATTAGGGGGTACACAGCGTGACCCTAAAGTTTACTATGTATGCCTATGCGAAATAAAGTGTTCTGAGAAGCTTAAAATGAAGAAATTAGCGTTCTAAAATGCTTTAAAAATTCAAAGACATTTTTCAATGTTAACTAACGGCACGGTATCGGACCTTAATATTGACTTAGAATTTTTAAATTGGACCACGTATTATATTACAGGGTAATAGTGTACCCTACCACAGGAAATAATTATAGGTCAATTAGGGGGAACACTATGTATATTTTAAATAGTGCATTAAAACAAGGAAATTCGAAGACACTTTTCTATGTTAACTAACGGCACGGTATCGGACCTTAATATTGACCTATAATTTTTAAATTTTACCACGTATTATATTACAGGGTTATAGTGTATCCTACAAAAGGAAATAATTATAGGTCAATTAGGGGGTACACATCGTGACCCTAAAGTTTACTATGTATGCCTATGCGAAATAAAGTGTTCTGAGAAGCTTAAAATGAGGAAATAAGCGTTCTAAAATGCTTTAAAAATTCAAAGACATTTTTTAATGTTAACTAACGGCACGGTATCGGACCTTAATATTGACCTATAATTTTTAAATTGGACCACGTATTATATTACAGGGTAATAGTGTACCCTACCACAGGAAATAATTATAGGTCATTTAGGGGTTACACAGCGTGACCCTAAAATTTACTATGTATGCCTATGCGAAATAGAGTGTTCTGAGAAGCTTAAAATGAAGAAATAAGCGTACTAAAATGCTTTAAAAATTTAAAGACATCTTTCAATGGTTAACTAGCGCAAGGCGCAATATCAGACCTTAATATTAACCCATAATATTTAAATTGGACCAGGTATTATATTACAGGGTAATAGTGTACCCTACCGCAGGAAATAATTATAGGTCAATTAGGGGGTACACTATGTATATTTTAAATAGTGCATTAAAACAAGGAAATACGAAGACACTTTTCTATGTTAACTAACGGCACGGTATCGGACCTTAATATCGACCTATAATTTTTAAATTGGACCACGTATTATATTACAGGGTAATAGTGTACCCTACCACAGGAAAAAATTATAGGTCAATTAGGGGATACACAGTGTGACCCTAAAGTTTACTATGTATGCCTATGCGAAATAAACTGTTCTGAGAAGCTTAAAATGAGGAAATAAGCGTTCTAAAATGCTTTAAAAATTCAAAGACACTTTTCTATGTTAACTAACGGCACGGTATCGGACCTTAATATTGACCTATAATTTTTAAATTGGACCACGTATTATATTATAGGGTAATAGTGTACCCTACCACAGGAAATAATTATAGGTCAATTAGGGGGTACACAACGTGACCCTAAAGTTTACTATGTATGCCTATGCGAAATAGAGTGTTCTGAGAAGCTTAAAATGAAGAAATAAGCGTTCTAAAATGCTTTAAAAATTCAAAGACATCTTTCAATGGTTAACTAACGCTAGGCGCAATATCAGACCTTAATATTGACCCAAAATATTTAAATTGGACCAGGTATTATATTACAGGGTAATAGTGTACCCTACCACAGGAAATAATTATAGGTCAATTAGGGGGTACACTATGTATATTTTAAATAGTGCATTAAAACAAGGAAATTCGAAGACACTTTTCTGTGTTAACTAACGGCACAGTATCGGACCTTATTATTGACCTATAATTTTTAAATTGGACCAATTATTATATTACAGGGTTATAGTGTATTCTACCACAGGAAATAATTATAGGTCATTTAGGGGGTACACAGCGTGACCCTAAATTTTACTATGTATGCCTATGCGAAATAGAGTGTTCTGAGAAGCTTAAAATGAAGAAATAAGTGTTCTAAAATGCTTTAAAAATTCAAAGACATCTTTCAATGGTTAACTAGCGCAAGGCGCAATATCAGACCTTAATATTGACCCATAATATTTAAATTGGACCAGGTATTGTATTACAGGGTAATAGTGTACCCTACCGCAGGAAATAATTATAGGTCAATTAGGGGGTACACTATGTATATTTTAAATAGTGCATTAAAACAAGGAAATACGAAGACACTTTTATATGTTAACTAACGGCACGGTATCGGACCTTAATATTGACCTATAATTTTTAAATTGGACCACGTATTATATTACAGGGTAATAGTGTACCCTACCACAGGAAATAATTATAGGTCAATTAGGGGATACACAGTGTGACCCTAAAGTTTACTATGTATGCCTATGCGAAATAAACTGTTCTGAGAAGCTTAAAATGAGGAAATAAGCGTTCTAAAATGCTTTAAATATTCAAAGACACTTTTCTATGTTAACTAACGGCACGGTATCGGACCTTAATATTGACCTATAATTTTTAAATTGGACCACGTATTATATTATTGGGTAATAGTGTACCCTACCACAGGAAATAATTATAGGTCAACTAGGGGGTACACAGCGTGACCCTAAAGTTTACTATGTATGCCTATGCGAAATAGAGTGTTCTGAGAAGGTTAAAATGAAGAAATAAGCGTTCTAAAATGCTTTAAAAATTCAAAGACATCTTTCAATGGTTAACTAACGCTAGGCGCAATATCAGACCTTAATATTGACCCATAATATTTAAATTGGACCAGGTATTATATTACAGGGTAATAGTGTACCCTGAAACAGGAAATAATTATAGGTCATTTAGGGGGTACACTATGTATATTTTAAATAGTGCATTAAAACAAGGAAATACGAAGACACTTTTCTATGTTAACTAACGGCACGGTATCGGACCTTAATATTGACCTATAATTTTTAAATTGGACCTCGTATTATATTACAGGGTAATAGTGTACCCTACCACAGGAAATAGTTATAGGTCAATTAGGGGGTACACAGCGTGACCCTAAAGTTTACTATGTATGCCTATGCGAAATAGAGTGTTCTGAGAAGCTTAAAATGAAGAAATAAGCGTTCTAAAATGCTTTAAAAATTCAAAGACATCTTTCAATGGTTAACTAACGCAAGGCGCGATATCAGACCTTAATAAGGAACCATAATATTTAAATTGGACCAGGTATTATGTTACAGGGTAATAGTGTACCCTACCACAGGAAATAATTATAGGTCAATTAGGGGGTACACTATGTATATTTTAAATAGTGCATTAAAACAATGAAATACGAAGACTCTTTTCTATGTTAACTAACGGCACGGTATCGGACCTTAATATTGACCTATAATTTTTCAATTGGACCACGTATTATATTACAGGGTAATAGTGTGCCCTACCACAGGAAATAATTATAGGTCAATTAGGGGGTACACAGCGTGACCCTAAAGTTTACTATGTATGCCTATGCGAAATAGAGTGTTCTCAGAAGCTTAAAATGAAGAAATAAGCGTTCTAAAATGCTTTAAAAATTCAAAGACATCTTTCAATGGTTAACTAACGCAAGGCGCAATATCAGACCTTAATATTGACCCATAATATTTAAATTGGACCAGGCATTATATTACGGGGTAATAGTGTACCCTACCCTAGGAAATAATTATAGGTCAATTAGGGGGTACACTATGTATATTCTAAATAGTGCATTAAAACAAGGAAATACGAAGACACTTTTCTATGTTAACTAACGGCACGGTATCGGACCTTAATATTGACCTATAATTTTTAAAATGGACCACGTATTATATCACAGGGTAATAGTGTACCCTACCACAGGAAATAATTATAGGTCAATTAGGGGGTACACAGCGTGACCCTAAAGTTTACTATGTATGCCTATGCGAAATAAAGTGTTCTGAGAAGGTTAAAATGCAGAAATTAGCGTTCTAAAATGCTTTAAAAATTCAAAGACATTTTTCAATGTTAACTAACGGCACGGTATCGGACCTTAATATTGACTTAGAATTTTTAAATTGGACCACGTATTATATTACAGGGTAATAGTGTACCCTACCACAGGAAATAATTATAGGTCAATTAGGGGGAACACTATGTATATTTTAAATAGTGCATTAAAACAAGGAAATTCGAAGACACTTTTCTATGTTAACTAACGGCACGGTATCGGACCTTAATATTGACCTATAATTTTTAAATTTTACCACGTATTATATTACAGGGTTATAGTGTATCCTACAAAAGGAAATAATTATAGGTCAATTAGGGGGTACACATCGTGACCCTAAAGTTTACTATGTATGCCTATGCGAAATAAAGTGTTCTGAGAAGCTTAAAATGAGGAAATAAGCGTTCTAAAATGCTTTAAAAATTCAAAGACATTTTTTAATGTTAACTAACGGCACGGTATCGGACCTTAATATTGACCTATAATTTTTAAATTGGACCACGTATTATATTACAGGGTAATAGTGTACCCTACCACAGGAAATAATTATAGGTCATTTAGGGGTTACACAGCGTGACCCTAAAATTTACTATGTATGCCTATGCGAAATAGAGTGTTCTGAGAAGCTTAAAATGAAGAAATAAGCGTACTAAAATTCTTTAAAAATTCAAAGACATCTTTCAATGGTTAACTAGCGCAAGGCGCAATATCAGACCTTAATATTAACCCATAATATTTAAATTGGACCAGGTATTATATTACAGGGTAATAGTGTACCCTACCGCAGGAAATAATTATAGGTCAATTAGGGGGTACACTATGTATATTTTAAATAGTGCATTAAAACAAGGAAATACGAAGACACTTTTCTATGTTAACTAACGGCACGGTATCGGACCTTAATATCGACCTATAATTTTTAAATTGGACCACGTATTATATTACAGGGTAATAGTGTACCCTACCACAGGAAAAAATTATAGGTCAATTAGGGGATACACAGTGTGACCCTAAAGTTTACTATGTATGCCTATGCGAAATAAACTGTTCTGAGAAGCTTAAAATGAGGAAATAAGCGTTCTAAAATGCTTTAAAAATTCAAAGACACTTTTCTATGTTAACTAACGGCACGGTATCGGACCTTAATATTGACCTATAATTTTTAAATTGGACCACGTATTATATTATAGGGTAATAGTGTACCCTACCACAGGAAATAATTATAGGTCAATTAGGGGGTACACAACGTGACCCTAAAGTTTACTATGTATGCCTATGCGAAATAGAGTGTTCTGAGAAGCTTAAAATGAAGAAATAAGCGTTCTAAAATGCTTTAAAAATTCAAAGACATCTTTCAATGGTTAACTAACGCTAGGCGCAATATCAGACCTTAATATTGACCCAAAATATTTAAATTGGACCAGGTATTATATTACAGGGTAATAGTGTACCCTACCACAGGAAATAATTATAGGTCAATTAGGGGGTACACTATGTATATTTTAAATAGTGCATTAAAACAAGGAAATTCGAAGACACTTTTCTGTGTTAACTAACGGCACAGTATCGGACCTTATTATTGACCTATAATTTTTAAATTGGACCACGTATTATATTACAGGGTTATAGTGTATTCTACCACAGGAAATAATTATAGGTCATTTAGGGGGTACACAGCGTGACCCTAAATTTTACTATGTATGCCTATGCGAAATAGAGTGTTCTGAGAAGCTTAAAATGAAGAAATAAGTGTTCTAAAATGCTTTAAAAATTCAAAGACATCTTTCAATGGTTAACTAGCGCAAGGCGCAATATCAGACCTTAATATTGACCCATAATATTTAAATTGGACCAGGTATTGTATAACAGGGTAATAGTGTACCCTACCGCAGGAAATAATTATAGGTCAATTAGGGGGTACACTATGTATATTTTAAATAGTGCATTAAAACAAGGAAATACGAAGACACTTTTCTATGTTAACTAACGGCACGGTATCGGACCTTAATATTGACCTATAATTTTTAAATTGGACCACGTATTATATTACAGGGTAATAGTGTACCCTACCACAGGAAATAATTATAGGTCAATTAGGGGATACACAGTGTGACCCTAAAGTTTACTATGTATGCCTATGCGAAATAAACTGTTCTGAGAAGCTTAAAATGAGGAAATAAGCGTTCTAAAATGCTTTAAATATTCAAAGACACTTTTCTATGTTATCTAACGGCACGGTATCGGACCTTAATATTGACCTATAATTTTTAAATTGGACCACGTATTATATTATTGGGTAATAGTGTACCCTACCACAGGAAATAATTATAGGTCAACTAGGGGGTACACAGCGTGACCCTAAAGTTTACTATGTATGCCTATGCGAAATAGAGTGTTCTGAGAAGCTTAAAATGAAGAAATAAGCGTTCTAAAATGCTTTAAAAATTCAAAGACATCTTTCAATGGTTAACTAACGCTAGGCACAATATCAGACCTTAATATTGACCCATAATATTTAAATTGGACCAGGTATTATATTACAGGGTAATAGTGTACCCTACCACAGGAAATAATTATAGGTCAATTAGGGGGTACACTATGTATATTTCAAATAGTGCATTAAAACAAGGAAATACGAAGACACTTTTCTATGTTAACTAACGGCACGGTATCGGACCTTAATATTGACCTTTAATTTTTAAATTGGACCTCGTATTATATTACAGGGTATTAGTGTACCCTAAGACAGGAAATAATTATAGGTCAATTAGGGGGTACACAGCGTGACCCTAAAGATTACTATGTATGCCTATGCGAAATAGAGTGTTCTGAGAAGCTTAAAATGAAGAAATAAGCGTTCTAAAATGCTTTAAAAATTCAAAGACATCTTTCAATGGTTAACTAACGCAAGGCGCGATATCAGACCTTAATATGGAACCATAATATTTAAATTGGACCAGGTTTTATATTACAGGGTAATAGTGTACCCTACCACAGGAAATAATTATAGGTCAATTAGGGGGTACACTATGTATATTTTAAATAGTGCATTAAAACAAGGAAATACGAAGACACTTTTCTATGTTAACTAACGGCACGGAATCGGACCTTAATATTGACCTAAAATTTTTAAATTGGACCACGTATTATATTACAGGGTAATAGTGTACCCTACCACAGGAAAAAACTATAGGTCAATTAGGGGATACACAGTGTGACCCTAAAGTTTACTATGTATGCCTATGCGAAATAAACTGTTCTGAGAAGCTTAAAATGAGGAAATAAGTGTTCTAAAATGCTTTAAAAATTCAAAGACACTTTTCTATGTTAACTAACGGCACGGTATCGGACCTTAATATTGACCTATAATTTTTAAATTGGACCACGTATTATGTTACAGGGTTATAGTGTATCCTACCACAGGAAATAATTATAGATCATTTAGGGGGTACACAGCGTGACCCTAAATTTTACTATGCATGCCTATGTGAAATAGAGTGTTCTGAGAAGCTTAAAATGAAGAAATAAGCGTTCTAAAATGCTTTAAAAATTCAAAGACATTTTTCAATGTTAACTAACGGCACGGTATCGGACCTTAATATTGACTTATAATTTTTAAATTGGACCACGTATTATATTACAGGGTAATAGTGTACCCTACCAAAGGAAATAATTATAGGTCAATTAGGGGGTACACTATGTATATTTTAAATAGTGCATTAAAACAAGGAAATTCGAAGACACTTTTCTATGTTAAGTAACGGCACGGTATCGGACCTTAATATTGACCTATAATTTTTAAATTGGACCACGTATTATATTACAGCGTTATAGTGTATCCTACCACAGGAAATAATTATAGGTCAATTAGGGGGTACACAGCGTGACCCTAAAGTTTACTATGTATGCCTATTCGAAATAAAGTGTTCTGAGAAGCTTAAAATGAAGAAATAAGCGTTCAAAAATGCTTTAAAAGTTCAAAGACATTTTTCAATGTTAACTAACGGCACGGGATCGGACCTTAATATTGACCTATAATTTTTAAATTGGACCACGTATTATATTATAGGGTAATAGTGTACCCTACCACTGGAAATAATTATAGGTCAATTAGGGGGTACACAGCGTGACCCTAAAGTTTACTATGTATGCCTATGCGAAATAGAGTGTTCTGAGAAGCTTAAAAGGAAGAAATAAGCGTTCTAAAATGCTTTAAAAATTCAAAGACATCTTTCAATGGTTAACTAACGCTAGGCGCAATATCAGACCTTAATATTGACCCATAATATTTAAATTGGACCAGGTATTATATTACAGGGTAATAGTGTACCCTATTACAGGAAATAATTATAGGTCAATTAGGGGGTACACTATGTATATTTTAAATAGTGCATTAAAACAAGGAAATACGAAGACACTTTTCTATGTTAACTAACGGCACGGTATCGGACCTTAATATTGACCTTTAATTTTTAAATTGGACCTCGTATTATATTACAGGGTATTAGTGTACCCTAAGACAGGAAATAATTATAGGTCAATTAGGGGGTACACAGCGTGACCCTAAAGATTACTATGTATGCCTATGCGAAATAGAGTGTTCTGAGAAGCTTAAAATGAAGAAATAAGCGTTCTAAAATGCTTTAAAAATTCAAAGACATCTTTCAATGGTTAACTAACGCAAGGCGCGATATCAGACCTTAATATGGAACCATAATATTTAAATTGGACCAGGTTTTATATTACAGGGTAATAGTGTACCCTACCACAGGAAATAATTATAGGTCAATTAGGGGGTACACTATGTATATTTTAAATAGTGCATTAAAACAAGGAAATACGAAGACACTTTTCTATGTTAACTAACGGCACGGAATCGGACCTTAATATTGACCTATAATTTTTAAATTGGACCACGTATTATATTACAGGGTGATAGTGTACCCTACCACAGAAAATAATTATAGGTCAATTAGGGGGTACACAGCGGGACCCTAAAGTTTACTATGTATGCCTAAGCGAAATAAAGTGTTCTGAGAAGCTTAAAATGAAGAAATAAGTGTTCTAAAATGCTTTAAAAACTCAAAGACATCTTTCAATGGTTAACTAACGCAAGGCGCGATATCAGACCTTAATATGGAACCATAATATTTAAATTGGACCAGGTTTTATATTACAGGGTAATAGTGTACCCTACCACAGGAAATAATTATAGGTCAATTAGGGGGTTCACTATGTATATTTTAAATAGTGCATTAAAACAAGGAAATACGAAGACACTTTTCTATGTTAACTAACGGCACGGAATCGGACCTTAATATTGACATATAATTTTTAAATTGGACCACGTATTATATTACAGGGTGATAGTGTACCCTACCACAGAAAATAATTATAGGTCAATTAGGGGGTACACAGCGGGACCCTAAAGTTTACTATGTATGCCTAAGCGAAATAAAGTGTTCTGAGAAGCTTAAAATGAAGAAATAAGTGTTCTAAAATGCTTTAAAAACTCAAAGACATCTTTCAATGGTTAACTAACGCAAGGCGCGATATCAGACCTTAATATGGAACCATAATATTTAAATTGGACCAGGTATTATATTACAGGGTAATAGTGTACCCTACCACAGGAATTAAATATAGGTCAATTAGGGGGTACACTATGTATATTTTAAATAGTACATTAAAACAAGGAAATTCGAAGACTCTTTTCTATGTTAACTAACGGCACGGTATCGGACCTTAATATTGACCTAAAATTTTTAAATTGGACCACGTATTATATTACAGGGTAATAGTGTACCCTACCACAGGAAAAAACTATAGGTCAATTAGGGGATACACAGTGTGACCCTAAAGTTTACTATGTATGCCTATGCGAAATAAACTGTTCTGAGAAGCTTAAAATGAGGAAATAAGCGTTCTAAAATGCTTTAAAAATTCAAAGACACTTTTCTATGTTAACTAACGGCACGGTATCGGACCTTAATATTGACCTATAATTTTTAAATTGGACCACGTATTATGTTACAGGGTTATAGTGTATCCTACCACAGGAAATAATTATAGATCATTTAGGGGGTACACAGCGTGACCCTAAATTTTACTATGCATGCCTATGCGAAATAGAGTGTTCTGAGAAGCTTAAAATGAAGAAATAAGCGTTCTAAAATGCTTTAAAAATTCAAAGACATTTTTCAATGTTAACTAACGGCACGGTATCGGACCTTAATATTGACCTATAATTTTTAAATTGGACCACGTATTATGTTACAGGGTTATAGTGTATCCTACCACAGGAAATAATTATAGATCATTTAGGGGGTACACAGCGTGACCCTAAATTTTACTATGCATGCCTATGTGAAATAGAGTGTTCTGAGAAGCTTAAAATGAAGAAATAAGCGTTCTAAAATGCTTTAAAAATTCAAAGACATTTTTCAATGTTAACTAACGGCACGGTATCGGACCTTAATATTGACTTATAATTTTTAAATTGGACCACGTATTATATTACAGGGTAATAGTGTACCCTACCAAAGGAAATAATTATAGGTCAATTAGGGGGTACACTATGTATATTTTAAATAGTGCATTAAAACAAGGAAATTCGAAGACACTTTTCTATGTTAAGTAACGGCACGGTATCGGACCTTAATATTGACCTATAATTTTTAAATTGGACCACGTATTATATTACAGCGTTATAGTGTATCCTACCACAGGAAATAATTATAGGTCAATTAGGGGGTACACAGCGTGACCCTAAAGTTTACTATGTATGCCTATTCGAAATAAAGTGTTCTGAGAAGCTTAAAATGAAGAAATAAGCGTTCAAAAATGCTTTAAAAGTTCAAAGACATTTTTCAATGTTAACTAACGGCACGGGATCGGACCTTAATATTGACCTATAATTTTTAAATTGGACCACGTATTATATTATAGGGTAATAGTGTACCCTACCACTGGAAATAATTATAGGTCAATTAGGGGGTACACAGCGTGACCCTAAAGTTTACTATGTATGCCTATGCGAAATAGAGTGTTCTGAGAAGCTTAAAAGGAAGAAATAAGCGTTCTAAAATGCTTTAAAAATTCAAAGACATCTTTCAATGGTTAACTAACGCTAGGCGCAATATCAGACCTTAATATTGACCCATAATATTTAAATTGGACCAGGTATTATATTACAGGGTAATAGTGTACCCTATTACAGGAAATAATTATAGGTCAATTAGGGGGTACACTATGTATATTTTAAATAGTGCATTAAAACAAGGAAATACGAAGACACTTTTCTATGTTAACTAACGGCACGGTATCGGACCTTAATATTGACCTTTAATTTTTAAATTGGACCTCGTATTATATTACAGGGTATTAGTGTACCCTAAGACAGGAAATAATTATAGGTCAATTAGGGGGTACACAGCGTGACCCTAAAGATTACTATGTATGCCTATGCGAAATAGAGTGTTCTGAGAAGCTTAAAATGAAGAAATAAGCGTTCTAAAATGCTTTAAAAATTCAAAGACATCTTTCAATGGTTAACTAACGCAAGGCGCGATATCAGACCTTAATATGGAACCATAATATTTAAATTGGACCAGGTTTTATATTACAGGGTAATAGTGTACCCTACCACAGGAAATAATTATAGGTCAATTAGGGGGTACACTATGTATATTTTAAATAGTGCATTAAAACAAGGAAATACGAAGACACTTTTCTATGTTAACTAACGGCACGGAATCGGACCTTAATATTGACCTATAATTTTTAAATTGGACCACGTATTATATTACAGGGTGATAGTGTACCCTACCACAGAAAATAATTATAGGTCAATTAGGGGGTACACAGCGGGACCCTAAAGTTTACTATGTATGCCTAAGCGAAATAAAGTGTTCTGAGAAGCTTAAAATGAAGAAATAAGTGTTCTAAAATGCTTTAAAAACTCAAAGACATCTTTCAATGGTTAACTAACGCAAGGCGCGATATCAGACCTTAATATGGAACCATAATATTTAAATTGGACCAGGTTTTATATTACAGGGTAATAGTGTACCCTACCACAGGAAATAATTATAGGTCAATTAGGGGGTTCACTATGTATATTTTAAATAGTGCATTAAAACAAGGAAATACGAAGACACTTTTCTATGTTAACTAACGGCACGGAATCGGACCTTAATATTGACATATAATTTTTAAATTGGACCACGTATTATATTACAGGGTGATAGTGTACCCTACCACAGAAAATAATTATAGGTCAATTAGGGGGTACACAGCGGGACCCTAAAGTTTACTATGTATGCCTAAGCGAAATAAAGTGTTCTGAGAAGCTTAAAATGAAGAAATAAGTGTTCTAAAATGCTTTAAAAACTCAAAGACATCTTTCAATGGTTAACTAACGCAAGGCGCGATATCAGACCTTAATATGGAACCATAATATTTAAATTGGACCAGGTATTATATTACAGGGTAATAGTGTACCCTACCACAGGAATTAAATATAGGTCAATTAGGGGGTACACTATGTATATTTTAAATAGTACATTAAAACAAGGAAATTCGAAGACTCTTTTCTATGTTAACTAACGGCACGGTATCGGACCTTAATATTGACCTAAAATTTTTAAATTGGACCACGTATTATATTACAGGGTAATAGTGTACCCTACCACAGGAAAAAACTATAGGTCAATTAGGGGATACACAGTGTGACCCTAAAGTTTACTATGTATGCCTATGCGAAATAAACTGTTCTGAGAAGCTTAAAATGAGGAAATAAGCGTTCTAAAATGCTTTAAAAATTCAAAGACACTTTTCTATGTTAACTAACGGCACGGTATCGGACCTTAATATTGACCTATAATTTTTAAATTGGACCACGTATTATGTTACAGGGTTATAGTGTATCCTACCACAGGAAATAATTATAGATCATTTAGGGGGTACACAGCGTGACCCTAAATTTTACTATGCATGCCTATGCGAAATAGAGTGTTCTGAGAAGCTTAAAATGAAGAAATAAGCGTTCTAAAATGCTTTAAAAATTCAAAGACATTTTTCAATGTTAACTAACGGCACGGTATCGGACCTTAATATTGACTTATAATTTTTAAATTGTACCACGTATTATATTACAGGGTAATAGTGTACCCTACCAAAGGAAATAATTATAGGTCAATTAGGGGGTACACTATGTATATTTTAAATAGTGCATTAAAACAAGGAAATTCGAAGACACTTTTCTATGTTAAGTAACGGCACGGTATCGGACCTTAATATTGACCTATAATTTTTAAATTGGACCACGTATTATATTACAGGGTTATAGTGTATCCTACCACAGGAAATATTTATAGGTCAATTAGGGGGTACACAGCGTGACCCTAAAGTTTACTATGTATGCCTATTCGAAATAAAGTGTTCTGAGAAGCTTAAAATGAAGAAATAAGCGTTCAAAAATGCTTTAAAAGTTCAAAGACATTTTTCAATGTTAACTAACGGCACGGGATCGGACCTTAATATTGACCTATAATTTTTAAATTGGACCACGTATTATATTATAGGGTAATAGTGTACCCTACCACAGGAAATAATTATAGGTCAATTAGGGGGTACACAGCGTGACCCTAAAATTTACTATGTATGCCTATGCGAAATAGAGTGTTCTGAGAAGCTTAAAATGAAGAAATAAGCGTTCTAAAATGCTTTAAAAATTCAAAGACATCTTTCAATGGTTAACTAGCGCAAGGCGCAATATCAGACCTTAATATTAACCCATAATATTTAAATTGGACCAGGTATTATATTACAGGGTAATAGTGTACCCTACCGCAGGAAATAATTATAGGTCAATTAGGGGGTACACTATGTATATTTTAAATAGTGCATTAAAACAAGGAAATACGAAGACACTTTTCTATGTTAACTAACGGCACGGTATCGGACCTTAATATCGACCTATAATTTTTAAATTGGACCACGTATTATATTACAGGGTAATAGTGTACCTTACCACAGGAAAAAATTATAGGTCAATTAGGGGATACACAGTGTGACCCTAAAGTTTACTATGTATGCCTATGCGAAATAAACTGTTCTGAGAAGCTTAAAATGAGGAAATAAGCGTTCTAAAATGCTTTAAAAATTCAAAGACACTTTTCTATGTTAACTAACGGCACGGTATCGGACCTTAATATTGACCTATAATTTTTAAATTGGACCACGTATTATATTATAGGGTAATAGTGTACCCTACCACAGGAAATAATTATAGGTCAATTAGGGGGTACACAACGTGACCCTAAAGTTTACTATGTATGCCTATGCGAAATAGAGTGTTCTGAGAAGCTTAAAATGAAGAAATAAGCGTTCTAAAATGCTTTAAAAATTCAAAGACATCTTTCAATGGTTAACTAACGCTAGGCGCAATATCAGACCTTAATATTAACCCATAATATTTAAATTGGACCAGGTATTATATTACAGGGTAATAGTGTACCCTACCGCAGGAAATAATTATAGGTCAATTAGGGGGTACACTATGTATATTTTAAATAGTGCATTAAAACAAGGAAATACGAAGACACTTTTCTATGTTAACTAACGGCACGGTATCGGACCTTAATATCGACCTATAATTTTTAAATTGGACCACGTATTATATTACAGGGTAATAGTGTACCCTACCACAGGAAAAAATTATAGGTCAATTAGGGGATACACAGTGTGACCCTAAAGTTTACTATGTATGCCTATGCGAAATAAACTGTTCTGAGAAGCTTAAAATGAGGAAATAAGCGTTCTAAAATGCTTTAAAAATTCAAAGACACTTTTCTATGTTAACTAACGGCACGGTATCGGACCTTAATATTGACCTATAATTTTTAAATTGGACCACGTATTATATTATAGGGTAATAGTGTACCCTACCACAGGAAATAATTATAGGTCAATTAGGGGGTACACAACGTGACCCTAAAGTTTACTATGTATGCCTATGCGAAATAGAGTGTTCTGAGAAGCTTAAAATGAAGAAATAAGCGTTCTAAAATGCTTTAAAAATTCAAAGACATCTTTCAATGGTTAACTAACGCTAGGCGCAATATCAGACCTTAATATTGACCCAAAATATTTAAATTGGACCAGGTATTATATTACAGGGTAATAGTGTACCCTACCACAGGAAATAATTGTAGGTCAATTAGGGGGTACACTATGTATATTTTAAATAGTGCATTAAAACAAGGAAATTCGTAGACACTTTTCTGTGTTAACTAACGGCACAGTATCGGACCTTATTATTGACCTATAATTTTTAAATTGGACCACGTATTATATTACAGGGTTATAGTGTATTCTACCACAGGAAATAATTATAGGTCATTTAGGGGGTACACAGCGTGACCCTAAATTTTACTATGTATGCCTATGCGAAATAGAGTGTTCTGAGAAGCTTAAAATGAAGAAATAAGTGTTCTAAAATGCTTTAAAAATTCAAAGACATCTTTCAATGGTTAACTAGCGCAAGGCGCAATATCAGACCTTAATATTGACCCATAATATTTAAATTGGACCAGGTATTGTATTACAGGGTAATAGTGTACCCTACCGCAGGAAATAATTATAGGTCAATTAGGGGGTACACTATGTATATTTTAAATAGTGCATTAAAACAAGGAAATACGAAGACACTTTTCTATGTTAACTAACGGCACGGTATCGGACCTTAATATTGACCTATAATTTTTAAATTGGACCACGTATTATATTACAGGGTAATAGTGTACCCTACCACAGGAAATAATTATAGGTCAATTAGGGGATACACAGTGTGACCCTAAAGTTTACTATGTATGCCTATGCGAAATAAACTGTTCTGAGAAGCTTAAAATGAGGAAATAAGCGTTCTAAAATGCTTTAAATATTCAAAGACACTTTTCTATGTTAACTAACGGCACGGTATCGGACCTTAATATTGACCTATAATTTTTAAATTGGACCACGTATTATATTATTGGGTAATAGTGTACCCTACCACAGGAAATAATTATAGGTCAACTAGGGGGTACACAGCGTGACCCTAAAGTTTGCTATGTATGCCTATGCGAAATAGAGTGTTCTGAGAAGCTTGAAATGAAGAAATAAGCGTTCTAAAATGCTTTAAAAATTCAAAGACATCTTTCAATGGTTAACTAACGCTAGGCACAATATCAGACCTTAATATTGACCCATAATATTTAAATTGGACCAGGTATTATATTACAGGGTAATAGTGTACCCTACCACAGGAAATAATTATAGGTCAATTAGGGGGTACACTATGTATATTTCAAATAGTGCATTAAAACAAGGAAATACGAAGACACTTTTCTATGTTAACTAACGGCACGGTATCGGACCTTAATATTGACCTTTAATTTTTAAATTGGACCTCGTATTATATTACAGGGTATTAGTGTACCCTAAGACAGGAAATAATTATAGGTCAATTAGGGGGTACACAGCGTGACCCTAAAGATTACTATGTATGCCTATGCGAAATAGAGTGTTCTGAGAAGCTTAAAATGAAGAAATAAGCGTTCTAAAATGCTTTAAAAATTCAAAGACATCTTTCAATGGTTAACTAACGCAAGGCGCGATATCAGACCTTAATATGGAACCATAATATTTAAATTGGACCAGGTTTTATATTACAGGGTAATAGTGTACCCTACCACAGGAAATAATTATAGGTCAATTAGGGGGTACACTATGTATATTTTAAATAGTGCATTAAAACAAGGAAATACGAAGACACTTTTCTATGTTAACTAACGGCACGGAATCGGACCTTAATATTGACCTATAATTTTTAAATTGGACCACGTATTATATTACAGGGTGATAGTGTACCCTACCACAGAAAATAATTATAGGTCAATTAGGGGGTACACAGCGGGACCCTAAAGTTTACTATGTATGCCTAAGCGAAATAAAGTGTTCTGAGAAGCTTAAAATGAAGAAATAAGTGTTCTAAAATGCTTTAAAAACTCAAAGACATCTTTCAATGGTTAACTAACGCAAGGCGCGATATCAGACCTTAATATGGAACCATAATATTTAAATTGGACCAGGTATTATATTACAGGGTAATAGTGTACCCTACCACAGGAATTAAATATAGGTCAATTAGGGGGTACACTATGTATATTTTAAATAGTACATTAAAACAAGGAAATTCGAAGACTCTTTTCTATGTTAACTAACGGCACGGTATCGGACTTTAATATTGACCTAAAATTTTTAAATTGGACCACGTATTATATTACAGGGTAATAGTGTACCCTACCACAGGAAAAAACTATAGGTCAATTAGGGGATACACAGTGTGACCCTAAAGTTTACTATGTATGCCTATGCGAAATAAACTGTTCTGAGAAGCTTAAAATGAGGAAATAAGCGTTCTAAAATGCTTTAAAAATTCAAAGACACTTTTCTATGTTAACTAACGGCACGGTATCGGACCTTAATATTGACCTATAATTTTTAAATTGGACCACGTATTATGTTACAGGGTTATAGTGTATCCTACCACAGGAAATAATTATAGATCATTTAGGGGGTACACAGCGTGACCCTAAATTTTACTATGCATGCCTATGCGAAATAGAGTGTTCTGAGAAGCTTAAAATGAAGAAATAAGCGTTCTAAAATGCTTTAAAAATTCAAAGACATTTTTCAATGTTAACTAACGGCACGGTATCGGACCTTAATATTGACCTAAAATTTTTAAATTGGACCACGTATTATATTACAGGGTAATAGTGTACCCTACCACAGGAAAAAACTATAGGTCAATTAGGGGATACACAGTGTGACCCTAAAGTTTACTATGTATGCCTATGCGAAATAAACTGTTCTGAGAAGCTTAAAATGAGGAAATAAGCGTTCTAAAATGCTTTAAAAATTCAAAGACACTTTTCTATGTTAACTAACGGCACGGTATCGGACCTTAATATTGACCTATAATTTTTAAATTGGACCACGTATTATGTTACAGGGTTATAGTGTATCCTACCACAGGAAATAATTATAGATCATTTAGGGGGTACACAGCGTGACCCTAAATTTTACTATGCATGCCTATGCGAAATAGAGTGTTCTGAGAAGCTTAAAATGAAGAAATAAGCGTTCTAAAATGCTTTAAAAATTCAAAGACATCTTTCAATGGTTAACTAACGCAAGGCGCGATATCAGACCTTAATATGGAACCATAATATTTAAATTGGACCAGGTTTTATATTACAGGGTAATAGTGTACCCTACCACAGGAAATAATTATAGGTCAATTAGGGGGTACACTATGTATATTTTAAATAGTGCATTAAAACAAGGAAATACGAAGACACTTTTCTATGTTAACTAACGGCACGGAATCGGACCTTAATATTGACCTATAATTTTTAAATTGGACCACGTATTATATTACAGGGTGATAGTGTACCCTACCACAGAAAATAATTATAGGTCAATTAGGGGGTACACAGCGGGACCCTAAAGTTTACTATGTATGCCTAAGCGAAATAAAGTGTTCTGAGAAGCTTAAAATGAAGAAATAAGTGTTCTAAAATGCTTTAAAAACTCAAAGACATCTTTCAATGGTTAACTAACGCAAGACGCGATATCAGACCTTAATATGGAACCATAATATTTAAATTGGACCAGGTATTATATTACAGGGTAATAGTGTACCCTACCACAGGAATTAAATATAGGTCAATTAGGGGGTACACTATGTATATTTTAAATAGTACATTAAAACAAGGAAATTCGAAGACTCTTTTCTATGTTAACTAACGGCACGGTATCGGACCTTAATATTGACCTAAAATTTTTAAATTGGACCACGTATTATATTACAGGGTAATAGTGTACCCTACCACAGGAAAAAACTATAGGTCAATTAGGGGATACACAGTGTGACCCTAAAGTTTACTATGTATGCCTATGCGAAATAAACTGTTCTGAGAAGCTTAAAATGAGGAAATAAGCGTTCTAAAATGCTTTAAAAATTCAAAGACACTTTTCTATGTTAACTAACGGCACGGTATCGGACCTTAATATTGACCTATAATTTTTAAATTGGACCACGTATTATGTTACAGGGTTATAGTGTATCCTACCACAGGAAATAATTATAGATCATTTAGGGGGTACACAGCGTGACCCTAAATTTTACTATGCATGCCTATGCGAAATAGAGTGTTCTGAGAAGCTTAAAATGAAGAAATAAGCGTTCTAAAATGCTTTAAAAATTCAAAGACATTTTTCAATGTTAACTAACGGCACGGTATCGGACCTTAATATTGACCTAAAATTTTTAAATTGGACCACGTATTATATTACAGGGTAATAGTGTACCCTACCACAGGAAAAAACTATAGGTCAATTAGGGGATACACAGTGTGACCCTAAAGTTTACTATGTATGCCTATGCGAAATAAACTGTTCTGAGAAGCTTAAAATGAGGAAATAAGCGTTCTAAAATGCTTTAAAAATTCAAAGACACTTTTCTATGTTAACTAACGGCGCGGTATCGGACCTTAATATTGACCTATAATTTTTAAATTGGACCACGTATTATGTTACAGGGTTATAGTGTATCCTACCACAGGAAATAATTATAGATCATTTAGGGGGTACACAGCGTGACCCTAAATTTTACTATGCATGCCTATGCGAAATAGAGTGTTCTGAGAAGCTTAAAATGAAGAAATAAGCGTTCTAAAATGCTTTAAAAATTCAAAGACATTTTTCAATGTTAACTAACGGCACGGTATCGGACCTTAATATTGACTTATAATTTTTAAATTGTACCACGTATTATATTACAGGGTAATAGTGTACCCTACCAAAGGAAATAATTATAGGTCAATTAGGGGGTACACTATGTATATTTTAAATAGTGCATTAAAACAAGGAAATTCGAAGACACTTTTCTATGTTAAGTAACGGCACGGTATCGGACCTTAATATTGACCTATAATTTTTAAATTGGACCACGTATTATATTACAGGGTTATAGTGTATCCTACCACAGGAAATATTTATAGGTCAATTAGGGGGTACACAGCGTGACCCTAAAGTTTACTATGTATGCCTATTCGAAATAAAGTGTTCTGAGAAGCTTAAAATGAAGAAATAAGCGTTCAAAAATGCTTTAAAAGTTAAAAGACATTTTTCAATGTTAACTAACGGCACGGGATCGGACCTTAATATTGACCTATAATTTTTAAATTGGACCACGTATTATATTATAGGGTAATAGTGTACCCTACCACAGGAAATAATTATAGGTCAATTAGGGGGTACACAGCGTGACCCTAAAATTTACTATGTATGCCTATGCGAAATAGAGTGTTCTGAGAAGCTTAAAATGAAGAAATAAGCGTTCTAAAATGCTTTAAAAATTCAAAGACATCTTTCAATGGTTAACTAGCGCAAGGCGCAATATCAGACCTTAATATTAACCCATAATATTTAAATTGGACCAGGTATTATATTACAGGGTAATAGTGTACCCTACCACAGGAATTAAATATAGGTCAATTAGGGGGTACACTATGTATATTTTAAATAGTACATTAAAACAAGGAAATTCGAAGACTCTTTTCTATGTTAACTAACGGCACGGTATCGGACCTTAATATTGACCTAAAATTTTTAAATTGGACCACGTATTATATTACAGGGTAATAGTGTACCCTACCACAGGAAAAAAATATAGGTCAATTAGGGGATACACAGTGTGACCCTAAAGTTTACTATGTATGCCTATGCGAAATAAACTGTTCTGAGAAGCTTAAAATGAGGAAATAAGCGTTCTAAAATCCTTTAAAAATTCAAAGACACTTTTCTATGTTAACTAACGGCACGGTATCGGACCTTAATATTGACCTATAATTTTTAAATTGGACCACGTATTATATTACAGGGTTATAGTGTATCCTACCACAGGAAATAATTATAGATCATTTAGGGGGTACACAGCGTGACCCTAAATTTTACTATGCATGCCTATGCGAAATAGAGTGTTCTGAGAAGCTTAAAATGAAGAAATAAGCGTTCTAAAATGCTTTAAAAATTCAAAGACATTTTTCAATGTTAACTAACGGCACGGTATCGGACCTTAATATTGACTTATAATTTTTAAATTGGACCACGTATTATATTACAGGGTAATAGTGTACCCTACCAAAGGAAATAATTATAGGTCAATTAGGGGGTACACTATGTATATTTTAAATAGTGCATTAAAACAAGGAAATTCGAAGACACTTTTCTATGTTAACTAACGGCACGGTATCGGAGCTTAATATTGACCTATAATTTTTAAATTGGACCACGTATTATATTACAGGGTTATAGTGTATCCTACCACAGGAAATAATTATAGGTCAATTAGGGGGTACACAGCGTGACCCTAAAGTTTACTATGTATGCCTATTCGAAATAAAGTGTTCTGAGAAGCTTAAAATGAAGAAATAAGCGTTCTAAAATGCTTTAAAAGTTCAAAGACATTTTCCAATGTTAACTAACGGCACGGGATCGGACCTTAATATTGACCTATAATTTTTAAATTGGACCACGTATTATATTACAGGGTAATAGTGTACCCTACCACAGGAAATAATTATAGGTCATTTAGGGGGTACACAGCGTGACCCTAAATTTTACTATGTATGCCTATGCGAAATAGAGTGTTCTGAGCAGCTTAAAATGAAGAAATAAGCGTTCTAAAATGCTTTAAAAATTCAAAGACATCTTTCAATGGTTAACTAGCGCAAGGCGCAATATCAGACCTTAATATTGACCCATAATATTTAAATTGGACCAGGTATTATATTACAGGGTAATAGTGTACCCTACCGCAGGAAATAATTATAGGTCAATTAGGGGGTACACTATGTATATTTTAAATAGTGCATTAAAACAAGGATATACGAAGACACTTTTCTATGTTAACTAACGGCACGGTATCGGACCTTAATATTGACCTATAATTTTTAAATTGGACCACGTATTATATTACAGGGTAATAGTGTACCCTACCACAGGAAATAATTATAGGTCAATTAGGGGATACACAGTGTGACCCTAAAGTTTACTATGTATGCCTATACGAAATAAACTGCTCTGAGAAGCTTAAAATGAGGAAATAAGCGTTCTAAAATGCTTTAAAAATTCAAAGACACTTTTCTATGTTAACTAACGGCATGGTATCGGACCTTAATATTGACCTATAATTTTTAAATTGGACCACGTATTATATTATAGGGTAATAGTGTACCCTACCACAGGAAATAATTATAGGTCAATTAGGGGGTACACTATGTATATTTTAAATAGCGCATTAAAACAAGGAAATACGAAGACACTTTTCTATGTTAACTAACGGCACGGTATCGGACCTTAATATTGACCTATAATTTTTAAATTGGACCACGTATTATATTACAGGGTAATAGTGTACCCTACCACAGGAAATAATTATAGGTCAATTAGGGGGTACACAGCGTGACCCTAAAGTTTACTATGTATGCCTATGCGAAATAGAGTGTTCTGAGAAGCTTAAAATGAAGAAATAAGCGTTCTAAAATACTTTAAAAGTTCAAAGACATCTTTCAATGGTTAACTAACGGTAGGCGCAATATCAGACCTTAATATTGACCCATAATATTTATATTGGATCAGGTATTATATTACAGGGTAATAGTGTACCCTACCACAGGAAATAATTATAGGTCAATTAGGGGGTACACTATGTATATTTTAAGTAGTGCATTAAAACAAGGAAATACGAAGACACTTTTCTATGTTAACTAACGGCACGGTATCGGACCTTAATATTGACCTATAATTTTTTAATTGGACCACGTATTATATTACCGGGTAATAGTGTACCCTACTACAGGAAATAATTATAGGTCATTTAGGGGGTACACAGCGTGACCTTAAATTTTACTATGTATGCCTATGCGAAATAGAGTGTTCTGAGAAGCTTAAAATGAAGAAATAAGCGTTCTAAAATGCTTTAAAAATTCAAAGACATCTTTCAATGGTTAACTAACGCAAGGCGCAATATCAGACCTTAATATTGACCCATAATATTTAAATTGGACCAGGTATTATAATACAGGGGAATTAGTGTACCCTACCCCAGGAAATAATTATAGGTCAATTAGGGGGTATACTATGTATATTTTAAATAGTGCATTAAAACAAGGAAATACGAAGACTCTTTTCTATGTTAACTAACGGCACGGTATCGGACCTTAATATTGACCTATAACTTTTAAATTGGACTACGTATTATATTACAGGGAAATAGTGTACCTTTCCACAGGAAATAATTATAGGTCAATTAGGGGGTACACAGCGTGACCCTAAAGTTTACTATGTATGCCTATGCGAAATAACGTGTTCTGAGAAGCTTAAAATGAGGAAATAAGCGTTCTAAAATGCTTTAAAAATTCAAAGACATTTTACAATGTTAACTAACGGCACGGTATCGGACCTTAATATTGAAATATAATTTTTAAATTGGACCACGTATTATATTACAGGGTAATAGTGTACCCTACCACAGGAAATAATTATAGGTAATTTAGGGGGTACACAGCGTGTCCCTAAATTTTTCTATGTATGCCTATGCGGAATAGAGTGTTCTGAGAAGCTTAAAATGAAGAAATAAGCGTTCTAAAATGCTTTAAAAATTCAAAGACATCTTTCAATGGTTAACTAGCGCAAGGCGCAATATCAGACCTTAATATTGACCCATAATATTTAAATTGGACCAGGTATTATATTACAGGGTAATAGTGTACCCTACCACAGGAAATAATTATAGGTCAATTAGGGGGTACACTATGTATATTTTAAATAGTGCATTAAAACAAGGATATACGAAGACACTTTTCTATGTTAACTAACGGCACGGTATCGGACCTTAATATTGACCTATAATTTTTAAATTGGACCACGTATTATATTACAGGGTAATAGTGTACCCTACCACAGGAAATAATTATAGGTCAATTAGGGGATACACAGTGTGACCCTAAAGTTTACTATGTATGCCTATGCGAAATAAACTGCTCTGAGAAGCTTAAAATGAGGAAATAAGCGTTCTAAAATGCTTTAAAAATTCAAAGACACTTTTCTATGTTAACTAACGGCATGGTATCGGACCTTAATATTGACCTATAATTTTTAAATTGGACCACGTATTATATTATAGGGTAATAGTGTACCCTACCACAGGAAATAATTATAGGTCAATTAGGGGGTACACTATGTATATTTTAAATAGCGCATTAAAACAAGGAAATACGATGACACTTTTCTATGTTAACTAACGGCACGGTATCGGACCTTAATATTGACCTATAATTTTTAAATTGGACCACGTATTATATTACAGGGTAATAGTGTACCCTACCACAGGAAATAATTATAGGTCAATTAGGGGGTACACAGCGTGACCCTAAAGTTTACTATGTATGCCTATGCGAAATAAAGTGTTCTGAGAAGCTTAAAATGAAGAAATAAGCGTTCTAAAATGCTTTAAAAATTCAAAGACATCTTTCAATGGTTACCTAACGCAAGGCGCAATATCAGACCTTAATATTGACCCATAATATTTTAATTGGACCAGGTATTATATTACAGGGTAATAGTGTACCCTACCCCAGGAAATAATTATAGGTCAATTAGGGGGTATACTATGTATATTTTAAATAGTGCATTAAAACAAGGAAATACGAAGACTCTTTTCTATGTTAACTAACGGCACGGTATCGGACCTTAATATTGACCTATAATTTTTAAATTGGACTACGTATTATATTACAGGGAAATAGTGTACCCTACCACAGGAAATAATTATAGGTCAATTAGGGGGAACACAGCGTGACCCTAAAGTTTACTATGTATGCCTATGCGAAATAACGTGTTCTGAGAAGCTTAAAATGAGGAAATAAGCGTTCAAAAATGCTTTAAAAATTCAAAGACATTTTTCAATGTTAACTAACGGCACGGTATCGGACCTTAATATTGAAATATAATTTTTAAATTGGACCACGTATTATATTACAGGGTAATAGTGTACCCTACCACAGGAAATAATTATAGGTAATTTAGGGGGTACACAGCGTGACCCTAAATTTTACTATGTATGCCTATGCGGAATAGAGTGTTCTGAGAAGCTTAAAATGAAGAAATAAGCGTTCTAAAATGCTTTAAAAATTCAAAGACATCTTTCAATGGTTAACTAGCGCAAGGCGCAATATCAGACCTTAATATTGACCCATAATATTTAAATTGGACCAGGTATTATATTACAGGGTAATAGTGTACCCTACCGCAGGAAATAATTATAGGTCAATTAGGGGGTACACTATGTATATTTTAAGTAGTGCATTAAAACAAGGAAATACGAAGACACTTTTCTATGTTAACTAACGGCACGGTATCGGACCTTAATATTGACCTATAATTTTTTAATTGGACCACGTATTATATTACCGGGTAATAGTGTACCCTACCACAGGAAATAATTATAGGTCATTTAGGGGGTACACAGCGTGACCTTAAATTTTACTATGTATGCCTATGCGAAATAGAGTGTTCTGAGAAGCTTAAAATGAAGAAATAAGCGTTCTAAAATGCTTTAAAAATTCAAAGACATCTTTCAATGGTTAACTAACGCAAGGCGCAATATCAGACCTTAATATTGACCCATTATATTTAAATTGGACCAGGTATTATAATACAGGGGAATTAGTGTACCCTACCCCAGGAAATAATTATAGGTCAATTAGGGGGTATACTATGTATATTTTAAATAGTGCATTAAAACAAGGAAATACGAAGACTCTTTTCTATGTTAACTAACGGCACGGTATCGGACCTTAATATTGGCCTATAACTTTTAAATTGGACTACGTATTATATTACAGGGAAATAGTGTACCCTTCCACAGGAAATAATTATAGGTCAATTAGGGGGTACACAGCGTGACCCTAAAGTTTACTATGTATGCCTATGCGAAATAACGTGTTCTGAGAAGCTTAAAATGAGGAAATAAGCGTTCTAAAATGCTTTAAAAATTCAAAGACATTTTACAATGTTAACTAACGGCACGGTATCGGACCTTAATATTGAAATATAATTTTTAAATTGGACCACGTATTATATTACAGGGTAATAGTGTACCCTACCACAGGAAATAATTATAGGTAATTTAGGGGGTACACAGCGTGACCCTAAATTTTTCTATGTATGCCTATGCGGAATAGAGTGTTCTGAGAAGCTTAAAATGAAGAAATAAGCGTTCTAAAATGCTTTAAAAATTCAAAGACATCTTTCAATGGTTAACTAGCGCAAGGCGCAATATCAGACCTTAATATTGACCCATAATATTTAAATTGGACCAGGTATTATATTACAGGGTAATAGTGTACCCTACCACAGGAAATAATTATAGGTCAATTAGGGGGTACACTGTGTATATTTTAAATAGTGCATTAAAACAAGGAAATACGAAGACACTTTTCTATGTTAACTAACGGCACGGTATCGGACCTTAATATTGACCTATAATTTTTAAATTGGACCACGTATTATATTACAGGGTAATAGTGTACCCTACCACAGGAAATAATTATAGGTCAATTAGGGGGTACACAGCGTGACCCTAAAGTTTACTATGTATGCCTATGCGAAATAGAGTGTTCTGAGAAGCTTAAAATAAAGAAATAAGCGTTCTAAAATACTTTAAAAGTTCAAAGACATCTTTCAATGGTTAACTAACGCTAGGCGCAATATCAGACCTTAATATTGACCCATAATATTTAAATTGGACCAGGTATTATATTACAGGGTAATAGTGTACCCTACCACAGGAAATAATTATAGGTCAATTAGGGGGTACACTATGTATATTTTAAGTAGTGCATTAAAACAAGGAAATACGAAGACACTTTTCTATGTTAACTAACGGCACGGTATCGGACCTTAATATTGACCTATAATTTTTTAATTGGACCACGTATTATATTACCGGGTAATAGTGTACCCTACCACAGGAAATAATTATAGGTCATTTAGGGGGTACACAGCGTGACCTTAAATTTTACTATGTATGCCTATGCGAAATAGAGTGTTCTGAGAAGCTTAAAATGAAGAAATAAGCGTTCTAAAATGCTTTAAAAATTCAAAGACATCTTTCAATGGTTAACTAACGCAAGGCGCAATATCAGACCTTAATATTGACCCATAATATTTAAATTGGACCAGGTATTATAATACAGGGGAATTAGTGTACCCTACCCCAGGAAATAATTATAGGTCAATTAGGGGGTATACTATGTATATTTTAAATAGTGCATTAAAACAAGGAAATACGAAGACTCTTTTCTATGTTAACTAACGGCACGGTATCGGACCTTAATATTGACCTATAACTTTTAAATTGGACTACGTATTATATTACAGGGAAATAGTGTACCCTTCCACAGGAAATAATTATAGGTCAATTAGGGGGTACACAGCGTGACCCTAAAGTTTACTATGTATGCCTATGCGAAATAACGTGTTCTGAGAAGCTTAAAATGAGGAAATAAGCGTTCTAAAATGCTTTAAAAATTCAAAGACATTTTACAATGTTAACTAACGGCACGGTATCGGACCTTAATATTGAAATATAATTTTTAAATTGGACCACGTATTATATTACAGGGTAATAGTGTACCCTACCACAGGAAATAATTATAGGTAATTTAGGGGGTACACAGCGTGACCCTAAATTTTTCTATGTATGCCTATGCGGAATAGAGTGTTCTGAGAAGCTTAAAATGAAGAAATAAGCGTTCTAAAATGCTTTAAAAATTCAAAGACATCTTTCAATGGTTAACTAGCGCAAGGCGCAATATCAGACCTTAATATTGACCCATAATATTTAAATTGGACCAGGTATTATATTACAGGGTAATAGTGTACCCTACCACAGGAAATAATTATAGGTCAATTAGGGGGTACACTATGTATATTTTAAATAGTGCATTAAAACAAGGAAATACGAAGACACTTTTCTATGTTAACTAACGGCACGGTATCGGACCTTAATATTGACCTATAATTTTTTAATTGGACCACGTATTATATTACCGGGTAATAGTGTACCCTACCACAGGAAATAATTATAGGTCATTTAGGGGGTACACAGCGTGACCTTAAATTTTACTATGTATGCCTATGCGAAATAGAGTGTTCTGAGAAGCTTAAAATGAAGAAATAAGCGTTCTAAAATGCTTTAAAAATTCAAAGACATCTTTCAATGGTTAACTAACGCAAGGCGCAATATCAGACCTTAATATTGACCCATTATATTTAAATTGGACCAGGTATTATAATACAGGGGAATTAGTGTACCCTACCCCAGGAAATAATTATAGGTCAATTAGGGGGTATACTATGTATATTTTAAATAGTGCATTAAAACAAGGAAATACGAAGACTCTTTTCTATGTTAACTAACGGCACGGTATCGGACCTTAATATTGGCCTATAACTTTTAAATTGGACTACGTATTATATTACAGGGAAATAGTGTACCCTTCCACAGGAAATAATTATAGGTCAATTAGGGGGTACACAGCGTGACCCTAAAGTTTACTATGTATGCCTATGCGAAATAACGTGTTCTGAGAAGCTTAAAATGAGGAAATAAGCGTTCTAAAATGCTTTAAAAATTCAAAGACATTTTACAATGTTAACTAACGGCACGGTATCGGACCTTAATATTGAAATATAATTTTTAAATTGGACCACGTATTATATTACAGGGTAATAGTGTACCCTACCACAGGAAATAATTATAGGTAATTTAGGGGGTACACAGCGTGACCCTAAATTTTTCTATGTATGCCTATGCGGAATAGAGTGTTCTGAGAAGCTTAAAATGAAGAAATAAGCGTTCTAAAATGCTTTAAAAATTCAAAGACATCTTTCAATGGTTAACTAGCGCAAGGCGCAATATCAGACCTTAATATTGACCCATAATATTTAAATTGGACCAGGTATTATATTACAGGGTAATAGTGTACCCTACCACAGGAAATAATTATAGGTCAATTAGGGGGTACACTGTGTATATTTTAAATAGTGCATTAAAACAAGGAAATACGAAGACACTTTTCTATGTTAACTAACGGCACGGTATCGGACCTTAATATTGACCTATAATTTTTAAATTGGACCACGTATTATATTACAGGGTAATAGTGTACCCTACCACAGGAAATAATTATAGGTCAATTAGGGGGTACACAGCGTGACCCTAAAGTTTACTATGTATGCCTATGCGAAATAGAGTGTTCTGAGAAGCTTAAAATAAAGAAATAAGCGTTCTAAAATACTTTAAAAGTTCAAAGACATCTTTCAATGGTTAACTAACGCTAGGCGCAATATCAGACCTTAATATTGACCCATAATATTTAAATTGGACCAGGTATTATATTACAGGGTAATAGTGTACCCTACCACAGGAAATAATTATAGGTCAATTAGGGGGTACACTATGTATATTTTAAGTAGTGCATTAAAACAAGGAAATACGAAGACACTTTTCTATGTTAACTAACGGCACGGTATCGGACCTTAATATTGACCTATAATTTTTTAATTGGACCACGTATTATATTACCGGGTAATAGTGTACCCTACCACAGGAAATAATTATAGGTCATTTAGGGGGTACACAGCGTGACCTTAAATTTTACTATGTATGCCTATGCGAAATAGAGTGTTCTGAGAAGCTTAAAATGAAGAAATAAGCGTTCTAAAATGCTTTAAAAATTCAAAGACATCTTTCAATGGTTAACTAACGCAAGGCGCAATATCAGACCTTAATATTGACCCATAATATTTAAATTGGACCAGGTATTATAATACAGGGGAATTAGTGTACCCTACCCCAGGAAATAATTATAGGTCAATTAGGGGGTATACTATGTATATTTTAAATAGTGCATTAAAACAAGGAAATACGAAGACTCTTTTCTATGTTAACTAACGGCACGGTATCGGACCTTAATATTGACCTATAACTTTTAAATTGGACTACGTATTATATTACAGGGAAATAGTGTACCCTTCCACAGGAAATAATTATAGGTCAATTAGGGGGTACACAGCGTGACCCTAAAGTTTACTATGTATGCCTATGCGAAATAACGTGTTCTGAGAAGCTTAAAATGAGGAAATAAGCGTTCTAAAATGCTTTAAAAATTCAAAGACATTTTACAATGTTAACTAACGGCACGGTATCGGACCTTAATATTGAAATATAATTTTTAAATTGGACCACGTATTATATTACAGGGTAATAGTGTACCCTACCACAGGAAATAATTATAGGTAATTTAGGGGGTACACAGCGTGACCCTAAATTTTTCTATGTATGCCTATGCGGAATAGAGTGTTCTGAGAAGCTTAAAATGAAGAAATAAGCGTTCTAAAATGCTTTAAAAATTCAAAGACATCTTTCAATGGTTAACTAGCGCAAGGCGCAATATCAGACCTTAATATTGACCCATAATATTTAAATTGGACCAGGTATTATATTACAGGGTAATAGTGTACCCTACCACAGGAAATAATTATAGGTCAATTAGGGGGTACACTATGTATATTTTAAATAGTGCATTAAAACAAGGAAATACGAAGACACTTTTCTATGTTAACTAACGGCACGGTATCGGACCTTAATATTGACCTATAATTTTAAAATTGGACCACGTATTATATTACAGGGTAATAGTGTACCCTACCACAGGAAATAATTATAGGTCAATTAGGGGGTACACAGCGTGACCCTAAAGTTTACTATGTATGCCTATGCGAAATAGAGTGTTCTGAGAAGCTTAAAATAAAGAAATAAGCGTTCTAAAATACTTTAAAAGTTCAAAGACATCTTTCAATGGTTAACTAACGCTAGGCGCAATATCAGACCTTAATATTGACCCATAATATTTAAATTGGACCAGGTATTATATTACAGGGTAATAGTGTACCCTACCACAGGAAATAATTATAGGTCAATTAGGGGGTACACTATGTATATTTTAAGTAGTGCATTAAAACAAGGAAATACGAAGACACTTTTCTATGTTAACTAACGGCACGGTATCGGACCTTAATATTGACCTATAATTTTTAAATTGGACCACGTATTGTATTACAGGGTAATAGTGTACCCTAACACAGGAAATAATTATAGGTCAATTAGGGGGTACACAGCGTGACCCTAAAGTTTACTATGTATGCCTATGCGAAATAGAGTGTTCTGAGAAGCTTGAAATGAAGAAATAAGCGTTCTAAAATGCTTTAAAAATTCAAAGACATCTTTCAATGGTTAACTAACGCAAGGCGCGGTATCAGACCTTAATATGGAACCATAATATTTAAATTGGATCAGGTATTATATAACAGGGTAATAGTGTGCCCTACAACAGGAAATAATTATAGGACAATTAGGGGGTACACTATGTATATTTTAAATAGTGCATTAAAACAAGGAAATTCGAAGACTCTGCTCTATGTTAACTAACGGTAGGGTATCGGAAATTAATATTGACCTAAAATTTTTAAATTGGACCACGTATTATATTACAGGGTGATAGTGTACCCTACCACAGAAAATAATTATAGGTCAATTAGGGGGTACTCAGCGTGACCCTAAAGTTTACTATGTATGCCTATGCGAAATAAAGTGTTCTGAGAAGCTTAAAATGAAGAAATAAGCGTTCTAAAATGCTTTAAAAATTCAAAGACATCTTTCAATGGTTACCTAACGCAAGGCGCAATATCAGACCTTAATATTGACCCATAATATTTTAATTGGACCAGGTATTATATTACAGGGTAATAGTGTACCCTACCCCAGGAAATAATTATAGGTCAATTAGGGGGTATACTATGTATATTTTAAATAGTGCATTAAAACAAGGAAATACGAAGACTCTTTTCTATGTTAACTAACGGCACGGTATCGGACCTTAATATTGAACTATAATTTTTAAATTGGACTACGTATTATATTACAGGGAAATAGTGTACCCTACCACAGGAAATAATTATAGGTCAATTAGGGGGAACACAGCGTGACCCTAAAGTTTACTATGTATGCCTATGCGAAATAACGTGTTCTGAGAAGCTTAAAATGAGGAAATAAGCGTTCAAAAATGCTTTAAAAATTCAAAGACATTTTTCAATGTTAACTAACGGCACGGTATCGGACCTTAATATTGAAATATAATTTTTAAATTGGACCACGTATTATATTACAGGGTAATAGTGTACCCTACCACTTGAAATAATTATAGGTAATTTAGGGGGTACACAGCGTGACCCTAAATTTTACTATGTATGCCTATGCGGAATAGAGTGTTCTGAGAAGCTTAAAATGAAGAAATAAGCGTTCTAAAATGCTTTAAAAATTCAAAGACATCTTTCAATGGTTAACTAGCGCAAGGCGCAATATCAGACCTTAATATTGACCCATAATATTTAAATTGGACCAGGTATTATATTACAGGGTAATAGTGTACCCTACCGCAGGAAATAATTATAGGTCAATTAGGGGGTACACTATGCATATTTTAAATAGTGCATTAAAACAAGGAAATACGAAGACACTTTTCTATGTTAACTAACGGCACGGTATCGGACCTTAATATTGACCTATAATTTTTAAATTGGACTACGTATTATATTACAGGGAAATAGTGTACCCTACCACAGGAAATAATTATAGGTCAATTAGGGGGAACACAGCGTGACCCTGAAGTTTACTATGTATGCCTATGCGAAATAACGTGTTCTGAGAAGCTTAAAATGAGGAAATAAGCGTTCTAAAATGCTTTAAAAATTCAAAGACATTTTTCAATGTTAACTAACGGCACGGTATCGGACCTTAATATTGACCCATAATATTTAAATTGGACCAGGTATTATATTACAGGGAAATAGTGTACCCTACCACAGGAAATAATTATAGGTCAATTAGGGGGTACACTATGCATATTTTAAATAGTGCATTAAAACAAGGAAATACGAAGACACTTTTCTATGTTAACTAACGGCACGGTATCGGACCTTAATATTGACCTATAATTTTTAAATTGGACCACGTATTATATTACAGGGTAATAGTGTACCCTACCACAGGAAATAATTATAGGTCAATTAGGGGGTACACTATGTATATTTTAAATAGTGCATTAAAACAGAGAAATACGAAGACACTTTTCTATGTTAACTAACGGCACGGTATCGGACCTTAATATTGACCTATAATTTTTAAATTGCTCCACGTATTATATAACAGGGTGATAGTGTACCCTACCACAGAAAATAATTATAGGTCAATTAGGGGGTACACAGCGTGACCCTAAATTTTACTATGTATGCCTATGCGGAATAGAGTGTTCTGAGAAGCTTAAAATGAAGAAATAAGCGTTCTAAAATGCTTTAAAAATTCAAAGACATCTTTCAATGGTTAACTAACGCAAGGCGTGGTATCAGACCTTAATATGGAACCATAATTTTTAAATTGGACTACGTATTATATTACAGGGTGATAGTGTACCCTACCACAGAAAATAATTATAGGTCAATTAGGGGGTACTCAGCGTGACCCTAATGTTTACTATGTTTGCCTATGCGAAATAAAGTGTTCTGAGAAGCTTAAAATGAAGAAATAAGCGTTCTAAAATGCTTTAAAAATTCAAAGACATCTTTCAATGGTTACCTAACGCAAGGCGCAATATCAGACCTTAATATTGACCCATAATATTTTAATTGGACCAGGTATTATATTACAGGGTAATAGTGTACCCTACCACAGGAAATAATTATAGGTCAATTAGGGGGTACACTGTGTATATTTTAAATAGTGCATTAAAACAAGGAAATTCGAAGACACTTTTCTATGTTAACTAACGGCAAGGTATCGGACCTTAATATTGACCTATAATTTTTAAATTGGACCACGTATTATATTACAGGGTAATAGTGTACCCTACCACAGGAAATAAGTATAGGTCATTTAGGGGGTACACAGCGTGACCCCAAAGTTTACTATGTATGCCTATGCGAAATAAAGTGTTCTGAGAAGCTTAAAATGAGGAAATAAACGTTCTAAAATGCTTTAAAAATTCAAAGACACTTTTCTATGTTAATTAACGGCACGGTATCGGACCTTAATATTGACCTATAATTTTTAAATTGGACCACGTATTATATTACAGGGTAATAGTGTACCCTACCACAGGAAATAATTATAGGTCAATTAGGGGGTACACAGCGTGAACCTAAAGTTTACTATGTATGCCTATGCGAAATAGAGTGTTCTGAGAAGCTTAAAATGAAGAAATAAGCGTTCTAAAATGCTTTAAAAATTCAAAGACATCTTTCAATGGTTAACTAACGCTAGGCGCAATATCAGACCTTAATATTGACCCATAATATTTAAATTGGACCAGATATTACATTACAGGGTAATAGTGTACCCTACCACAAGAAATAATTATAGGTCAATTAGGGGGTACACTATGTATATTTTAATTAGTGCATTAAAACAAGGAAATTCGAAGACACTTTTCTATGTTAACTAACGGCACGGTATCGGACCTTAATATTGACCTATAATTTTTAAATTGGACCACGTATTATATTACAGGGTTATAGTGTATCCTACCACAGGAAATAATTACAGATCATTTAGGGGGTACACAGCGTGACCCTAAATTTTACTATGCATGCCTATGCGAAATAGAGTGTTCTGAGAAGCTTAAAATGAAGAAATATGCGTTCTAAAATGCTTTAAAAATTCAAAGACATCTTTCAATGGTTAACTAACGCAAGGCGCAATATCAGACCTTAATATTGACCCATAATATTTAAATTGGACCAGGTATTATAATACAGGGGAATTAGTGTACCCTACCCCAGGAAATAATTATAGGTCAATTAGGGGGTATACTATGTATATTTTAAATAGTGCATTAAAACAAGGAAATACGAAGACTCTTTTCTATGTTAACTAACGGCACGGTATCGGACCTTAATATTGGCCTATAACTTTTAAATTGGACTACGTATTATATTACAGGGAAATAGTGTACCCTTCCACAGGAAATAATTATAGGTCAATTAGGGGGTACACAGCGTGACCCTAAAGTTTACTATGTATGCCTATGCGAAATAACGTGTTCTGAGAAGCTTAAAATGAGGAAATAAGCGTTCTAAAATGCTTTAAAAATTCAAAGACATTTTACAATGTTAACTAACGGCACGGTATCGGACCTTAATATTGAAATATAATTTTTAAATTGGACCACGTATTATATTACAGGGTAATAGTGTACCCTACCACAGGAAATAATTATAGGTAATTTAGGGGGTACACAGCGTGACCCTAAATTTTTCTATGTATGCCTATGCGGAATAGAGTGTTCTGAGAAGCTTAAAATGAAGAAATAAGCGTTCTAAAATGCTTTAAAAATTCAAAGACATCTTTCAATGGTTAACTAGCGCAAGGCGCAATATCAGACCTTAATATTGACCCATAATATTTAAATTGGACCAGGTATTATATTACAGGGTAATAGTGTACCCTACCACAGGAAATAATTATAGGTCAATTAGGGGGTACACTATGTATATTTTAAATAGTGCATTAAAACAAGGAAATTCGAAGACTCTGCTCTATGTTAACTAACGGTAGGGTATCGGAAATTAATATTGACCTAAAATTTTTAAATTGGACCACGTATTATATTACAGGGTGATAGTGTACCCTACCACAGAAAATAATTATAGGTCAATTAGGGGGTACTCAGCGTGACCCTAAAGTTTACTATGTATGCCTATGCGAAATAAAGTGTTCTGAGAAGCTTAAAATGAAGAAATAAGCGTTCTAAAATGCTTTAAAAATTCAAAGACATCTTTCAATGGTTACCTAACGCAAGGCGCAATATCAGACCTTAATATTGACCCATAATATTTTAATTGGACCAGGTATTATATTACAGGGTAATAGTGTACCCTACCCCAGGAAATAATTATAGGTCAATTAGGGGGTATACTATGTATATTTTAAATAGTGCATTAAAACAAGGAAATACGAAGACTCTTTTCTATGTTAACTAACGGCACGGTATCGGACCTTAATATTGACCTATAATTTTTAAATTGGACTACGTATTATATTACAGGGAAATAGTGTACCCTACCACAGGAAATAATTATAGGTCAATTAGGGGGAACACAGCGTGACCCTAAAGTTTACTATGTATGCCTATGCGAAATAACGTGTTCTGAGAAGCTTAAAATGAGGAAATAAGCGTTCAAAAATGCTTTAAAAATTCAAAGACATTTTTCAATGTTAACTAACGGCACGGTATCGGACCTTAATATTGAAATATAATTTTTAAATTGGACCACGTATTATATTACAGGGTAATAGTGTACCCTACCACAGGAAATAATTATAGGTAATTTAGGGGGTACACAGCGTGACCCTAAATTTTACTATGTATGCCTATGCGGAATAGAGTGTTCTGAGAAGCTTAAAATGAAGAAATAAGCGTTCTAAAATGCTTTAAAAATTCAAAGACATCTTTCAATGGTTAACTAGCGCAAGGCGCAATATCAGACCTTAATATTGACCCATAATATTTAAATTGGACCAGGTATTATATTACAGGGTAATAGTGTACCCTACCGCAGGAAATAATTATAGGTCAATTAGGGGGTACACTATGCATATTTTAAATAGTGCATTAAAACAAGGAAATACGAAGACACTTTTCTATGTTAACTAACGGCACGGTATCGGACCTTAATATTGACCTATAATTTTTAAATTGGACTACGTATTATATTACAGGGAAATAGTGTACCCTACCACAGGAAATAATTATAGGTCAATTAGGGGGAACACAGCGTGACCCTGAAGTTTACTATGTATGCCTATGCGAAATAACGTGTTCTGAGAAGCTTAAAATGAGGAAATAAGCGTTCTAAAATGCTTTAAAAATTCAAAGACATTTTTCAATGTTAACTAACGGCACGGTATCGGACCTTAATATTGACCCATAATATTTAAATTGGACCAGGTATTATATTACAGGGAAATAGTGTACCCTACCACAGGAAATAATTATAGGTCAATTAGGGGGTACACTATGCATATTTTAAATAGTGCATTAAAACAAGGAAATACGAAGACACTTTTCTATGTTAACTAACGGCACGGTATCGGACCTTAATATTGACCTATAATTTTTAAATTGGACCACGTATTATATTACAGGGTAATAGTGTACCCTACCACAGGAAATAATTATAGGTCAATTAGGGGGTACACTATGTATATTTTAAATAGTGCATTAAAACAGAGAAATACGAAGACACTTTTCTATGTTAACTAACGGCACGGTATCGGACCTTAATATTGACCTATAATTTTTAAATTGCTCCACGTATTATATTACAGGGTGATAGTGTACCCTACCACAGAAAATAATTATAGGTCAATTAGGGGGTACACAGCGTGACCCTAAATTTTACTATGTATGCCTATGCGGAATAGAGTGTTCTGAGAAGCTTAAAATGAAGAAATAAGCGTTCTAAAATGCTTTAAAAATTCAAAGACATCTTTCAATGGTTAACTAACGCAAGGCGTGGTATCAGACCTTAATATGGAACCATAATATTTAAATTGGACCAGGTATTATATAACAGGGTAATAGTGTGCCCTACAACAGGAAATAATTATAAGACAATTAGGGGGTACACTATGTATATTTTAAATAGTGCATTAAAACAAGGAAATTCGAAGACTCTGCTCTATGTTAACTAACGGTAGGGTATCGGACCTTAATATTGACCTAAAATTTTTAAATTGGACCACGTATTATATTACAGGGTGATAGTGTACCCTACCACAGAAAATAATTATAGGTCAATTAGGGGGTACTCAGCGTGACCCTAATGTTTACTATGTTTGCCTATGCGAAATAAAGTGTTCTGAGAAGCTTAAAATGAAGAAATAAGCGTTCTAAAATGCTTTAAAAATTCAAAGACATCTTTCAATGGTTACCTAACGCAAGGCGCAATATCAGACCTTAATATTGACCCATAATATTTTAATTGGACCAGGTATTATATTACAGGGTAATAGTGTACCCTACCACAGGAAATAATTATAGGTCAATTAGGGGGTACACTGTGTATATTTTAAATAGTGCATTAAAACAAGGAAATTCGAAGACACTTTTCTATGTTAACTAACGGCACGGTATCGGACCTTAATATTGACCTATAATTTTTAAATTGGACCACGTATTATATTACAGGGTAATAGTGTACCCTACCACAGGAAATAAGTATAGGTCATTTAGGGGGTACACAGTGTGACCCCAAAGTTTACTATGTATGCCTATGCGAAATAAAGTGTTCTGAGAAGCTTAAAATGAGGAAATAAACGTTCTAAAATGCTTTAAAAATTCAAAGACACTTTTCTATGTTAATTAACGGCACGGTATCGGACCTTAATATTGACCTATAATTTTTAAATTGGACCACGTATTATATTACAGGGTAATAGTGTACCCTACCACAGGAAATAATTATAGGTCAATTAGGGGGTACACAGCGTGAACCTAAAGTTTACTATGTATGCCTATGCGAAATAGAGTGTTCTGAGAAGCTTAAAATGAAGAAATAAGCGTTCTAAAATGCTTTAAAAATTCAAAGACATCTTTCAATGGTTAACTAACGCTAGGCGCAATATCAGACCTTAATATTGACCCATAATATTTAAATTGGACCAGATATTACATTACAGGGTAATAGTGTACCCTACCACAAGAAATAATTATAGGTCAATTAGGGGGTACACTATGTATATTTTAATTAGTGCATTAAAACAAGGAAATTCGAAGACACTCTTCTATGTTAACTAACGGCACGGTATCGGACCTTAATATTGACCTATAATTTTTAAATTGGACCACGTATTATATTACAGGGTTATAGTGTATCCTACCACAGGAAATAATTACAGATCATTTAGGGGGTACACAGCGTGACCCTAAATTTTACTATGCATGCCTATGCGAAATAGAGTGTTCTGAGAAGCTTAAAATGAAGAAATAAGCGTTCTAAAATGCTTTAAAAATTCAAAGACATTTTTCAATGTTAACTAACGGCACGGTATCGGACCTTAATATTGACCTATAATTTTTAAATTGGACCACGTATTATATAACAGGGTAATAGTGTACCCTACCACAGAAAATAATTATAGGTCAATTAGGGGGTACACTATGTATATTTTAAATAGTGCATTAAAACAAGGAAATTCGAAGACTCTGCTCTATGTTAACTAACGGTAGGGTATCGGAAATTAATATTGACCTAAAATTTTTAAATTGGACCACGTATTATATTACAGGGTGATAGTGTACCCTACCACAGAAAATAATTATAGGTCAATTAGGGGGTACTCAGCGTGACCCTAAAGTTTACTATGTATGCCTATGCGAAATAAAGTGTTCTGAGAAGCTTAAAATGAAGAAATAAGCGTTCTAAAATGCTTTAAAAATTCAAAGACATCTTTCAATGGTTACCTAACGCAAGGCGCAATATCAGACCTTAATATTGACCCATAATATTTTAATTGGACCAGGTATTATATTACAGGGTAATAGTGTACCCTACCCCAGGAAATAATTATAGGTCAATTAGGGGGTATACTATGTATATTTTAAATAGTGCATTAAAACAAGGAAATACGAAGACACTTTTCTATGCTAACTAACGGCACGGTATCGGACCTTAATATTGACCTATAATTTTTAAATTGGACCACGTATTATATTACAGGGTAATAGTGTACCCTACCACAGAAAATAATTATAGGTCATTTAGGGGGTACACAGCATGACCCTAAAGTTTACTATGTATGCCTATGCGAAATAAAGTGTTCTGAGAAGCTTAAAATGAAGAAATAAGCGTTCTAAAATGCTTTAAAAATTCAAAGACATCTTTCAATGGTTACCTAACGCAAGGCGCAATATCAGACCTTAATATTGACCCATAATATTTTAATTGGACCAGGTATTATATTACAGGGTAATAGTGTACCCTACCCCAGGAAATAATTATAGGTCAATTAGGGGGTATACTATGTATATTTTAAATAGTGCATTAAAACAAGGAAATACGAAGACACTTTTCTATGCTAACTAACGGCACGGTATCGGACCTTAATATTGACCTATAATTTTTAAATTGGACCACGTATTATATTACAGGGTAATAGTGTACCCTACCACAGAAAATAATTATAGGTCATTTAGGGGGTACACAGCGGGACCCTAAAGTTTACTATGTATGCCTATGCGAAATAAAGTGTTCTGAGAAGCTTAAAATGAAGAAATTAGCGATCTAAAATGCTTTAAAAATTCAAAGACATTTTTCAAAGTTAACTAACGGCACGGTATCGGACCTTAATATTGACCTATAATTTTTAAATTGGACCACGTATTATATTACAGAGTAATAGTGTACCCTACCACAGGAAATAATTATAGGTCATTTAGGGGGTACACAGCGTGACCCTAAATTTTACTATGTATGCCTATGCGGAATAGAGTGTTCTGAGAAGCTTAAAATGAAGAAATAAGCGTTCTAAAATGCTTTAAAAATTCAAAGACATCTTTCAATGGTTAACTAGCGCAAGGCGCAATATCAGACCTTAATATTGACCCATAATATTTAAATTAGACCAGGTATTATATTACAGGGTAATAGTGTACCCTACCACAGGAAATAATTATAGGTCAATTAGGGGGTACACTATGTATATTTTAAATAGTGCATTAAAACAAGGAAATACGAAGACACTTTTCTATGTTAACTAACGGCACGGTATCGGACCTTAATATTGACCTATAATTTTTAAATTTGACCACGTATTATATTACATGGTAATAGTGTACCCTACCACAGGAAATAATTATAGGTCAATTAGGGGGTACACAGTGTGACCCTAAAGTTTACTATGTATGCCTATGCGAAATAAAGTGTCCTGAGAAGCTTAAAATGAGGAAATAAGCGTTCTAAAATGCTTTAAAAATTCAAAGACATCTTTCAATGGTTAACTAACGCAAGGCGCAATATCAGACCTTAATATTGACCCATAATATTTGAATTGGACCAGGTATTATATTACGGGGTAATAGTGTACCCTACCACAGGAAATAATTATAGGTCAATTAGGGGGTACACTATGTATATTTTAAATAGTGCATTAAAACAAGGAAATACGAAGACACTTTTCTATGTTAACTAACGGCCCGGTATCGGACCTTAATATTGACCTATAATTTTTAAATTGGACCACGTATTATATTACATGATAATAGTGTACCCTACCATAGGAAATAATTATAGGTCAATTAGGGGGTACACAGCGTGACCCTAAAGTTCTCTATGTATGCCTCTGCGAAATAGAGTGTTCTGAGAAGCTTAAAATGAAGAAATAAGCGTTCTAAAATGCTTTAAAAATTCAAAGACATCTTTCAATGTTTAACTAACGCTAGGCGCAATATCAAACCTTAATATTGACCCATAATATTTAAATTGGACCAGGTATTATATTACAGGGTAATAGTGTACCCTACCGCAGGAAATAATTATAGGTCAATTAGGGGGTACACTATGCATATTTTAAATAGTGCATTAAAACAAGGAAATACGAAGACACTTTTCTATGTTAACTAACGGCACGGTATCGGACCTTAATATTGACCTATAATTTTTAAATTGGACTACGTATTATATTACAGGGAAATAGTGTACCCTACCACAGGAAATAATTATAGGTCAATTAGGGGGAACACAGCGTGACCCTGAAGTTTACTATGTATGCCTATGCGAAATAACGTGTTCTGAGAAGCTTAAAATGAGGAAATAAGCGTTCTAAAATGCTTTAAAAATTCAAAGACATTTTTCAATGTTAACTAACGGCACGGTATCGGACCTTAATATTGACCCATAATATTTAAATTGGACCAGGTATTATATTACAGGGAAATAGTGTACCCTACCACAGGAAATAATTATAGGTCAATTAGGGGGTACACTATGCATATTTTAAATAGTGCATTAAAACAAGGAAATACGAAGACACTTTTCTATGTTAACTAACGGCACGGTATCGGACCTTAATATTGACCTATAATTTTTAAATTGGACCACGTATTATATTACAGGGTAATAGTGTACCCTACCACAGGAAATAATTATAGGTCAATTAGGGGGTACACTATGTATATTTTAAATAGTGCATTAAAACAGAGAAATACGAAGACACTTTTCTATGTTAACTAACGGCACGGTATCGGACCTTAATATTGACCTATAATTTTTAAATTGCTCCACGTATTATATTACAGGGTGATAGTGTACCCTACCACAGAAAATAATTATAGGTCAATTAGGGGGTACACAGCGTGACCCTAAATTTTACTATGTATGCCTATGCGGAATAGAGTGTTCTGAGAAGCTTAAAATGAAGAAATAAGCGTTCTAAAATGCTTTAAAAATTCAAAGACATCTTTCAATGGTTAACTAACGCAAGGCGTGGTATCAGACCTTAATATGGAACCATAATATTTAAATTGGACCAGGTATTATATAACAGGGTAATAGTGTGCCCTACAACAGGAAATAATTATAGGACAATTAGGGGGTACACTATGTATATTTTAAATAGTGCATTAAAACAAGGAAATTCGAAGACTCTGCTCTATGTTAACTAACGGTAGGGTATCGGACCTTAATATTGACCTAAAATTTTTAAATTGGACCACGTATTATATTACAGGGTGATAGTGTACCCTACCACAGAAAATAATTATAGGTCAATTAGGGGGTACTCAGCGTGACCCTAATGTTTACTATGTTTGCCTATGCGAAATAAAGTGTTCTGAGAAGCTTAAAATGAAGAAATAAGCGTTCTAAAATGCTTTAAAAATTCAAAGACATCTTTCAATGGTTACCTAACGCAAGGCGCAATATCAGACCTTAATATTAACCCATAATATTTTAATTGGACCAGGTATTATATTACAGGGTAATAGTGTACCCTACCACAGGAAATAATTATAGGTCAATTAGGGGGTACACTGTGTATATTTTAAATAGTGCATTAAAACAAGGAAATTCGAAGACACTTTTCTATGTTAACTAACGGCACGGTATCGGACCTTAATATTGACCTATAATTTTTAAATTGGACCACGTATTATATTACAGGGTAATAGTGTACCCTACCACAGGAAATAAGTATAGGTCATTTAGGGGGTACACAGTGTGACCCCAAAGTTTACTATGTATGCCTATGCGAAATAAAGTGTTCTGAGAAGCTTAAAATGAGGAAATAAACGTTCTAAAATGCTTTAAAAATTCAAAGACACTTTTCTATGTTAATTAACGGCACGGTATCGGACCTTAATATTGACCTATAATTTTTAAATTGGACCACGTATTATATTACAGGGTAATAGTGTACCCTACCACAGGAAATAATTATAGGTCAATTAGGGGGTACACAGCGTGAACCTAAAGTTTACTATGTATGCCTATGCGAAATAGAGTGTTCTGAGAAGCTTAAAATGAAGAAATAAGCGTTCTAAAATGCTTTAAAAATTCAAAGACATCTTTCAATGGTTAACTAACGCTAGGCGCAATATCAGACCTTAATATTGACCCATAATATTTAAATTGGACCAGATATTACATTACAGGGTAATAGTGTACCCTACCACAAGAAATAATTATAGGTCAATTAGGGGGTACACTATGTATATTTTAATTAGTGCATTAAAACAAGGAAATTCGAAGACACTTTTCTATGTTAACTAACGGCACGGTATCGGACCTTAATATTGACCTATAATTTTTAAATTGGACCACGTATTATATTACAGGGTTATAGTGTATCCTACCACAGGAAATAATTACAGATCATTTAGGGGGTACACAGCGTGACCCTAAATTTTACTATGCATGCCTATGCGAAATAGAGTGTTCTGAGAAGCTTAAAATGAAGAAATAAGCGTTCTAAAATGCTTTAAAAATTCAAAGACATTTTTCAATGTTAACTAACGGCACGGTATCGGACCTTAATATTGACCTATAATTTTTAAATTGGACCACGTATTATATAACAGGGTAATAGTGTACCCTACCACAGGAAATAATTATAGGTCAATTAGGGGGTACACTATGTATATTTTAAATAGTGCATTAAAACAAGGAAATTCGAAGACTCTGCTCTATGTTAACTAACGGTAGGGTATCGGAAATTAATATTGACCTAAAATTTTTAAATTGGACCACGTATTATATTACAGGGTGATAGTGTACCCTACCACAGAAAATAATTATAGGTCAATTAGGGGGTACTCAGCGTGACCCTAAAGTTTACTATGTATGCCTATGCGAAATAAAGTGTTCTGAGAAGCTTAAAATGAAGAAATAAGCGTTCTAAAATGCTTTAAAAATTCAAAGACATCTTTCAATGGTTACCTAACGCAAGGCGCAATATCAGACCTTAATATTGACCCATAATATTTTAATTGGACCAGGTATTATATTACAGGGTAATAGTGTACCCTACCCCAGGAAATAATTATAGGTCAATTAGGGGGTATACTATGTATATTTTAAATAGTGCATTAAAACAAGGAAATACGAAGACACTTTTCTATGCTAACTAACGGCACGGTATCGGACCTTAATATTGACCTATAATTTTTAAATTGGACCACGTATTATATTACAGGGTAATAGTGTACCCTACCACAGAAAATAATTATAGGTCATTTAGGGGGTACACAGCATGACCCTAAAGTTTACTATGTATGCCTATGCGAAATAAAGTGTTCTGAGAAGCTTAAAATGAGGAAATAAGCGATCTAAAATGCTTTAGAAATTCAAAGACATTTTTCAATGTTAACTAACGGCACGGTATCGGACCTTAATATTGACCTATAATTTTTAAATTGGACTACGTATTATATTACAGGGAAATAGTGTACCCTACCACAGGAAATAATTATAGGTCAATTAGGGGGTACACAGCGGGACCCTAAAGTTTACTATGTATGCCTATGCGAAATAAAGTGTTCTGAGAAGCTTAAAATGAAGAAATTAGCGATCTAAAATGCTTTAAAAATTCAAAGACATTTTTCAAAGTTAACTAACGGCACGGTATCGGACCTTAATACTGACCTATAATTTTTAAATTGGACCACGTATTATATTACAGGGTAATAGTGTACCCTACCACAGGAAATAATTATAGGTCATTTAGGGGGTACACAGCGTGACCCTAAATTTTACTATGTATGCCTATGCGGAATAGAGTGTTCTGAGAAGCTTAAAATGAAGAAATAAGCGTTCTAAAATGCTTTAAAAATTCAAAGACATCTTTCAATGGTTAACTAGCGCAAGGCGCAATATCAGACCTTAATATTGACCCATAATATTTAAATTAGACCAGGTATTATATTACAGGGTAATAGTGTACCCTACCACAGGAAATAATTATAGGTCAATTAGGGGGTACACTATGTATATTTTAAATAGTGCATTAAAACAAGGAAATACGAAGACACTTTTCTATGTTAACTAACGGCACGGTATCGGACCTTAATATTGACCTATAATTTTTAAATTTGACCACGTATTATATTACATGGTAATAGTGTACCCTACCACAGGAAATAATTATAGGTCAATTAGGGGGTACACAGTGTGACCCTAAAGTTTACTATGTATGCCTATGCGAAATAAAGTGTCCTGAGAAGCTTAAAATGAGGAAATAAGCGTTCTAAAATGCTTTAAAAATTCAAAGACATCTTTCAATGGTTAACTAACGCAAGGCGCAATATCAGACCTTAATATTGACCCATAATATTTGAATTGGACCAGGTATTATATTACGGGGTAATAGTGTACCCTACCACAGGAAATAATTATAGGTCAATTAGGGGGTACACTATGTATATTTTAAATAGTGCATTAAAACAAGGAAATACGAAGACACTTTTCTATGTTAACTAACGGCCCGGTATCGGACCTTAATATTGACCTATAATTTTTAAATTGGACCACTTATTATATTACATGATAATAGTGTACCCTACCATAGGAAATAATTATAGGTCAATTAGGGGGTACACAGCGTGACCCTAAAGTTCTCTATGTATGCCTCTGCGAAATAGAGTGTTCTGAGAAGCTTAAAATGAAGAAATAAGCGTTCTAAAATGCTTTAAAAATTCAAAGACATCTTTCAATGTTTAACTAACGCTAGGCGCAATATCAAACCTTAATATTGACCCATAATATTTAAATTGGACCAGGTATTATATTACAGGGTAATAGTGTACCCTACCACAGGAAATAATTATAGGTCATTTAGGGGGTACACTATGTATATTTTAAATAGTGCATTAAAACAAGGAAATACGAAGACACTTTTCTATGTTAACTAACGGCACGGTATCGGACCTTAATATTGACCTATAATTTTTAAATTGTACCACGTATTATATTACAGGGTAATAGTGTACCTTACCACAGGAAATAATTATAGGTCAATTAGGTGGTACACAGCGTGACCCTAAAGTCTACTATGTATGCCTATGCGAAATAGAGTGTTCTGAGAAGCTTAAAATGAAGAAATAAGCGTTCTAAAATGCTTTAAAAATTCAAAGACATCTTTCAATGTTAACTAACGGCACGGTATCGGACCTTAATATTGACCTATAATTTTTAAATTGGACCACGTATTATATTACAGGGTTATAGTGTACCCTACCACAGGAAATAATTATAGGTCAATTAGGGGGTACACAGCGTGACCCTAAAGTTTACTATGTATGCCTATGCGAAATAGAGTGTTCTGAGAAGCTTAAAATGAAGAAATTAGCGTTCTAAAATGCTTTAAAAATTCAAAGACATCTTTCAATGGTTAACTAACGCAAGGCGTAATATCAGACCTTAATATTGACCCATAATATTTGAATTGGACCAGGTATTATATTACAGGGTAATAGTGCACCCTACCACAGGAAATAATTATAGGTCAATTAGGGGGTACACTATGTATATTTTAAATAGTGCATTAAAACAAGGAAATACGAAGACACTTTTCTATGTTAACTAACGGCACGGTATCGGACCTTAATATTGACCTATAATTTTTAAATTTGACCACGTATTATATTACATGGTAATAGTGTACCCTACCACAGGAAATAATTATAGGTCAATTAGGGGGTACACAGTGTGACCCTAAAGTTTACTATGTATGCCTATGCGAAATAAAGTGTCCTGAGAAGCTTAAAATGAGGAAATAAGCGTTCTAAAATGCTTTAAAAATTCAAAGACATCTTTCAATGGTTAACTAACGCAAGGCGCAATATCAGACCTTAATATTGACCCATAATATTTGAATTGGGCCAGGTATTATATTACGGGGTAATAGTGTACCCTACCACAGGAAATAATTATAGGTCAATTAGGGGGTACACTATGTATATTTTAAATAGTGCATTAAAACAAGGAAATACGAAGACACTTTTCTATGTTAACTAACGGACCGGTATCGGACCTTAATATTGACCTATAATTTTTAAATTGGACCACGTATTATATTACATGATAATAGTGTACCCTACCATAGGAAATAATTATAGGTCAATTAGGGGGTACACAGTGTGACCCTAAAGTTTACTATGTATGCCTATGCGAAATAAAGTGTTCTGAGATGCTTAAAATGAAGAAATAAGCGTTCTAAAATGCTTTAAAAATTCAAAGACATTTTTCAATGGTTAACTAACGCAAGGCGCAATATCAGACCTTAATATTGGCCCATAATATTTAAATTGGACCAGGTATTATATTACAGGGTAATAGTGTACCCTACCACAGGAAATAATTATAGGTCAATTAGGGGGTACACTATGTATATTTTAAATAGTGCATTAAAACAAGGAAATACGAAGACACTTTTCTATGTTAACTAACGGCACGGTATCGGACCTTAATATTGACCTATAATTTTTAAATTTGACCACGTATTATATTACATGGTAATAGTGTACCCTACCACAGGAAATAATTATAGGTCAATTAGGGGGTACACAGTGTGACCCTAAAGTTTACTATGTATGCCTATGCGAAATAAAGTGTCCTGAGAAGCTTAAAATGAGGAAATAAGCGTTCTAAAATGCTTTAAAAATTCAAAGACATCTTTCAATGGTTAACTAACGCAAGGCGCAATATCAGACCTTAATATTGACCCATAATATTTGAATTGGGCCAGGTATTATATTACGGGGTAATAGTGTACCCTACCACAGGAAATAATTATAGGTCAATTAGGGGGTACACTATGTATATTTTAAATAGTGCATTAAAACAAGGAAATACGAAGACACTTTTCTATGTTAACTAACGGCCCGGTATCGGACCTTAATATTGACCTATAATTTTTAAATTGGACCACGTATTATATTACATGATAATAGTGTACCCTACCATAGGAAATAATTATAGGTCAATTAGGGGGTACACAGTGTGACCCTAAAGTTTACTATGTATGCCTATGCGAAATAAAGTGTTCTGAGATGCTTAAAATGAAGAAATAAGCGTTCTAAAATGCTTTAAAAATTCAAAGACATTTTTCAATGGTTAACTAACGCAAGGCGCAATATCAGACCTTAATATTGGCCCATAATATTTAAATTGGACCAGGTATTATATTACAGGGTAATAGTGTACCCTACCACAGGAAATAATTATAGGTCAATTAGGGGGTACACTATGTATATTTTAAATAGTGCATTAAAACAAGGAAATACGAAGACACTTTTCTATGTTAACTAACGGCACGGTATCGGACCTTAATATTGACCTATAATTTTTAAATTGGACCACGTATTATATTACAGGGTTATAGTGTACCCTACCACAGGAAATAATTGTAGGTCAATTAGGGGGTACACAGCGTGACCCTAAAGTTTACTATGTATGCCTATGCGAAATAGAGTGTTCCGAGAAGCTTAAAATGAAGAAATTAGCGTTCTAAAATGCTTTAAAAATTCAAAGACATCTTTCAATGGTTAACTAACGCAAGGCGTAATATCAGACCTTAATATTGACCCATAATATTTGAATTGGACCAGGTATTATATTACAGGGTAATAGTGCACCCTACCACAGGAAATAATTATAGGTCAATTAGGGGGTACACTATGTATATTTTAAATAGTGCATTAAAACAAGGAAATACGAAGACACTTTTCTATGTTAACTAACGGCACGGTATCGGACCTTAATATTGACCTATAATTTTTAAATTTGACCACGTATTATATTACATGGTAATAGTGTACCCTACCACAGGAAATAATTATAGGTCAATTAGGGGGTACACAGTGTGACCCTAAAGTTTACTATGTATGCCTATGCGAAATAAAGTGTCCTGAGAAGCTTAAAATGAGGAAATAAGCGTTCTAAAATGCTTTAAAAATTCAAAGACATCTTTCAATGGTTAACTAACGCAAGGCGCAATATCAGACCTTAATATTGACCCATAATATTTGAATTGGACCAGGTATTATATTACGGGGTAACAGTGTACCCTACCACAGGAAATAATTATAGGTCAATTAGGGGGTACACTATGTATATTTTAAATAGTGCATTAAAACAAGGAAATACGAAGACACTTTTCTATGTTAACTAACGGCCCGGTATCGGACCTTAATATTGACCTATAATTTTTAAATTGGACCACGTATTATATTACATGATAATAGTGTACCCTACCATAGGAAATAATTATAGGTCAATTAGGGGGTACACAGTGTGACCCTAAAGTTTACTATGTATGCCTATGCGAAATAAAGTGTTCTGAGAAGCTTAAAATGAAGAAATAAGCGTTCTAAAATGCTTTAAAAATTCAAAGACATCTTTCAATGGTTAACTAACGCTAGGCGCAATATCAGACCTTAATATTGACCCATAATATTTAAATTGGACCAGGTATTATATTACAGGGTAATAGTGTACCCTACCACAGGAAATAATTATAGGTCAATTAGGGGGTACACTATGTATATTTTAAATAGTGCATTAAAACAAGGAAATACGAAGACACTTTTCTATGTTAACTAACGGCACGGCATCGGACCTTAATATTGACCTATAATTTTTAAATTGGACCATGTATTATATTATAGGGTAATAGTGTACCCTACCACAGGAAATAATTATAGGTCAATTAGAGGGTACACAGCGTGACCCTAAAGTTTACTATGTATGCCTATGCGAAATAGAGTGTTCTGAGAAGCTTAAAATGAGGAAATTAGCGTTCTAAAATGCTTTAAAAATTCAAAGACATCTTTCAATGGTTAACTAACGCTAGGCGCAATATCAGACCTTAATATTGACCCATAATATTTAAATTGGACCAGGTATTATATTACAGGGTAATAGTGTACCCTACCACAGGAAATAATTATAGGTCAATTAGGGGGTACACTATGTATATTTTAAATAGTGCATTAAAACAAGGAAATACGAAGACACTTTTCTATGTTAACTAACGGCACGGCATCGGACCTTAATATTGACCTATAATTTTTAAATTGGACCACGTATTATATTATAGGGTAATAGTGTACCCTACCACAGGAAATAATTATAGGTCAATTAGAGGGTACACATCGTGACCCTAAAGTTTACTATGTATGCCTATGCGAAATAGAGTGTTCTGAGAAGCTTAAAATGAAGAAATTAGCGTTCTAAAATGCTTTAAAAATTCAAAGACATCTTTCAATGGTTAACTAACGCAAGGCGCAATATCAGACCTTAATATTGACACATAATATTTGAATTGGACCAGGTATTATATTACAGGGTAATAGTGCACCCTACCACAGGAAATAATTATAGGTCAATTAGGGGGTACACTATGTATATTTTAAATAGTGCATTAAAACAAGGAAATACGAAGACACTTTTCTATGTTAACTAACGGCACGGTATCGGACCTTAATATTGACCTATAATTTTTAAATTTGACCACGTATTATATTACATGGTAATAGTGTACCCTACCACAGGAAATAATTATAGGTCAATTAGGGGGTACACGGTGTGACCATAAAGTTTACTATGTATGCCTATGCGAAATAAAGTGTCCTGAGAAGCTTAAAATGAGGAAATAAGCGTTCTAAAATGCTTTAAAAATTCAAAGACACTTTTCTATGTTAACTAACGGCACGGTATCGGACCTTAATATTGACCCATAATTTTTAAATTGGACCAGGTATTATATTACAGGGTAATAGTGTACCCTACCCCAGGAAATAATTATAGGTCAATTAGGGGGTACACTATGTATATTTTAAATAGTGCATTAAAACAAGGAAATACGAAGACACTTTTCTATGTTAACTAACGGCACGGTATCGGACCTTAATATTGACCTATATTTTTTAAATTGGACCACGTATTGTATTATAGGGTAATAGTGTACCCTACCACAGGAAATAATTATAGGTCAATTAGAGGGTACACAGCGTGACCCTAAAGTTTACTATGTATGCCTATGCGAAATAGAGTGTTCTGAGAAGCTTAAAATGAAGAAATTAGCTTTCTAAAATGCTTTAAAAATTCAAAGACATCTTTCAATGGTTAACTAACGCAAGGCGCAATATCAGACCTTAATATTGACTCATAATATTTGAATTGGACCAGGTATTATATTACGGGGTAATAGTGTACCCTACCACAGGAAATAATTATAGGTCAATTAGGGGGTACACTATGTATATTTTAAATAGTGCATTAAAACAAGGAAATACGAAGACACTTTTCTATGTTAACTAACGGCACGGCATCGGACCTTAATATTGACCTATAATTTTTAAATTGGACCACGTATTATATTATAGGGTAATAGTGTACCCTACCACAGGAAATAATTATAGGTCAATTAGAGGGTACACAGCGTGACCCTAAAGTTTACTATGTATGCCTATGCGAAATAGAGTGTTCTGAGAAGCTTAAAATGAAGAAATTAGCGTTCTAAAATGCTTTAAAAATTCAAAGACATCTTTCAATGGTTAACTAACGCAAGGCGCAATATCAGACCTTAATATTGACCCATAATATTTGAATTGGACCAGGTATTATATTACAGGGTAATAGTGCACCCTACCACAGGAAATAATTATAGGTCAATTAGGGGGTACACTATGTATATTTTAAATAGTGCATTAAAACAAGGAAATACGAAGACACTTTTCTATGTTAACTAACGGCACGGTATCGGACCTTAATATTGACCTATAATTTTTAAATTTGACCACGTATTATATTACATGGTAATAGTGTACCCTACCACAGGAAATAATTATAGGTCAATTAGGGGGTACACGGTGTGACCCTAAAGTTTACTATGTATGCCTATGCGAAATAAAGTGTCCTGAGAAGCTTAAAATGAGGAAATAAGCGTTCTAAAATGCTTTAAAAATTCAAAGACACTTTTCTATGTTAACTAACGGCACGGTATCGGACCTTAATATTGACCTATAATTTTTAAATTGGACCAGGTATTATATTACAGGGTAATAGTGTACCCTACCCCAGGAAATAATTATAGGTCAATTAGGGGGTACACTATGTATATTTTAAATAGTGCATTAAAACAAGGAAATACGAAGACACTTTTCTATGTTAACTAACGGCACGGTATCGGACCTTAATATTGACCTATATTTTTTAAATTGGACCACGTATTGTATTATAGGGTAATAGTGTACCCTACCACAGGAAATAATTATAGGTCAATTAGAGGGTACACAGCGTGACCCTAAAGTTTACTATGTATGCCTATGCGAAATAGAGTGTTCTGAGAAGCTTAAAATGAAGAAATTAGCTTTCTAAAATGCTTTAAAAATTCAAAGACATCTTTCAATGGTTAACTAACGCAAGGCGCAATATCAGACCTTAATATTGACCCATAATATTTGAATTGGACCAGGTATTATATTACGGGTTAATAGTGTACCCTACCACAGGAAATAATTATAGGTCAATTTGGGGGTACACTATGGATATTTTAAATAGTGCATTAAAACAAGGAAATACGAAGACACTTTTCTATGTTAACTAACGGCCCGGTATCGGACCTTAATATTGACCTATAATTTTTAAATTGGACCACGTATTATATTACATGATAATAGTGTACCCTACCACAGGAAATAACTATAGGTCAATTAGGGGGTACACAGAGTGACCCTAAAGTTTACTATGTATGCCTATGCGAAATAAAGTGTTCTGAGAAGCTTAAGATGAGGAAATAAGCGTTCTAAAATGCTTTAAAAATTCAAAGACATTTTTCTATGTTAACTAACGGCACGGTATCGGACCTTAATATTGACCTATAATTTTTAAATTGGACCACCTATTATATTACAGGGTAATAGTGTACCCTACCACAGGAAATAATTATAGGTCATTTAGGGGGTACACAGCGTGACCCTAAATTTTACTATGTATGCCTATGCGAAATAAAGTGTTCTGAGAAGCTTAAAATGAAGAAATAAGCGTTCTAAAATGCTTTAAAAATTCAAGGACATCTTTCAATGGTTAACTAACGCAAGGCGCAATATCAGACCTTAATATTGACCCATAATATTTAACTTGAACCAGGTATTATATCACAGGGTAATAGTGTACCCTACCACAGGAAATAATTATAGGTCAATTAGGGGGTACAATATGTATATTTTAAATAGTGCATTAAAACAAGGAAATTCGAAGACACTTTTCTATGTTAACTAACGGCACGGTATCGGACCTTAATATTGACCTATAATTTTTAAATTGGACCACGTATTATATTACAGGGTTATAGTGTATCCTACCACAGGAAATAATTATAGGTCAATTAGTGGGTACACAGCGTGACCCTAAAGTTTACTATGTATGCCTATGCGAAATAAAGTGTTCTGAGAAGCTTAAAATGAGGAAATAAGCGTTCTAAAATGCTTTAAAAATTCAAAGACACTTTTCAATGTTAACTAACGGCACGGTATCGGACCTTAATATTGACCTATAATTTTTAAATTGGACCACGTGTTATATTACAGGGTAATAGTGTACCCTACCACAGGAAATAATTTTAGGTCATTTAGGGGGTACACAGCGTGACCCTAAATTTTAGTATGTATGCTTATGCGAAATAGAGTGTTCTGAGAAGCTTAAAATGAAGAAATAAGCGTTCTAAAATGCTTTAAAAATTCAAAGACATCTTTCAATGGTTAACTAGCGCAAGGCGCAATATAAGACCTTAATATTGACCCATAATATTTAAATTGGACCAGGTATTATATTACAGGGTAATAGTGTACCCTACCACAGGAAATAATTATAGGTCAATTAGGGGGTACACTATGTATATTTTAAATAGTGCATTAAAACAAGGAAATACGAAGACACTTTTCTATGTTAACTAACGGCACGGTATCGGACCTTATTATTGACCTATAATTTTTAAATTGGACCACGTCTTATATTATAGGGTAATAGTGTACCCTACCGCAGGAAATAATTATAGGTCAATTAGAGGGTACACAGCGTGACCCTAAAGTTTACTATGTATGCCTATGCGAAATAGAGTGTTCTGAGAAGCTTAAAATGAAGAAATTAGCGTTTTAAAATGCTTTAAAAATTCAAAGACATCTTTCAATGGTTAACTAACGCAAGGCGCAATATCAGACCTTAATATTGACCCATAATATTTGAATTGGACCAGGTATTATATTACAGGGTAATAGTGTTCCCTACCACAGGAAATAATTATAGGTCTATTAGGGGGTACACTATGTATATTTTAAATAGTGCATTAAAACAAGGAAATACGAAGACACTTTTCTAAGTTAACTAACGGCCCGGTATCGGACCTTAATATTGACCTATAATTTTTAAATTGGACCACGTATTATATTACATGGTAATAGTGTACCCTACCACAGGAAATAATTATAGGTCAATTAGGGGGTACTCAGTGTGACCCTAAAGTTTACTATGTATGCCTATGCGAAATAAAGTGTTCTGAGAAGCTTAAAATGAAGAAATAAGCGTTCTAAAATGCTTTAGAAATTCAAAGACATCTTTCAATGGTTAACTAACGCTAGGCGCAATATTGGACCTTAATATTGACCCATAATATTTAAAATGGACCAGGTATTATATTACAGGGTATGAGTGTACCCTGCCAAAGGAAATAATTATAAGTCAATTAGGGGGTACACTATGTATATTTTAAATAGTGCATTAAAACAAGGAAATACGAAGACACTTTTCTATGTTAACTAACGGCCCGGTATCGGACCTTAATATTGACCTATAATTTTTAAATTGGACCACGTATTATATTATAGGGTAATAGTGTACCCTACCACAAGAAATAATTATAGGTCAATTAGGGGGTACACAGCGTGACCCTAAAGTTTACTATGTATGCCTATGCGAAATAGAGTGTTCTGAGAAGCTTAAAATGAAGAAATAAGCGTTCTAAAATGCTTTAAAAATTCAAAGACATCTTTCAATGGTTAACTAACGCTAGGCGCAATATCAGACCTTAATATTGACCCATAATATTTAAATTGGACCAGGTATTATATTACAGGGTAATAGTGTACCCTACCACAGGAAATAATTATAGGTCAATTAGGGGGTACACTATGTATATTTTAAATAGTGCATTAAAACAAGGAAATACGAAGACACTTTTCTATGTTAACTAACGACACGGTATCGGACCTTAATATTGACCTATAATTTTTCAATTGGACCACGTATTATATTACAGGGTAATAGTGTGCCCTACCACAGGAAATAATTATAGGTCAATTAGGGGGTACACAGCGTGACCCTAAAGTTTACTATGTATGCCTATGCGAAATAGAGTGTTCTGAGAAGCTTAAAATGAAGAAATAAGCGTTCTAAAATGCTTTAAAAACTCAAAGACATCTTTCAATGGTTAACTAGCGCAAGGCGCAATATAAGACCTTAATATTGACCCATAATATTTAAATTGGACCAGGTATTATATTACAGGGTAATAGTGTACCCTACCACAGGAAATAATTATAGGTCAATTAGGGGGTACACTATGTATATTTTAAATAGTGCATTAAAACAAGGAAATACGAAGACACTTTTCTATGTTAACTAACGGCACGGTATCGGACCTTATTATTGACCTATAATTTTTAAATTGGACCACGTCTTATATTATAGGGTAATAGTGTACCCTACCGCAGGAAATAATTATAGGTCAATTAGAGGGTACACAGCGTGACCCTAAAGTTTACTATGTATGCCTATGCGAAATAGAGTGTTCTGAGAAGCTTAAAATGAAGAAATTAGCGTTTTAAAATGCTTTAAAAATTCAAAGACATCTTTCAATGGTTAACTAACGCAAGGCGCAATATCAGACCTTAATATTGACCCATAATATTTGAATTGGACCAGGTATTATATTACAGGGTAATAGTGTTCCCTACCTCAGGAAATAATTATAGGTCTATTAGGGGGTACACTATGTATATTTTAAATAGTGCATTAAAACAAGGAAATACGAAGACACTTTTCTATGTTAACTAACGGCCCGGTATCGGACCTTAATATTGACCTATAATTTTTAAATTGGACCACGTATTATATTACATGGTAATAGTGTACCCTACCACAGGAAATAATTATAGGTCAATTAGGGGGTACTCAGTGTGACCCTAAAGTTTACTATGTATGCCTATGCGAAATAAAGTGTTCTGAGAAGCTTAAAATGAAGAAATAAGCGTTCTAAAATGCTTTAGAAATTCAAAGACATCTTTCAATGGTTAACTAACGCTAGGCGCAATATTGGACCTTAATATTGACCCATAATATTTAAATTGGACCAGGTATTATATTACAGGGTATGAGTGTACCCTGCCAAAGGAAATAATTATAGGTCAATTAGGGGGTACACTATGTATATTTTAAATAGTGCATTAAAACAAGGAAATACGAAGACACTTTTCTATGTTAACTAACGGCCCGGTATCGGACCTTAATATTGACCTATAATTTTTAAATTGGACCACGTATTATATTATAGGGTAATAGTGTACCTTACCACAAGAAATAATTATAGGTCAATTAGGGGGTACACAGCGTGACCCTAAAGTTTACTATGTATGCCTATGCGAAATAGAGTGTTCTGAGAAGCTTAAAATGAAGAAATAAGCGTTCTAAAATGCTTTAAAAATTCAAAGACATCTTTCAATGGTTAACTAACGCTAGGCGCAATATCAGACCTTAATATTGACCCATAATATTTAAATTGGACCAGGTATTATATTACAGGGTAATAGTGTACCCTGCCACAGGAAATAATTATAGGTCAATTAGGGATTACACTATGTATATTTTAAATAGTGCATTAAAACAAGGAAATACGAAGACACTTTTCTATGTTAACTAACGGCACGTATCGGACCTTAATATTCACCTATAATTTTTAAATTGGACCTCGTATTATATTACAGGGTAATAATGTACCCTACCACAGGAAATAATTATAGGTCAATTAGGGGGTACACAGCGTGACCCTAAAGTTTACTATGTATGCCTATGCGAAATAGAGTGTTCTGAGAAGCTTAAAATGAAGAAATAAGCGTTCTAAAATGCTTTAAAAATTCAAAGACATCTTTCAATGGTTAACTAACGCAAGGCGCGATATCAGACCTTAATAAGGAACCATAATATTTAAATTGGACCAGGTATTATATTACAGGGTAATAGTGTACCCTACCACAGGAAATAATTATAGGTCAATTAGGGGGTACACTATGTATATTTTAAATAGTGCATTAAAACAAGGAAATACGAAGACACTTTTCTATGTTAACTAACGACACGGTATCGGACCTTAATATTGACCTATAATTTTTCAATTGGACCACGTATTATATTACAGGGTAATAGTGTGCCCTACCACAGGAAATAATTATAGGTCAATTAGGGGGTACACAGCGTGACCCTAAAGTTTACTATGTATGCCTATGCGAAATAGAGTGTTCTGAGAAGCTTAAAATGAAGAAATAAGCGTTCTAAAATGCTTTAAAAACTCAAAGACATCTTTCAATGGTTAACTAACGCAAGGCGCGATATCAGACCTTAATATGGAACCATAATATTTAAATTGGACCAGGTATTATATTACAGGGTAATAGTGTACCCTACCACAGGAATTAAATATAGGTCAATTAGGGGGTACACTATGTATATTTTAAATAGTACATTAAAACAAGGAAATTCGAAGACTCTTTTCTATGTTAACTAACGGCCCGGTATCGGACCTTAATATTGACCTATAATTTTTAAATTGGACCACGTATTATATTATAGGGTAATAGTGTACCCTACGACAAGAAATAATTATAGGTCAATTAGGGGGTACACAGCGTGACCCTAAAGTTTACTATGTATGCCTACGCGAAATAGAGTGTTCTGAGAAGCTTAAAATGAAGAAATAAGCGTTCTAAAATGCTTTAAAAATTCAAAGACATCTTTCAATGGTTAACTAACGCTAGGCGCAATATCAGAAATTAATATTGACCCATAATATTTAAATTGGACCAGGTATTTTATTACAGGGTAATAGTGTACCCTGCCACAGGAAATAATTATAGGTCAATTAGGGGGTACACTATGTATATTTTAAATAGTGCATTAAAACAAGGAAATACAATGACACTTTTCTATGTTAACTAACGGCACGGTATCGGACCTTAATATTGACCTATAATTTTTAAAATGGACCTCGTATTATATTACAGGGTAATTGTGTACCCTACCACAGGAAATAATTATAGGTCAATTACGGGGTACAAAGCGTGACCCTAAAGTTTACTATGTATGCCTATGCGATATAGAGTGTTCTGAGAAGCTTAAAATGAAGAAATAAGCGTTCTAAAATGCTTTAAAAATTCAAAGACATCTTTCAATGGTTAACTAACGCAAGGCGCGATATCAGACCTTAATAAGGAACCATAATATTTAAATTGGACCAGGTATTATATTACAGGGTAATAGTGTACCCTACCACAGGAAATAATTATAGGTCAATTAGGGGGTACACTATGTATATTTTAAATAGTGCATTAAAACAAGGAAATACGAAGACACTTTTCTATGTTAACTAACGGCACGGTATCGGACCTAAATATTGACCTATAATTTTTAAATTGAACCTCGTATTATATTACAGGGTAATAGTGTATCCTACCACAGGAAATAATTATAGGCCAATTAGGGGGTACACAGCGTGACCCTAAAGTTTACTATGTATGCCTATGCATAATAAAGTGTTCTGAGAAGCTTAGAATGAGGAAATAAGCGTTCTAAAATGCTTTAAAAATTCAAAGACATTTTTCAATGTTAACTAACGGCACGGTATCGGACCTTAATATTGACCTATAATTTTTAAATTGGACCACGTATTATATTACAGGGTAATAGTGTACCCTACCACAGGAAATAATTATAGGTCATTTAGGGGGTACACAGCGTGACCCTAAAGTTTACTATGTATGCCTATGCGAAATAGAGTGTTCTGAGAAGCTTAAAATTAAGAAATAAGCGTTCTAAAATGCTTTAAAAATTCAAAGTCATCTTTCAATTATTAACTAACGCAAGGCGCAATATCAGACCTTAATATTGACCCGTAATATTTAAATTGGACCACGTATTATATTACAGGGTTATAGTGTATCCTACCACAGGAAATAATTATAGGTCAATTAGAGGGTACACAGCGTGACCCTAAAGTTTACTATGTATGCCTATGCGAAATAGAGTGTTCTGAGAAGCTTAAAATGAAGAAATTAGCGTTCTAAAATGCTTTAAAAATTCAAAGACATCTTTCAATGGTTAACTAACGCAAGGCGCAATATCAGACCTTAATATTGACCCATAATATTTGAATTGGACCAGGTATTATATTACAGGGTAATAGTGCACCCTACCACAGGAAATAATTATAGGTCAATTAGGGGGTACACTATGTATATTTTAAATAGTGCATTAAAACAAGGAAATACGAAGACACTTTTCTATGTTAACTAACGGCACGGTATCGGACCTTAATATTGACCTATAATTTTTAAATTTGACCACGTATTATATTACATGGTAATAGTGTACCCTACCACAGGAAATAATTATAGGTCAATTAGGGGGTACACGGTGTGACCCTAAAGTTTACTATGTATGCCTATGCGAAATAAAGTGTCCTGAGAAGCTTAAAATGAGGAAATAAGCGTTCTAAAATGCTTTAAAAATTCAAAGACACTTTTCTATGTTAACTAACGGCACGGTATCGGACCTTAATATTGACCTATAATTTTTAAATTGGACCAGGTATTATATTACAGGGTAATAGTGTACCCTACCCCAGGAAATAATTATAGGTCAATTAGGGGGTACACTATGTATATTTTAAATAGTGCATTAAAACAAGGAAATACGAAGACACTTTTCTATGTTAACTAACGGCACGGTATCGGACCTTAATATTGACCTATATTTTTTAAATTGGACCACGTATTGTATTATAGGGTAATAGTGTACCCTACCACAGGAAATAATTATAGGTCAATTAGAGGGTACACAGCGTGACCCTAAAGTTTACTATGTATGCCTATGCGAAATAGAGTGTTCTGAGAAGCTTAAAATGAAGAAATTAGCTTTCTAAAATGCTTTAAAAATTCAAAGACATCTTTCAATGGTTAACTAACGCAAGGCGCAATATCAGACTTTAATATTGACCCATAATATTTGAATTGGACCAGGTATTATATTACGGGGTAATAGTGTACCCTACCACAGGAAATAATTATAGGTCAATTAGGGGGTACACTATGTATATTTTAAATAGTGCATTAAAACAAGGAAATACGAAGACACTTTTCTATGTTAACTAACGGCACGGCATCGGACCTTAATATTGACCTATAATTTTCAAATTTGACCACGTATTATACTACATGGTAATAGTGTACCCAACCACAGGAAATAATTATAGGTCAATTAGGGGGTACACGGTGTGACCCTAAAGTTTACTATGTATGCCTATGCGAAATAAAGTGTCCTGAGAAGCTTAAAATGAGGAAATAAGCGTTCTAAAATGCCTTAAAAATTCAAAGACACTTTTCTATGTTAACTAACGGCACGGTATCGGACCTTAATATTGACCTATAATTTTTAAATTGGACCAGGTATTATATTACAGGGTAATAGTGTACCCTACCCCAGGAAATAATTATAGGTCAATTAGGGGGTACACTATGTATATTTTAAATAGTGCATTAAAACAAGGAAATACGAAGACACTTTTCTATGTTAACTAACGGCACGGTATCGGACCTTAATATTGACCTATATTTTTTAAATTGGACCACGTATTGTATTATAGGGTAATAGTGTACCCTACCACAGGAAATAATTATAGGTCAATTAGAGGGTACACAGCGTGACCCTAAAGTTTACTATGTATGCCTATGCGAAATAGAGTGTTCTGAGAAGCTTAAAATGAAGAAATTAGCTTTCTAAAATGCTTTAAAAATTCAAAGACATCTTTCAATGGTTAACTAACGCAAGGCGCAATATCAGACCTTAATATTGACCCATAATATTTGAATTGGACCAGGTATTATATTACGGGGTAATAGTGTACCCTATCACAGGAAATAATTATAGGTCAATTAGGGGGTACACTATGGATATTTTAAATAGTGCATTAAAACAAGGAAATACGAAGACACTTTTCTATGTTAACTAACGGCCCGGTATCGGACCTTAATATTGACCTATAATTTTTAAATTGGACCACGTATTATATTACATGATAATAGTGTACCCTACCACAGGAAATAATTATAGGTCAATTAGGGGGTACACAGTGTGACCCTAAAGTTTACTATGTATGCCTATGCGAAATAAAGTGTTCTGAGAAGCTTAAAATGAAGAAATAAGCGTTCTAAAATGCTTTAAAAATTCAAAGACATCTTTCAATGGTTAACTAACGCTAGGCGCAATATCAGACCTTAATATTGACCCATAATATTTAAATTGGACCAGGTATTATATTACAGGGTAATAGTGTACCCTGCCACAGGAAATAATTATAGGTCAATTAGGGGGTACACTATGTATATTTTAAATAGTGCATTAAAACAAGGAAATACGAAGACACTTTTCTATGTTAACTAACGGCACGGTATCGGACCTTAATATTGACCTATAATTTTTAAATTGGACCACGTATTATATTACAGGGTTATAGTGTACCCTACCACAGGAAATAATTATAGGTCAATTAGGGGGTACACAGAGTGACCCTAAAGTTTACTATGTATGCCTAGGCGAAATAAAGTGTTCTGAGAAGCTTAAGATGAGGAAATAAGCGTTCTAAAATGCTTTAAAAATTCAAAGACATTTTTCTATGTTAACTAACGGCACGGTATCGGACCTTAATATTGACCTATAATTTTTAAATTGGACCACGTGTTATATTACAGGGTAATAGTGTACCCTACCACAGGAAATAATTTTAGGTCATTTAGGGGGTACACAGCGTGACCCTAAATTTTAGTATGTATGCTTATGCGAAATAGAGTGTTCTGAGAAGCTTAAAATGAAGAAATAAGCGTTCTAAAATGCTTTAAAAATTCAAAGACATCTTTCAATGGTTAACTAGCGCAAGGCGCAATATAAGACCTTAATATTGACCCATAATATTTAAATTGGACCAGGTATTATATTACAGGGTAATAGTGTACCCTACCACAGGAAATAATTATAGGTCAATTAGGGGGTACACTATGTATATTTTAAATAGTGCATTAAAACAAGGAAATACGAAGACACTTTTCTATGTTAACTAACGGCACGGTATCGGACCTTATTATTGACCTATAATTTTTAAATTGGACCACGTCTTATATTATAGGGTAATAGTGTACCCTACCGCAGGAAATAATTATAGGTCAATTAGAGGGTACACAGCGTGACCCTAAAGTTTACTATGTATGCCTATGCGAAATAGAGTGTTCTGAGAAGCTTAAAATGAAGAAATTAGCGTTTTAAAATGCTTTAAAAATTCAAAGACATCTTTCAATGGTTAACTAACGCAAGGCGCAATATCAGACCTTAATATTGACCCATAATATTTGAATTGGACCAGGTATTATATTACAGGGTAATAGTGTTCCCTACCACAGGAAATAATTATAGGTCTATTAGGGGGTACACTATGTATATTTTAAATAGTGCATTAAAACAAGGAAATACGAAGACACTTTTCTATGTTAACTAACGGCCCGGTATCGGACCTTAATATTGACCTATAATTTTTAAATTGGACCACGTATTATACACTGCTGGGCAATTGCTAAGGACGGATAACACTATCATCCATAGCAACCACAAAATGAAGGGAAGCAAAATGTGGAAAATTAGAATAAGTGCGGGATATAGTAAGAAGGGGTATGCGTATGTAAATTTTTTTGTCCACGTTTGTTCATCACGTGATGGCGCTGATAAGAGCTTTAAAGGTTTTGACGCGTTGTGGAGAGTTGTTGTTTCAAGTCAAATTTTTACAGGAAAGATTTAGTTGACGAACTTGAAATTTTCGGCATGTCTTCCCGATATTACTTAGAAGATTTTAAGCGTGGCCGAATTATTGGAAAGATCGAAGAAGGGCGAAAAATAAGAGACGTTGCCAGGGAGTTCGACATCGCTGACGGTGTTGTCTAACGGCTGTGGAAATCTTTTAAAACTACTGGAATGTGTAGTAAGCGGCAAGGGGGAGGTCGTGTTAGAAGTAAGACGCCTGCTGAAGACAGATACATCGTCCTATCAGTAAAAAGGAACAGGCGCACCACAGCTCAGCAGGTGGCAAATCAGTTTCTTGCTACCACAGGAAAGCAGATCTCCCGAAAAACTGTTGCCAGACGTTTGAGAGGAGGAGGACTATACACCCGCAGACCTGTTGTGTGCGTCCCATTGACCAGACAGCATCGTACTGCACGTTTGCAATGGTGTCGTGAGCATCACAATTGGACTGAACAGGACTGGGCATGCGTACTCTTCTCAGATGAGAGTAGGTTCAGTCTGTCATCGGATTGTAGACGCCAACTGATCTGGCGCGAGAGTGGTACTGGTTATCGTCCAGAAAATATTCAGGAAAGGGACCGATATCCGACATGCAGGGTCATGGTGTGGGCCAGCATCATGATCAATGGCCGCACGCGCCTACATGTGGTTGCGAATGGGACTATGACGGGCCAACGATACTTTGAGGAAGTTCTACTTCCTCATGTTCGTCTTTTCCGTGGTGCTTTCGGTGATAAATTTGTTTTTATGGGCGACAACGCAACATGTCATCGAACACTCGCTGTTCAGAATTGTTTAGACAGTGAGGGTATTCAACGCCTCGTATGGCCATCACGTTCTCTAGATCTAAACCACATTGAAAATGTTTGAGATGCTTCGGGGAGGCAATTTGCTGGTTGAAACTATCCTCCGACAAACAAGAACACCCTCATCCGTGCACTGACAGAGGAATGGGATAAATTGCCTCAACAGCAGCTGGATAATGTTGTGCAAAGTATGATACGATCTGTAGAATGTTGCATCCCACTCCACGGTGGACATATTCCGTACTGACACCTTTCTTCAAGTTGCCTGCTGACATTTAAATGCATTGTTCCATTATTCCGTACGCAGCATCAAATGAACATTTTTTTTCTTTCAGATCTTTCATAGCTTTTGTACTTTCCAGAACAATGAATGTTCTTTATTCTAATGTCTGAACAGTGTGGCAACTATACTTTATCCTACTAGGTCTCATGTCTCGCTTAATGTTATGCTACATTGCAATTTGTGATCCGTCCTTAGCAATTGTCCAGCAGTGTATTACATGGTAATAGTGTACCCTACCACAGGAAATAATTATAGGTCAATTAGGGGGTACTCAGTGTGACCCTAAAGTTTACTATGTATGCCTATGCGAAATAAAGTGTTCTGAGAAGCTTAAAATGAAGAAATAAGCGTTCTAAAATGCTTTAGAAATTCAAAGACATCTTTCAATGGTTAACTAACGCTAGGCGCAATATTGGACCTTAATATTGACCCATAATATTTAAATTGGACCAGGTATTATATTACAGGGTATGAGTGTACCCTGCCAAAGGAAATAATTATAGGTCAATTAGGGGGTACACTATGTATATTTTAAATAGTGCATTAAAACAAGGAAATACGAAGACACTTTTCTATGTTAACTAACGGCCCGGTATCGGACCTTAATATTGACCTATAATTTTTAAATTGGACCACGTATTATATTATAGGGTAATAGTGTACCCTACCACAAGAAATAATTATAGGTCAATTAGGGGGTACACAGCGTGACCCTAAAGTTTACTATGTATGCCTATGCGAAATAGAGTGTTCTGAGAAGCTTAAAATGAAGAAATAAGCGTTCTAAAATGCTTTAAAAATTCAAAGACATCTTTCAATGGTTAACTAACGCTAGGCGCAATATCAGACCTTAATATTGACCCATAATATTTAAATTGGACCAGGTATTATATTACAGGGTAATAGTGTACCCTGCCACAGGAAATAATTATAGGTCAATTAGGGATTACACTATGTATATTTTAAATAGTGCATTAAAACAAGGAAATACGAAGACACTTTTCTATGTTAACTAACGGCACGTATCGGACCTTAATATTCACCTATAATTTTTAAATTGGACCTCGTATTATATTACAGGGTAATAATGTACCCTACCACAGGAAATAATTATAGGTCAATTAGGGGGTACACAGCGTGACCCTAAAGTTTACTATGTATGCCTATGCGAAATAGAGTGTTCTGAGAAGCTTAAAATGAAGAAATAAGCGTTCTAAAATGCTTTAAAAATTCAAAGACATCTTTCAATGGTTAACTAACGCAAGGCGCGATATCAGACCTTAATAAGGAACCATAATATTTAAATTGGACCAGGTATTATATTACAGGGTAATAGTGTACCCTACCACGGGAAATAATTATAGGTCAATTAGGGGGTACACTATGTATATTTTAAATAGTGCATTAAAACAAGGAAATACGAAGACACTTTTCTATGTTAACTAACGACACGGTATCGGACCTTAATATTGACCTATAATTTTTCAATTGGACCACGTATTATATTACAGGGTAATAGTGTGCCCTACCACAGGAAATAATTATAGGTCAATTAGGGGGTACACAGCGTGACCCTAAAGTTTACTATGTATGCCTATGCGAAATAGAGTGTTCTGAGAAGCTTAAAATGAAGAAATAAGCGTTCTAAAATGCTTTAAAAACTCAAAGACATCTTTCAATGGTTAACTAACGCAAGGCGCGATATCAGACCTTAATATGGAACCATAATATTTAAATTGGACCAGGTATTATATTACAGGGTAATAGTGTACCCTACCACAGGAATTAAATATAGGTCAATTAGGGGGTACACTATGTATATTTTAAATAGTACATTAAAACAAGGAAATTCGAAGACTCTTTTCTATGTTAACTAACGGCCCGGTATCGGACCTTAATATTGACCTATAATTTTTAAATTGGACCACGTATTATATTATAGGGTAATAGTGTACCCTACCACAAGAAATAATTATAGGTCAATTAGGGGGTACACAGCGTGACCCTAAAGTTTACTATGTATGCCTATGCGATATAGAGTGTTCTGAGAAGCTTAAAATGAAGAAATAAGCGTTCTAAAATGCTTTAAAAATTCAAAGACATCTTTCAATGGTTAACTAACGCAAGGCGCGATATCAGACCTTAATAAGGAACCATAATATTTAAATTGGACCAGGTATTATATTACAGGGTAATAGTGTACCCTACCACAGGAAATAATTATAGGTCAATTAGGGGGTACACTATGTATATTTTAAATAGTGCATTAAAACAAGGAAATACGAAGACACTTTTCTATGTTAACTAACGGCACGGTATCGGACCTAAATATTGACCTATAATTTTTAAATTGAACCACGTATTATATTACAGGGTAATAGTGTATCCTACCACAGGAAATAATTATAGGCCAATTAGGGGGTACACAGCGTGACCCTAAAGTTTACTATGTATGCCTATGCATAATAAAGTGTTCTGAGAAGCTTAGAATGAGGAAATAAGCGTTCTAAAATGCTTTAAAAATTCAAAGACATTTTTCAATGTTAACTAACGGCACGGTATCGGACCTTAATATTGACCTATAATTTTTAAATTGGACCACGTATTATATTACAGGGTAATAGTGTACCCTACCACAGGAAATAATTATAGGTCATTTAGGGGGTACACAGCGTGACCCTAAAGTTTACTATGTATGCCTATGCGAAATAGAGTGTTCTGAGAAGCTTAAAATTAAGAAATAAGCGTTCTAAAATGCTTTAAAAATTCAAAGTCATCTTTCAATTATTAACTAACGCAAGGCGCAATATCAGACCTTAATATTGACCCGTAATATTTAAATTGGACCAGGTATTATATTACAGGGTAATAGTGTACCCTACCACAGGAAATAATTATAGGTCAATTAGGGGGTACACTATGTATATTTTAAATAGTGCATTAAAACAAGGAAATTCGACGACTCTTTTCTATGTTAACTAACGGCACGGTATCGGACCTTAATATTGACCTATAATTTTTAAATTGGACCACGTATTATATTACAGGGTTATAGTGTATCCTACCACAGGAAATAATTATAGGTCAATTAGGGGGTACACAGCGTGACCCTAAAGTTTACTATGTATGCCTATGCGAAATAAAGTGTTCTCAGAAGCTTAAAATTAAGAAATAAGCGTTCTAAAATGCTTTAAAAATTCAAAGTCATCTTTCAATTATTAACTAACGCAAGGCGCAATATCAGACCTTAATATTGACCCATAATATTTAAATTGGACCAGGTATTATATTACAGGGTAATAGTGTATCCTACCACAGGAAATAATTATAGGTCAATTAGGGGGTACACTATGTATATTTTAAATAGTGCATTAAAACAAGGAAATTCGACGACACTTTTCTATGTTAACTAACGGCACGGTATCGGACCTTAATATTGACCTATAATTTTTAAATTGGACCACGTATTATATTTCAGGGTTATAGTGTATCCTACCACAGGAAATAATTATAGGCCAATTAGGGGGTACACAGCGTGACCCTAAAGTTTACTATGTATGCCTATGCGAAATAAAGTGTTCTGAGAAGCTTAGAATGAGGAAATAAGCGTTCTAAAATGCTTTAAAAATTCAAAGACATTTTTCAATGTTAACTAACGGCACGGTATCGGACCTTAATATTGACCTATAATTTTTAAATTGGACCACGTATTATATTACAGGGTAATAGTGTACCCTACCACAAGAAATAATTATAGGTCAATTAGGGGGTACACAGCGTGACCCTAAAGTTTACTATGTATGCCTACGCGAAATAGAGTGTTCTGAGAAGCTTAAAATGAAGAAATAAGCGTTCTAAAATGCTTTAAAAATTCAAAGACATCTTTCAATGGTTAACTAACGCTAGGCGCAATATCAGAAATTAATATTGACCCATAATATTTAAATTGGACCAGGTATTTTATTACAGGGTAATAGTGTACCCTGCCACAGGAAATAATTATAGGTCAATTAGGGGGTACACTATGTATATTTTAAATAGTGCATTAAAACAAGGAAATACAATGACACTTTTCTATGTTAACTAACGGCACGGTATCGGACCTTAATATTGACCTATAATTTTTAAATTGGACCTCGTATTATATTACAGGGTAATTGTGTACCCTACCACAGGAAATAATTATAGGTCAATTACGGGGTACAAAGCGTGACCCTAAAGTTTACTATGTATGCCTATGCGATATAGAGTGTTCTGAGAAGCTTAAAATGAAGAAATAAGCGTTCTAAAATGCTTTAAAAATTCAAAGACATCTTTCAATGGTTAACTAACGCAAGGCGCGATATCAGACCTTAATAAGGAACCATAATATTTAAATTGGACCAGGTATTATATTACAGGGTAATAGTGTACCCTACCACAGGAAATAATTATAGGTCAATTAGGGGGTACACTATGTATATTTTAAATAGTGCATTAAAACAAGGAAATACGAAGACACTTTTCTATGTTAACTAACGGCACGGTATCGGACCTAAATATTGACCTATAATTTTTAAATTGAACCACGTATTATATTACAGGGTAATAGTGTATCCTACCACAGGAAATAATTATAGGCCAATTAGGGGGTACACAGCGTGACCCTAAAGTTTACTATGTATGCCTATGCATAATAAAGTGTTCTGAGAAGCTTAGAATGAGGAAATAAGCGTTCTAAAATGCTTTAAAAATTCAAAGACATTTTTCAATGTTAACTAACGGCACGGTATCGGACCTTAATATTGACCTATAATATTTAAATTGGACCCCGTATTATATTACAGGGTAATAGTGTACCCTACCACAGGAAATAATTATAGGTCATTTAGGGGGTACACAGCGTGACCCTAAAGTTTACTATGTATGCCTATGCGAAATAGAGTGTTCTGAGAAGCTTAAAATTAAGAAATAAGCGTTCTAAAATGCTTTAAAAATTCAAAGTCATCTTTCAATTATTAACTAACGCAAGGCGCAATATCAAACCTTAATATTGACCCGTAATATTTAAATTGGACCAGGTATTATATTACAGGGTAATAGTGTACCCTACCACAGGAAATAATTATAGGTCAATTAGGGGGTACACTATGTATATTTTAAATAGTGCATTAAAACAAGGAAATTCGACGACACTTTTCTATGTTAACTAACGGCACGGTATCGGACCTTAATATTGACCTATAATTTTTAAATTGGACCACGTATTATATTACAGGGTTATAGCGTATCCTACCACAGGAAATAATTATAGGTCAATTAGGGGGTACACAGCGTGACCCTAAAGTTTACTATGTATGCCTATGCGAAATAAAGTGTTCTCAGAAGCTTAAAATTAAGAAATAAGCGTTCTAAAATGCTTTAAAAATTCAAAGTCATCTTTCAATTATTAACTAACGCAAGGCGCAATATCAGACCTTAATATTGACCCGTAATATTTAAATTGGACCAGGTATTATATTACAGGGTTATAGTGTATCCTACCACAGGAAATAATTATAGGCCAATTAGGGGGTACACAGCGTGACCCTAAAGTTTACTATGTATGCCTATGCGAAATAAAGTGTTCTGAGAAGCTTAGAATGAGGAAATAAGCGTTCTAAAATGCTTTAAAAATTCAAAGACATTTTTCAATGTTAACTAACGGCACGGTATCGGACCTTAATATTGACCTATAATTTTTAAATTGGACCACGTATTATATTACAGGGTAATAGTGTAACCTACCACAGGAAATAATTATAGGTCATTTAGGGGGTACACAGCGTGACCCTAAAGTTTACTATGTATGCCTATGCGAAATAGAGTGTTCTGAGAAGCTTAAAATTAAGAAATAAGCGTTCTAAAATGCTTTAAAAATTCAAAGTCATCTTTCAATTATTAACTAACGCAAGGCGCAATATCAGACCTTAATATTGACCCGTAATATTTAAATTGAACCAGGTATTATATTACAGGGTAATAGTGTACCCTACCAAAGGAATTAATTATAGGTCAATTAGGGGGTACACTATGTATATTTTAAATAGTGCATTAAAACAAGGAAATTCGAAGACACTTTTCTATGTTAACTAACGGCACGGTATCGGACCTTAATATTGACCTATAATTTTTAAATTGGACCACGTATTATATTACAGGGTTATAGTGTATCCTACCACAGGAAATAATTGTAGGTCAATTAGGGGGTACACAGCGTGACCCTAAAGTTTACTATGTATGCCTATGCGAAATAATGTGTTCTGAGAAGCTTAAAATGAGGAAATAAGCGTTCTAAAATGCTTTAAAAATTCATAGACATTTTTCAATATTAACTAATGGCACGGTATCGGACCTTAATATTGACCTATAATTTTTAAATTGGACCACGTATTATATTACAGGGTAATAGTGTACCCTACCACAGGAAATAATTATAGGTCATTTAGGGGGTACACAGCGTGACCCTAAAGTTTACTATGTATGCCTATGCGAAATAGAGTGTTCTGAGAAGCTTAAAATTAAGAAATAAGCGTTCTAAAATGATTTAAAAATTCAAAGTCATCTTTCAATTATTAACTAACGCAAGGCGCAATATCAGACCTTAATATTGACCCGTAATATTTAAATTGGACCAGGTATTATATTACAGGGTAATAGTGTACCCTACCACAGGAAATAATTATAGGTCAATTAGGGGGTACACTATGTATATTTTAAATAGTGCATTAAAACAAGGAAATTCGACGACACTTTTCTATGTTAACTAACGGCACGGTATCGGACCTTAATATTGACCTATAATTTTTAAATTGGACCACGTATTATATTACAGGGTTACAGTGTATCCTACCACAGGAAATAATTATAGGTCAATTAGGGGGTACACAGCGTGACCCTAAAGTTTACTATGTATGCCTATGCGAAATAAAGTGTTCTGAGAAGCTTAGAATGAGGAAATAAGCGTTCTAAAATGCTTTAAAAATTCAAAGACATTTTTCAATGTTAACTAACGGCACGGTATCGGACCTTAATACTGACCTATAATTTTTAAATTGGACCACGTATTATATTACAGGGTAATAGTGTACCCTACCACAGGAAATAATTATAGGTCATTTAGGGGGTACACAGCGTGACCCTAAAGTTTACTATGTACGCCTATGCGAAATAGAGTGTTCTGAGAAGCTTAAAATTAAGAAATAAGCGTTCTAAAATGCTTTAAAAATTCAAAGTCATCTTTCAATTATTAACTAACGCAAGGCGCAGTATCAGACCTTAATATTGACCCATAATATTTAAATTGGACCAGGTATTATATTACAGGGTAATAGTGTACCCTACCACAGGAAATAATTATAGGTCAATTAGGGGGTACACTATGTATATTTTAAATAGTGCATTAAAACAAGGAAATTCGAAGACACTTTTCTATGTTAACTAACGGCACGGTATCGGACCTTAATATTGACCTATAATTTTTAAATTGGACCACGTATTATATTACAGGGTTATGGTGTATCCTACCACAGGAAATAAATATAGGTCAATTAGGGGGTACACAGCGTGACCCTAAAGTTTACTATGTATGCCTATGCGAAATAAAGTGTTCTGAGAAGCTTAAAATGAGGAAATAAGCGCTCTAAAATGCTTTAAAAATTCAAAGACATTTTTCAATGTTAACTAACGGCACGGTATCGGACCTTAATATTGACCTATAATTTTTAAATTGGACCACGTATTATATTACAGGGTAATAGTGTACCCTACCACAGGAATTAATTATAGGTCAATTAGGGGGTACACTATGTATATTTTAAATAGTGCATTAAAACAAGGAAATTCGAAGACACTTTTCTATGTTAACTAACGGCACGGTATCGGACCTTAATATTGACCTATAATTTTTAAATTGGACCACGTATTATATTACAGGGTTATAGTGTATCCTACCACAGGAAATAATTGTAGGTCAATTAGGGGGTACACAGCGTGACCCTAAAGTTTACTATGTATGCCTATGCGAAATAAAGTGTTCTGAGAAGCTTAAAATGAGGAAATAAGCGTTCTAAAATGCTTTAAAAATTCATAGACATTTTTCAATATTAACTAATGGCACGGTATCGGACCTTAATATTGACCTATAATTTTTAAATTGGACCACGTATTATATTACAGGGTAATAGTGTACCCTACCACAGAAAATAATTATAGGTCATTTAGGGGGTACACAGCGTGACCCTAAATTTTACTATGTATGCCAATGGGAAATAGAGTGTTCTGAGAAGCTTAAAATTAAGAAATAAGCGTTCTAAAATGCTTTAAAAATTCAAAGTCATCTTTCAATTATTAACTAACGCAAGGCGCAATATCAGACCTTAATATTGACCCGTAATATTTAAATTGGACCAGGTATTATATTACAGGGTAATAGTGTACCCTACCACAGGAAATAATTATAGGTCAATTAGGGGGTACACTATGTATATTTTAAATAGTGCATTAAAACAAGGAAATTCGACGACACTTTTCTATGTTAACTAACGGCACGGTATCGGACCTTAATATTGACCTATAATTTTTAAATTGGACCACGTATTATATTACAGGGTTATAGTGTATCCTACCACAGGAAATAATTATAGGTCAATTAGGGGGTACACAGCGTGACCCTAAAGTTTACTATGTATGCCTATGTGAAATAAAGTGTTCTGAGAAGCTTAGAATGAGGAAATAAGCGTTCTAAAATGCTTTAAAAATTCAAAGACATTTTTCAATGTTAACTAACGGCACGGTATCGGACCTTAATACTGACCTATAATTTTTAAATTGGACCACGTATTATATTACAGGGTAATAGTGTACCCTACCACAGGAAATAATTATAGGTCATTTAGGGGGTACACAGCGTGACCCTAAAGTTTACTATGTACGCCTATGCGAAATAGAGTGTTCTGAGAAGCTTAAAATTAAGAAATAAGCGTTCTAAAATGCTTTAAAAATTCAAAGTCATCTTTCAATTATTAACTAACGCAAGGCGCAGTATCAGACCTTAATATTGACCCATAATATTTAAATTGGACCAGGTATTATATTACAGGGTAATAGTGTACCCTACCACAGGAAATAATTATAGGTCAATTAGGGGGTACACTATGTATATTTTAAATAGTGCATTAAAACAAGGAAATTCGAAGACACTTTTCTATGTTAACTAACGGCACGGTATCGGACCTTAATATTGACCTATAATTTTTAAATTGGACCACGTATTATATTACAGGGTTATGGTGTATCCTACCACAGGAAATAAATATAGGTCAATTAGGGGGTACACAGCGTGACCCTAAAGTTTACTATGTATGCCTATGCGAAATAAAGTGTTCTGAGAAGCTTAAAATGAGGAAATAAGCGCTCTAAAATGCTTTAAAAATTCAAAGACATTTTTCAATGTTAACTAACGGCACGGTATCGGACCTTAATATTGACCTATAATTTTTAAATTGGACCACGTATTATATTACAGGGTAATAGTGTACCCTACCACAGGAATTAATTATAGGTCAATTAGGGGGTACACTATGTATATTTTAAATAGTGCATTAAAACAAGGAAATTCGAAGACACTTTTCTATGTTAACTAACGGCACGGTATCGGACCTTAATATTGACCTATAATTTTTAAATTGGACCACGTATTATATTACAGGGTTATAGTGTATCCTACCACAGGAAATAATTGTAGGTCAATTAGGGGGTACACAGCGTGACCCTAAAGTTTACTATGTATGCCTATGCGAAATAAAGTGTTCTGAGAAGCTTAAAATGAGGAAATAAGCGTTCTAAAATGCTTTAAAAATTCATAGACATTTTTCAATATTAACTAATGGCACGGTATCGGACCTTAATATTGACCTATAATTTTTAAATTGGACCACGTATTATATTACAGGGTAATAGTGTACCCTACCACAGAAAATAATTATAGGTCATTTAGGGGGTACACAGCGTGACCCTAAATTTTACTATGTATGCCAATGGGAAATAGAGTGTTCTGAGAAGCTTAAAATGAAGAAATAAGCGTTGTAAAATGCTTTAAAAATTCAAAGACATCTTTCAATGGTTAACTAACGCATGGCGCAATATCAGACCTTAATATTGACCCATAATATTAAAATTGGACCAGGCATTATATTACAGGGTAATAGTGTACCCTACCTTAGGAAATAATTATAGGTCAATTAGGGGGTACACTATGTATATTTTAAATAGTGCATTAAAACAAGGAAATACGAAGACACTTTTCTATGTTAACTAACGGCACGGTATCGGACCTTAATATTGACCTATAATTTTTAAAATGGACCACGTATTATATCACAGGGTTATAGTGTATCCTACCACAGGAAATAATTATAGGTCAATTAGGGAGTACACAGCGTGACCCTAAAGTTTACTATGTATGCCTATGCGAAATAAAGTGTTCTGAGAAGCTTAGAATGAGGAAATAAGCGTTCTAAAATGCTTTAAAAATTCAAAGACATTTTTCAATGTTAATTAACGGCACGGTATCGGACCTTAATATTGACCTATAATTTTTAAATTGGACCACGTATTATATTACAGGGTAATAGTGTACCCTACCACAGGAAATAATTATAGGTCAATTAGGGGGTACACTATGTATATTTTAAATAGTGCATTAAAACAAGGGAATTCGAAGACACTTTTCTATGTTAACTAACGGCACGGTATCGGTCCTTAATATTGACCTACAATTTTTAAATTGGACCACGTATTATATTACAGGGTTATAGTGTATCCTACAGCAGGAAATAATTAAAGGTCAATTAGGGGGTACACAGCGTGACCCTAAAGTTTACTATGTATGCCTATGCGAAATAGAGTGTTCTGAGAAGCTTAAAATGAAGAAATAAGCGTTCTAAAATGCTTTAAAAATTCAAAGACATCTTTCAATGGTTAACTAGCGCAAGGCGCAATATCAGACCTTAATATTGACCCATAATATTTAAATTGGACCAGGTATTATATTACAGGGTAATAGTGTACCCTACCACAGGAATTAAATATAGGTCAATTAGGGGGTACACTATGTATATTTTAAATAGTACATTAAAACAAGGAAATTCGAAGACTCTTTTCTATGTTAACTAACGGCACGGTATCGGACCTTAATATTGACCTAAAATTTTTAAATTGGACCACGTATTATATTACAGGGTTATAGTGTATCCTACCACAGGAAATAATTATAGGCCAATTAGGGGGTACACAGCGTGACCCTAAAGTTTACTATGTATGCCTATGCGAAATAAAGTGTTCTGAGAAGCTTAGAATGAGGAAATAAGCGTTCTAAAATGCTTTAAAAATTCAAAGACATTTTTCAATGTTAACTAACGGCACGGTATCGGACCTTAATATTGACCTATAAATTTTAAATTGGACCACGTATTATATTACAGGGTAATAGTGTACCCTACCACAGGAAATAATTATAGGTCATTTAGGGGGTACACAGCGTGACCCTAAAGTTTACTATGTATGCCTATGCGAAATAGAGTGTTCTGAGAAGCTTAAAATTAAGAAATAAGCGTTCTAAAATGCTTTAAAAATTCAAAGTCATCTTTCAATTATTAACTAACGCAAGGCGCAATATCAGACCTTAATATTGACCCGTAATATTTAAATTGGACCAGGTATTATATTACAGGGTAATAGTGTACCCTACCACAGGAAATAATTATAGGTCAATTAGGGGGTACACTATGTATATTTTAAATAGTGCATTAAAACAAGGAAATTCGACGACACTTTTCTATGTTAACTAACGGCACGGTATCGGACCTTAATATTGACCTATAATTTTTAAATTGGACCACGTATTATATTACAGGGTTATAGTGTATCCTACCACAGGAAATAATTATAGGTCAATTAGGGGGTACACAGCGTGACCCTAAAGTTTACTATGTATGCCTATGCGAAATAAAGTGTTCTGAGAAGCTTAGAATGAGGAAATAAGCGTTCTAAAATGCTTTAAAAATTCAAAGACATTTTTCAATGTTAACTAACGGCACGGTATCGGACCTTAATACTGACCTATAATTTTTAAATTGGACCACGTATTATATTACAGGGTAATAGTGTACCCTACCACAGGAAATAATTATAGGTCATTTAGGGGGTACACAGCGTGACCCTAAAGTTTACTATGTACGCCTATGCGAAATAGAGTGTTCTGAGAAGCTTAAAATTAAGAAATAAGCGTTCTAAAATGCTTTAAAAATTCAAAGTCATCTTTCAATTATTAACTAACGCAAGGCGCAGTATCAGACCTTAATATTGACCCATAATATTTAAATTGGACCAGGTATTATATTACAGGGTAATAGTGTACCCTACCACAGGAAATAATTATAGGTCAATTAGGGGGTACACTATGTATATTTTAAATAGTGCATTAACACAAGGAAATTCGAAGACACTTTTCTATGTTAACTAACGGCACGGTATCGGACCTTAATATTGACCTATAATTTTTAAATTGGACCACGTATTATATTACAGGGTTATAGTGTATCCTACCACAGGAAATAATTGTAGGTCAATTAGGGGGTACACAGCGTGACCCTAAAGTTTACTATGTATGCCTATGCGAAATAAAGTGTTCTGAGAAGCTTAAAATGAGGAAATAAGCGTTCTAAAATGCTTTAAAAATTCATAGACATTTTTCAATATTAACTAATGGCACGGTATCGGACCTTAATATTGACCTATAATTTTTAAATTGGACCACGTATTATATTACAGGGTAATAGTGTACCCTACCACAGGAAATAATTATAGGTCATTTAGGGGGTACACAGCGTGACCCTAAATTTTACTATGTATGCCAATGGGAAATAGAGTGTTCTGAGAAGCTTAAAATGAAGAAATAAGCGTTGTAAAATGCTTTAAAAATTCAAAGACATCTTTCAATGGTTAACTAACGCATGGCGCAATATCAGACCTTAATATTGACCCATAATATTAAAATTTGACCAGGCATTATATTACAGGGTAATAGTGTACCCTACCCTAGGAAATAATTATAGGTCAATTAGGGGGTACACTATGTATATTTTAAATAGTGCATTAAAACAAGGAAATACGAAGACACTTTTCTATGTTAACTAACGGCACGGTATCGGACCTTAATATTGACCTATAATTTTTAAAATGGACCACGTATTATATCACAGGGTTATAGTGTATCCTACCACAGGAAATAATTATAGGTCAATTAGGGAGTACACAGCGTGACCCTAAAGTTTACTATGTATGCCTATGCGAAATAAAGTGTTCTGAGAAGCTTAGAATGAGGAAATAAGCGTTCTAAAATGCTTTAAAAATTCAAAGACATTTTTCAATGTTAATTAACGGCACGGTATCGGACCTTAATATTGACCTATAATTTTTAAATTGGACCACGTATTATATTACAGGGTAATAGTGTACCCTACCACAGGAAATAATTATAGGTCAATTAGGGGGTACACTATGTATATTTTAAATAGTGCATTAAAACAAGGGAATTCGAAGACACTTTTCTATGTTAACTAACGGCACGGTATCGGTCCTTAATATTGACCTACAATTTTTAAATTGGACCACGTATTATATTACAGGGTTATAGTGTATCCTACAACAGGAAATAATTAAAGGTCAATTAGGGGGTACACAGCGTGACCCTAAAGTTTACTATGTATGCCTATGGGAAATAAACTGTTCTGAGAAGCTTAAAATGAGAGAAATAAGCGTTCTAAAATGCTTTAAAAATTCAAAGACACTTTTCTATGTTAACTAACGGCACGGTATCGGACCTTAATATTGACCTATAATTTTTAAATTGGACCACGGTTTATATTATAGGGTAATAGTGTACCCTACCACAGGAAATAATTATAGGTCAATTAGGGGGTACACAGCGTGACCCTAAAGTTTACTATGTATGCCTATGCGAAATAGAGTGTTCTGAGAATCTTAAAATGAAGAAATAAGCGTTCTAAAATGCTTTAAATATTCAAAGACATCTTTCAAAGGTTAATTAACGCTAGGCGCAATATCAGACCTTAATATTGACCCATAATATTTAAATTGGACCAGGTATTATATTACAGGGTAATAGTGTACCCTACCACAGGAAATAATTATAGGTCAATTAGGGGGCACACTATGTATATTTTAAATAGTGCATTAAAACAAGGAAATACGAAGACTCTTTTCTATGTTAACTAACGGCACGGTATCGGACCTTAATATTGTCCTATAATTTTTTAATTGGACCACGTATTGTATTACAGGGTAATAGTGTACCCTACAACAGGAAATAATTATAGGTCATTTAGGGGGTACACAGCGTGACCCTAAAGTTTACTATGTATGCCTATGCGAAATAGAGTGTTCTGAGAAGCTTAAAATGAAGAAATAAGCGTTCTAAAATGCTTTAAAAATTCAAAGACATCTTTCAATGGTTAACTAACGCAAGGCGCGATATCAGACCTTAATATGGAACCATAATATTTAAATTGGACCAGGTATTATATTACAGGGTAATAGTGTACCCTACCACAGGAATTAAATATAGGTCAATTAGGGGGTACACTATGTATATTTTAAATAGTACATTAAAACAAGGAAATTCGAAGACTCTTTTCTATGTTATCTAACGGCACGGTATCGGACCTTAATATTGACCTAAAATTTTTAAATTGGACCACGTATTATATTACAGGGTGATAGTGTACCCTACCACAGGAAATAATTATAGGTCATTTAGGGGGTACACAGCGTGACCCTAAATTTTACTATGTATGCCTATGCGAAATAGAGTGTTCTGAGAAGCTTAAAATGAAGAAATAAGCGTTCTAAAATGCTTTAAAAGTTCAAAGACATCTTTCAATGGTTAACTAGCGCAAGGCGCAATATCAGACCTTAATATTGACCCATAATATTTAAGTTGGACCAGGTATTATATTACAGGGTAATAGTGTACCCTACCGCAGGAAATAATTATAGGTCAATTAGGGGGTACACTATGTATATTTTAAATAGTGCATTAAAACAAGGAAATACGAAGACACTTTCCTATGTTAACTAACGGCACGGTATCGGACCTTAATATTGACCTATAATTTTTAAATTTGACCACGTATTATATTACAGGGTAATAGTGTACCCTACCACAGGAAATAATTATAGGTCATTTAGGGGATACACAGTGTGACCCTAAAGTTTACTATGTATGCCTATGGGAAATAAACTGTTCTGAGAAGCTTAAAATGAGAGAAATAAGCGTTCTAAAATGCTTTAAAAATTCAAAGACACTTTTCTATGTTAACTAACGGCACGGTATCGGACCTTAATATTGACCTATAATTTTTAAATTGGACCACGGTTTATATTATAGGGTAATAGTGTACCCTACCACAGGAAATAATTATAGGTCAATTAGGGGGTACACAGCGTGACCCTAAAGTTTACTATGTATGCCTATGCGAAATAGAGTGTTCTGAGAATCTTAAAATGAAGAAATAAGCGTTCTAAAATGCTTTAAAAATTCAAAGACATCTTTCAAAGGTAAATTAACGCTAGGCGCAATATCAGACCTTAATATTGACCCATAATATTTAAATTGGACCAGGTATTATATTACAGGGTAATAGTGTACCCTACCACAGGAAATAATTATAGGTCCATTAGGGGGCACACTATGTATATTTTAAATAGTGCATTAAAACAAGGAAATACGAAGACTCTTTTCTATGTTAACTAACGGCACGGTATCGGACCTTAATATTGACCTATACTTTTTAAATTGGACCTCGTATTATATTACAGGGTAATAGTGTACCCTAAGACAGGAAATAATTATAGGTCAATTAGGGGGTACACAGCGTGACCCTAAAGTTTACTATGTATGCCTATGCGAAATAAAGTGTTCTGAGAAGCTTAAAATGAGGAAATAAGCGTTCTAAAATTCTTTTAAAATTCAAAGACATTTTTCTATGTTAACTAACGGCACGGTATCGGACCTTAATATTGACCTATAATTTTTAAATTGGACCACCGTTTATATTACAGGGAAATAGTGTACCCTACCACAGGAAATAAGTATAGGTCAATTAGGGGGTACACAGCGTGACCCTAAATTTTACTATGTATGCCTATGCGAAATAGAGTGTTCTGAGAAGCTTAAAATGAAGAAATAAGCGTTCTAAAATGCTTTAAAAGTTCAAAGACATCTTTCAATGGTTAACTAGCGCAAGGCGCAATATCAGACCTTAATATTGACCCATAATATTTAAGTTGGACCAGGTATTATATTACAGGGTAATAGTGTACCCTACCGCAGGAAATAATTATAGGTCAATTAGGGGGTACACTATGTATATTTTAAATAGTGCATTAAAACAAGGAAATACGAAGACACTTTCCTATGTTAACTAACGGCACGGTATCGGACCTTAATATTGACCTATAATTTTTAAATTTGACCACGTATTATATTACAGGGTAATAGTGTACCCTACCACAGGAAATAATTATAGGTCATTTAGGGGATACACAGTGTGACCCTAAAGTTTACTATGTATGCCTATGGGAAATAAACTGTTCTGAGAAGCTTAAAATGAGAGAAATAAGCGTTCTAAAATGCTTTAAAAATTCAAAGACACTTTTCTATGTTAACTAACGGCACGGTATCGGACCTTAATATTGACCTATAATTTTTAAATTGGACCACGGTTTATATTATAGGGTAATAGTGTACCCTACCACAGGAAATAATTATAGGTCAATTAGGGGGTACACAGCGTGACCCTAAAGTTTACTATGTATGCCTATGCGAAATAGAGTGTTCTGAGAATCTTAAAATGAAGAAATAAGCGTTCTAAAATGCTTTAAAAATTCAAAGACATCTTTCAAAGGTAAATTAACGCTAGGCGCAATATCAGACCTTAATATTGACCCATAATATTTAAATTGGACCAGGTATTATATTACAGGGTAATAGTGTACCCTACCACAGGAAATAATTATAGGTCCATTAGGGGGCACACTATGTATATTTTAAATAGTGCATTAAAACAAGGAAATACGAAGACTCTTTTCTATGTTAACTAACGGCACGGTATCGGACCTTAATATTGACCTATACTTTTTAAATTGGACCTCGTATTATATTACAGGGTAATAGTGTACCCTAAGACAGGAAATAATTATAGGTCAATTAGGGGGTACACAGCGTGACCCTAAAGTTTACTATGTATGCCTATGCGAAATAAAGTGTTCTGAGAAGCTTAAAATGAGGAAATAAGCGTTCTAAAATTCTTTTAAAATTCAAAGACATTTTTCTATGTTAACTAACGGCACGGTATCGGACCTTAATATTGACCTATAATTTTTAAATTGGACCACCGTTTATATTACAGGGAAATAGTGTACCCTACCACAGGAAATAAGTATAGGTCAATTAGGGGGTACACAGCGTGACCCTAAATTTTACTATGTATGCCTATGCGAAATAGAGTGTTCTGAGAAGCTTAAAATGAAGAAATAAGCGTTCTAAAATGCTTTAAAAGTTCAAAGACATCTTTCAATGGTTAACTAGCGCAAGGCGCAATATCAGACCTTAATATTGACCCATAATATTTAAGTTGGACCAGGTATTATATTACAGGGTAATAGTGTACCCTACCGCAGGAAATAATTATAGGTCAATTAGGGGGTACACTATGTATATTTTAAATAGTGCATTAAAACAAGGAAATACGAAGACACTTTCCTATGTTAACTAACGGCACGGTATCGGACCTTAATATTGACCTATAATTTTTAAATTTGACCACGTATTATATTACAGGGTAATAGTGTACCCTACCACAGGAAATAATTATAGGTCATTTAGGGGATACACAGTGTGACCCTAAAGTTTACTATGTATGCCTATGGGAAATAAACTGTTCTGAGAAGCTTAAAATGAGAGAAATAAGCGTTCTAAAATGCTTTAAAAATTCAAAGACACTTTTCTATGTTAACTAACGGCACGGTATCGGACCTTAATATTGACCTATAATTTTTAAATTGGACCACGGTTTATATTATAGGGTAATAGTGTACCCTACCACAGGAAATAATTATAGGTCAATTAGGGGGTACACAGCGTGACTCTAAAGTTTACTATGTATGCCTATGCGAAATAGAGTGTTCTGAGAATCTTAAAATGAAGAAATAAGCGTTCTAAAATGCTTTAAAAATTCAAAGACATCTTTCAAAGGTTAATTAACGCTAGGCGCAATATCAGACCTTAATATTGACCCATAATATTTAAATTGGACCAGGTATTATATTACAGGGTAATAGTGTACCCTACCACAGGAAATAATTATAGGTCAATTAGGGGGCACACTATGTATATTTTAAATAGTGCATTAAAACAAGGAAATACGAAGACTCTTTTCTATGTTAACTAACGGCACGGTATCGGACCTTAATATTGACCTATACTTTTTAAATTGGACCTCGTATTATATTACAGGGTAATAGTGTACCCTAAGACAGGAAATAATTATAGGTCAATTAGGGGGTACACAGCGTGACCCTAAAGTTTACTATGTATGCCTATGCGAAATAGAGTGTTCTGAGAAGCTTAAAATGAAGAAATAAGCGTTCTAAAATGCTTTAAAAATTCAAAGACATCTTTCAATGGTTAACTAACGCAAGGCGCGATATCAGACCTTAATATGGAAACATAATATTTAAATTGGACCAGGTATTATATTACAGGGTAATAGTGTACCCTACCACTGGAAATAATTATAGGTCAATTAGGGGGTACACTATGTATATTTTAAATAGTGCATTAAAACAAGGAAATACGAAGACACTTTTCTATGTTAACTAACGGCACGGAATCGGACCTTAATATTGACCTATAATTTTTAAATTGGACCACGTATTATATTACAGGGTAATATTGTGCCCTACTACAGGAAATAATTATAGGTCAATTAGAGGGTACACAGCGTGACCCTAAAGTTTACTATGTATGCCTATGCGAAATAGAGTGTTCTGAGAAGCTTAAAATGAAGAAATAAGTGTTCTAAAATGCTTTAAAAACTCAAAGACATCTTTCAATGGTTAACTAACGCAAGGCGCGATATCAGACCTTAATATGGAACCATAATATTTAAATTGGTCCAGGTATTATATTACAGGGTAATAGTGTACCCTACCACAGGAAATAAATATAGGTCAATTAGGGGGTACACTATGTGTATTTTAAATAGTACATTAAAACAAGGAAATTCGAAGACTCTTTTTCTATGTTAACTAACGGCACGGTATCGGACCTTAATATTGACCTAAAATTTTTAAATTGGACCACGTATTATATTACAGGGTGATAGTGTTCCCTACCACAGAAAATAATTATAGGTCAATTAGGGGGTACACAGCGGGACCCTAAAGTTTACTATGTATGCCTAAGCGATATAAAGTGTTCTGAGAAGCTTAAAATGAAGAAATAAGCGTTCTAAAATGCTTTAAAAATTCAAAGACATCTTTCAGTGGTTAACTAACGCAAGGCGCAATTTCAGACCTTAATATTGACCCATAATATTTAAATTGGACCAGGTATTATATTACAGGGTAATAGTGTACCCTACCCTAGGAAATAATTATAAGTCAATTAGGGGGTACACTTTGTATATTTTAAATAGTGCATTAAAACAAGGAAATACGAATACACTTTTCTATGTTAACTAACGGCACGGTATCGGATCTTAATATTGATCTATAATTTTTAAAATGGACCACGTATTATATCACAGGGTAATAGTGTACCCTTCCACAGGAAATAATTATAGGTCAATTAGGGGGTACACAGCGTGACCCTAAAGTTTACTATGTATGCCTATGCGGAATAGAGTGTTCTGAGAAGCTTAAAATGAAGAAATAAGCGTTCTAAAATGCTTTAAAAATTCAAAGACATCTTACAATGGTTAACTAATGCAAAGAGCGATATCAGACCTTAATATGGAACCATAATATTTAAATTGGACCAGGTATTGTATTACAGGGTAATAGTGTACCCTACCACAGGAAATAATTATAGGTCAATTAGGGGGTACACTATGTATATTTTAAATAGTGCATTAAAACAGGGAAATACGAAGACACTTTTCTATGTTAACTAACGGCACGGTATTGGACCTTAATATTGACCTATAATTTTTAAATTGCTCCACGTATTATATTACAGGGTGATAGTGTACCCTACCACAGAAAATAATTATAGGTCAATTAGGGGGTACACAGCGCTACCCTAAAGTTTACTATGTATGCCTATGCGAAATAAAGTGTTCTGAGAAGCTTAAAATGAAGAAATTAGCGTTCTAAAATGCTTTAAAAATTCAAAGACATCTTTCAATGGTTAACTAACGCAAGGCGGAAAATCAGACCTTAATATTGACTAATAATATTTAAATTGGACCAGGTATTATATTACAGGGTAATAGTGTACCCTACCACAGGAAATAATTATAGGTCATTTAGGGGGTACACAGCATGACCCTAAAGTTTACTATGTATGCCTATGCGAAATAAAGTGTTCTGATAAGCTTAAAATGAGGAAATAAACGTTCTAAAATGCTTTAAAAATTCAAAGACACTTTTCTATGTTAATTAACGGCACGGTATCGGACCTTAATATTGACCTATAATTTTTAAATTGGACCACGTATTGTATTACAGGGTGATAGTGTACCCTACCACAGAAAATAATTATAGGTCAATTAGGGGGTACACAGCGTGACCCTAAAGTTTACTATGTATGCCTATGCGAAATAGAGTGTTCTGAGAAGCTTAAAATGAAGAAATAAGCGTTCTAAAATGCTTTAAAAATTCAAAGACATCTTTCAATGGTTAACTAACGCAAGGCGCGATATCAGACCTTAATATGGAACCATAATATTTAAATTGGACCAGGTATTATATTACAGGGTAATAGTGTACCCTACAACAGGAAATAATTATAGGTCAATTAGGGGGTACACTATGTATATTTTAAATAGTGCATTAAAACAAGGAAATTCGAAGACTCTTTTCTATGTTAACTAACGGTAGGGTATCGGACCTTAATATTGACCTAAAATTTTTAAATTGGAAAACGTATTATATTACAGGGTGATAGTGTACCCTACCACAGAAAATAATTATAGGTCAATTAGGGGGTACACAGCGTGACCCTAAAGTTTACTATGTATGCCTATGCGAAATAAAGTGTTCTGAGAAGCTTAAAATGAAGAAATAAGCGTTCTAAAATGCTTTAAAAATTCAAAGACATCTTTCAATGGTTAACTAACGCAAGGCGCGATATCAGACCTTAATATAGAACCATAATATTTAAATTGGACCAGGTATTATATTACAGGGTAATAGTGTACCCTACAACAGGAAATAATTATAGGTCAATTAGGGGGTACACTATGTATATTTTAAATAGTGCATTAAAATAAGGAAATTCGAAGACACTTTTCTATGTTAACTAACGGCACGGTATCGGACCTTAATATTGACCTATAATTTTTAAATTGGTCCACGTATTATATTACAGGGTTATAGTGTACCCTACCACAGGAAATAATTATAGGTCAATTAGGGGTACACAGCGCGACCCTAAAGTTTACTATGTATGCCTATGCGAAATAAAGTGTTCTGAGAAGCTTAAAATGAGGAAATAAGCGTTCTAAAATGCTTTAAAAATTCAAAGACATTTTTCAATGTTAACTAACGGCACGGTATCGAACCTTAATATTGACCTATAATTTTTAAATTGGACCACGTATTATATTTCCGGGTAATAGTGTACCCTACCACAGGAAATAATTATAGGTCATTTAGGGGGTACACAGCGTGACCCTAAAGTTTACTATGTATGGCTATGCGAAATAGAGTGTTCTGAGAAGCTTAAAATTAAGAAATAAGCGTTCTAAAATGCTTTAAAAATTCAAAGACATCTTTCAATGGTTAACTAACGCAAGGCGCAATATCAGACCTTAATATTGACCCATAATATTTAAATTGGACCAGGTATTATATTACAGGGTAATAGTGTACCCTACAACAGGAAATAATTATAGGTCAATTAGGGGGTACACTATGTATATTTTAAATAGTGCATTAAAACAAGGAAATTCGAAGACACTTTTCTATGTTAACTAACGGCACGGTATCGGACCTTAATATTGACCTATAATTTTTAAATTGGACCACGTATTATATTACAGGGTTATAGTGTACCCTACCACAAGAAATAATTATAGGTCAATTAGGGGTACACAGCGCGACCCTAAAGTTTACTATGTATGCCTATGCGAAATAAAGTGTTCTGAGAAGCTTAAAATGAGGAAATAAGCGTTCTAAAATGCTTTAAAAATTCAAAGACATTTTTCAATGTTAACTAACGGCACGGTATCGAACCTTAATATTGACCTATAATTTTTAAATTGGACCACGTATTATATTTCCGGGTAATAGTGTACCCTACCACAGGAAATAATTATAGGTCATTTAGGGGGTACACAGCGTGACCCTAAAGTTTACTATGTATGCCTATGCGAAATAGAGTGTTCTGAGAAGCTTAAAATTAAGAAATAAGCGTTCTAAAATGCTTTAAAAATTCAAAGACATCTTTCAATGGTTAACTAACGCAAGGCGCGATATCAGACCTTAATATGGAACCATAATATTTAAATTGGACCAGGTATTATATTACAGGGTAAACGTGTGCCCTACAACAGGAAATAATTATAGGTCAATTAGGGGGTACACTATGTATATTTTAAATAGTGCATTAAAACAAGGAAATTCGAAGACTCTTTTCTATGTTAACTAACGGTAGGGTATCGGACCTTAATATTGACCTATAATTTTTAAATTGGACCACGTATTATATTACAGGGAAATAGTGTACCCTAAAACAGGAAATAATTATAGGTCAATTAGGGGGTACACAGCGTGACCCTAAAGTTTACTATGTATGCCTATGCGAAATAACGTGTTCTGAGAAACTTAAAATGAGGAAATAAGCGTTCTAAAATGCTTTAAAAATTCAAAGACACTTTTCTATGTTAACTAACGGCACGGTATCGGACCTTAATATTGACCTATAATTTTTAAATTGGACCACGTATTATATTACAGGGTAATAGTGTACCCTGCCACAGGAAATAATTATAGGTCAATTAGGGGGTACACAGCGTGACCCTAAAGTTTACTATGTATGCCTATGCGAAATAGAGTGTTCTGAGAAGCTTAAAAATAAGAAATAAGCGTTCTAAAATGCTTTAAAAATTCAAAGACATCTTTCAATGGTTAACTAACGCAAGGCGCAATATCAGACCTTAATATTGACCCATAATATTTAAATTGGACCAGGTATTATATTACAGGGTAATAGCGTACTCTACCACAGGAAATAATTATAGGTCAATTAGGGGGTACACTATGTATATTTTAAATAGTGCATTGAAACAAGGAAATACGAAGATACTTTTCTATGTTAACTAACGGCACGGTATCGGACCTTAATATTGACCTATAATTTTCTAAATTGGACCACGAATTATATTACAGGGTAATAGTGCACCTTACCACAGGAAATAATTATAGGTCAATTAGGGGGTACACAGCGTGAACCTAAAGTTTACTATGTATGCCTATGCGAAATAGAGTGTTCTGAGAAGCTTAAAATGAAGAAATAAGCGTTCTAAAATGCTTTAAAAATTCAAAGACATCTTTCAATGGTTAACTAACGCAAGGCGCGATATCAGATCTTAATATGGAACCATAATATTTAAATTAGACCAGGTATTATATTACAGGGTAATAGTGTACCCTACAACAGGAAATAATTATAGGTCAATTAGGGGGTACACTATGTATATTTTAAATAGTGCATTAAAACAAGGAAATTCGAAGACTCTTTTCTATGTTAACTAACGGTAGGGTATCGGACCTTAATATTGACCTAAAATTTTTAAATTGGACCACGTATTATATTACAGGGTGATAGTGTACCCTACCACAGAAAATAATTATAGGTCAATTAGGGGGTACACAGCGTGACCCTAAAGTTTACTATGTATGCCTATGCGAAATAAGGGGTTCTGAGAAGCTTAAAATGAAGAAATAAGCGTTCAAAAGTGCTTTAAAAATTCAAAGACATCTTTCAATGGTTAACTAACGCAAGGCGCAATATCAGACCTTAATATTGACCCATAATATTTAAATTGGACCAGGTATTATATTACAGGGTAATAGTGTACCCTACCACAGGAAATAATTATAGGTCAATTAGGGGGTACACTATGTATATTTTAAATAGTGCATTAAAACAAGGAAAGACGAAGACACTTTTCTATGTTAACTAACGGCACGGTATCGGACCTTAACATTGACCTATAATTTTTAAATTGGACCACGTATTATATTACAGGGTAATAGTGTACCCTACCACAGGAAATAATTATAGGTCAATTAGGGGGTACACAGCGTGACCCCAAAGTTTACTATGTATGCCTATGCGAAATAGAGTGTTCTGAGAAGCTTAAAATGAAGAAATAGGCGTTCTAAAATGCTTTAAAAATTCAAAGACATCTTTCAATGGTTAACTAACGCAAGGCGCAATATCAGACTTTAATATTGACCCATATTATTTAAATTGGACCAGGTATTATATTACAGGGTAATAGTGTACCCTACCACAGGAAATAATTATAGTTCAATTAGGGGGTACACTATGTATATTTTAAATAGTGCATTAAAACAAGGAAATTCGAAGAAACTTTTCTATGTTTACTAACGGCACGGTATCGGACCTTAATATCGACCTATAATTTATAAATTGGACCACGTATTATATTACAGGGTTATAGTGTGCCCTACCACAGGAAATAATTATAGGTCAATTAGGGGGTACACAGCGTGACCCTAAAGTTTACTATGTATGCCTATGCGAAATAAAGTGTTCTGAGAAGCTTAAAATGAGGAAATAAACGTTCTAAAATGCTTTAAAAATTCAAAGACACTTTTCTATGTTAATTATCGGCACGGTATCGGACCTTAATATTGACCTATAATTTTTAAATTGGACCACGTATTATATTACACGGTAATAGTGCACCCTACCACAGGAAATAATTATAGGTCAATTAGGGGGTACACTATGTATATTTTAAATAGTGCATTAAAACAAGGAAATTCGAAGACTCTTTTCTATGTTAACTAACGGTAGGGTATCGGACCTTAATATTGACCTATAATTTTTAAATTGGACCACGTATTATATTACAGGGAAATAGTGTACCCTAAAACAGGAAATAATTATAGGTCAATTAGGGGGTACACAGCGTGAGCCTAAAGTTTACTATGTATGCCTATGCGAAATAACGTGTTCTGAGAAGCTTAAAATGAGGAAATAAGCGTTCTAAAATGCTTTAAAAATTCAAAGACACTTTTCTATGTTAACTAACGGCACGGTATCGGACCTTAATATTGACCTATAATTTTTAAAGTGGACCACGTATTATATTACAGGATAATAGTGTACCCTAGAACAGGAAATAATTATAGGTCAATTAGGGGGTACACAGCGTGACCCTAAAGTTTACTATGTATGCCTATGCGAAATAGAGTGTTCTGAGAAGCTTAAAATTAAGAAATAAGCGTTCTAAAATGCTTTAAAAATTCAAAGACATCTTTCAATGGTTAACTAACGCAAGGCGCAATATCAGACCTTAATATTGACCCATAATATTTAAATTGGACCAGGTATTATATTACAGGGTAATAGCGTACTCTACCACAGGAAATAATTATAGGTCAATTAGGGGGTACACTATGTATATTTTAAATAGTGCATTGAAACAAGGAAATACGAAGATACTTTTCTATGTTAACTAACGGCACGGTATCGGACCTTAATATTGACCTATAATTTTCTAAATTGGACCACGAATTATATTACAGGGTAATAGTGCACCTTACCACAGGAAATAATTATAGGTCAATTAGGGGGTACACAGCGTGAACCTAAAGTTTACTATGTATGCCTATGCGAAATAAAGTGTTCTGAGAAGCTTAAAATGAAGAAATAAGCGTTCTAAAATGCTTTAAAAATTCAAAGACATCTTTCAATGGTTAACTAACGCAAGGCGCGATATCAGACCTTAATATGGAACCATAATATTTAAATTGGACCAGGTATTATATTACAGGGTAATAGTGTACCCTACAACAGGAAATAATTATAGGTCAATTAGGGGGTACACTATGTATATTTTAAATAGTGCATTAAAACAAGGAAATTCGAAGACTCTTTTCTATGTTAACTAACGGTAGGGTATCGGACCTTAATATTGACCTAAAATTTTTAAATTGGACCACGTATTATATTACAGGGTGATAGTGTACCCTACCACAGAAAATAATTATAGGTCAATTAGGGGGTACACAGCGTGACCCTAAAGTTTACTATGTATGCCTATGCGAAATAAGGGGTTCTGAGAAGCTTAAAATGAAGAAATAAGCGTTCTAAAGTGCTTTAAAAATTCAAAGACATCTTTCAATGGTTAACTAACGCAAGGCGCAATATCAGACCTTAATATTGACCCATAATATTTAAATTGGACCAGGTATTATATTACAGGGTAATAGTGTACCCTACCACAGGAAATAATTATAGGTCAATTAGGGGGTACACTATGTATATTTTAAATATTGCATTAAAACAAGGAAATACGAAGACACTTTTCTATGTTAACTAACGGCACGGTATCGGACCTTAACATTGACCTATAATTTTTAAATTGGACCACGTATTATATTACAGGGTAATAGTGTACCCTACCACAGGAAATAATTATAGGTCAATTAGGGGGTACACAGCGTGACCCCAAAGTTTACTATGTATGCCTATGCGAAATAGAGTGTTCTGAGAAGCTTAAAATGAAGAAATAGGCGTTCTAAAATGCTTTAAAAATTCAAAGACATCTTTCAATGGTTAACTAACGCAAGGCGCAATATCAGACTTTAATATTTACCCATATTATTTAAATTGGACCAGGTATTATATTACAGGGTAATAGTGTACACTACCACAGGAAATAATTATAGGTCAATTAGGGGGTACACTATGTATATTTTAAATATTGCATTAAAACAAGGAAATACGAAGACACTTTTCTATGTTAACTAACGGCACGGTATCGGACCTTAATATCGACCTATAATTTATAAATTGGACCACGTATTATATTACAGGGTTATAGTGTGCCCTACCACAGGAAATAATTATAGGTCAATTAGGGGGTACACAGCGTGACCCTAAAGTTTACAATGTATGCCTATGCGAAATAAAGTGTTCTGAGAAGCTTAAAATGAGGAAATAAGCGTTCTAAAATGCTTTAAAAATTCAAAGACATTTTTCAATGTTAACTAACGGCACGGTATCAGACCTTAATATTGACCTACAATTTTTAAATTGGACCACGTATTATATTACAGGGTAATAGTGTACCCTACCACAGGAAATAAATATATGTCATTTAGGGGGGACACAGCGTGACCCTAAATTTTGCTATGTATGCCTATGCGATATAGAGTGTTCTGAGAAGCTTAAAATGAAGAAATAAGCGTTCTAAAATGCTTTAAAAATTCAAAGACATCTTTCAATGGTTAACTAACGCAAGGCGCAATATCAGACCTTAATATTGACCCATATCATTTAAATTGGACCAGGTATTATATTACAGGGTAATAGTGTACCCTACCACAGGAAATAATTATAGGTCAATTAGGGGGTACACTATGTATATTTTAAATAGTGCATTAAAACAAGGAAAAACGAAGACACTTTTCTATGTTAACTAACGGCACGGTATCGGACCTTAATATTGACCTATAATTTTTAAATTGGACCACGTATTATATTACAGGGTGATAGTGTACCCTACCACAGAAAATAATTATAGGTCAATTAGGGGTACACAGTGTGACCCTAAAGTTTACTATGTATGACTATGCGAAATAAGGGGTTCTGAGAAGCTTAAAATGAAGAAATAAGCGTTCTAAAATGCTTTAAAAATTCAAAGACATCTTTCAATGGTTAACTAACGCAAGGCGCAATATCAGACCTTAATATTGAATCATATTATTTAAATTGGACCAGGTATTATATTACAGGATAATAAAGTACCGTACCACAGGAACTAATTATAGGTCAATTAGGGGGTACACTATGTATATTTTAAATAGTGCATTAAAACAAGGAAATACGAAGACACTTTTCTATGTTAACTAACGGCACGGTATCGGACCTTAATATTGACCTATACTTTTTAAATTGGACCACGAATTATATTACAGGGTAATAGTGTACCCTACCACAGGAAATAATAATAGGTCATTTAGGGGGTACACAGCGTGACCCTAAAGTTTACTATGTATGCCTATGCGAAATAGAGTGTTCTGAGAAGCTTAAAATGAAGAAATAAGCGTTCTAAAATGCTTTAAAAATTCAAAGACATCTTTCAATGGTTAACTAACGCAAGGCGCGATATCAGACCTTAATATGGAACCATAATATTTAAATTGGACCAGGTATTATATTACAGGGTAATAGTGTACCCTACAACAGGAAATAATTATAGGTCAATTAGGGGGTGCACTATGTATATTTTAAATAGTGCATTAAAACAAGGAAATTCGAAGACTCTTTTCTATGTTAACTAACGGTAGGGTATCGGACCTTAATATTGAACCAAAATTTTTAAATTGGACCACGTATTATATTACAGGGTGATAGTGTACCCTACCACAGAAAATAATTATAGGTCAATTAGGGGGTACGCAGCGTGACCCTAAAGTTTACCATGTATGCCTATGCGAAATAAAGTGTTCTGAGAAGCTTAAAATGAAGAAATAAGCGTTCTAAAATGCTTTAAAAATTCAAAGACATCTTTCAATGGTTAACTAACGCAAGGCGCAATATCAGACCTTAATATTGTCCCATAATATTTAAATTGGACCAGGTATTATATTACAGGGTAATAGTGTACCCTACCACAGGAAATAATTACAGGTCAATTAGGGGGTACACTATGTATATTTTAAATAGTGCATTGAAACAAGGAAATTCGAAGACACTTTTCTATGTTAACTAACGGCACGGTATCGGACCTTAATATTGAACTAGAATTTTTAAATTGGACCACGTACTATATTATAGGGTAATAGTGTAACCTACCACAGAAAATAATTATAGGTCAATTAGGGGGTACACAGCGTGACCCTAAAGTTTAATATGTATGCCTATGCGAAATAAAGTGTTCTGAGAAGCTTAAACTACAGCTGGACACTACACTGCCCTTATAGACCCTACCATAGACTTAAGTTCTCAGTAGCGCTTCCGCTCTAATCAGTGGCCAAATATGGCGGACCCTCCATGGCCCTACTGCAGCACGTGTGCGGCTTTATAGCCGCGTTGCGGGGGCCAAAATGGCAGGAAATTACACTGCCCTACTACGACACGCCAGTGCCTTTACTCCTCAGTTGGGCTTCCGCTCTAATCCGTGGCCAAAGATGGCGAACACTACCGCCCCCTAATGCCGCACGTGCACGGCTGTAGTGCCGCGTTGCAGTGGCGAAAATGGCAGGAAACTACACTGCCCAACTACTACACGCCAGTGCCTTTACTCCTCAGTTCGGCTTCCGCTCTAAATAGTGGAAAAATATGGCGGACACTATGGCCCTTCAGCGGCACTCGCGCGGCTGTAGAGCCGCGTTTCGGTGGCCCAACATGTCGGACTCTTCCCAGCCCTACTACCACACGCCTGTGCCTTTACTCCTCAGTTCGGCTTCCGCTCTAATCTGTGACCAAAGAAGGCGGACACTCTATGGCATTTCTGCGGCACGTGCGCGGCTGTAGTGCCGCGTTGCTGTAGCTCAAATTGACGGATTCTGCACTGCCCAACTACGACACGACTGTGCCTTTTTTCCTCAGTTGGGCTTCCGCTCCACTCCATGGCCAAAGATGGCGCACAGTCTATAGCCCTAGTGTGGCACGTCCGCGGCTGTAGTGCTGCGTTGCAGTGGCCCAAAATGTCGGACTCTACACTGCCCTACTACGACACGCCAGTGCCTTTACTCCTCAGTTGTTCTTCCGCTCTAATCCCAGGCTAAAAAATGGCGAACACTCCAAGGCCCTAATGCTGCACGTGCACGGCTGTAGTTCCGCGTTGCAGAGGCGAAAATGGCAGGAAACTACACTGCCCTATTTCTACACACCAATGCCTTTACTCCTCAGTTCGGCTACCGCTCTAATTAGTGACCAAGGAAGGCGGACACTCTATGGCCCTATTGCGGCACATGCGCGGCTGTAGTGCCGCGTTGCGGTGAACCAAAATGGTGGAATCTACACAGACCTACTACGACACGCCAGTGAATTTACTCCTCAGTTCGGCTTCCGCTCTAAATAGTGGAAAAATATGGCGGACACTCCATGGTCCTCCTGCGGCTCGTGCGTGGCTGTAGTCAGGCGATGCGGTGGCCCAGCATGTCTGACGCTACACTGCCCGACTACGACACGCCAGTGCCTTCACTCCTCAGTTCGGCTTCCGCTCTAAATAGTGGAAAAATATGGCGGGCACTCCATGGTCCTACTGCGGCACGTGCGCGGCTTTAGTGACGCGTTGCGGTGGCCCAACATGTCGGACGCTACACTGCCCGACTACGGCACGCCTGTGCCTTTACTCCTCAGTTCGGCTTCCGCTCTAATCAGTGGCCAAAGATTGCGGACTGTTTATAGCCCTACTGCAGCACGTGTGCGGCTTTATAGCCGCGTTGCGGGGGCCAAAATGGCAGGAAATTACACTGCCCTACTACGACACGCTAGTGCCTTTACTCCTCAGTTGGGCTTCCGCTCTAATCCGTGGCCAAAGATGGCGAACACTACCGCCCCCTAATGCCGCACGTGCACGGCTGTAGTGCTGCGCTGCAGTGGCGAAAATGGCAGAAAACTACACTGCCCAACTACTACACGCCAGTGCCTTTACTCCTCAGTTCGGCTTCCGCTCTAAATAGTGGAAAAATATGGCGGACACTCCATGGCCCTTCAGCGGCACTCGCGCGGCTGTAGAGCCGCGTTTCGGTGGCCCAACATGTCGGACTCTTCCCAGCCCTACTACCACACGCCTGTGCCTTTACTCCTCAGTTCGGCTTCCGCTCTAATCTGTGACCAAAGAAGGCGGACACTCTATGGCATTTCTGCGGCACGTGCGCGGCTGTAGTGCCGCGTTGCTGTAGCTCAAATTGACGGATTCTGCACTGCCCAACTACGACACGACAGTGCCTTTTCTCCTCAGTTGGGCTTCCGCTCCACTCCGTGGCCAAAGATGGCGAACAGTCTATAGCCCTAGTGTGGCATGTCCGCGGCTGTAGTGCTGCGTTGCGGGGGCCAAAATGGCAGGAAACTACACTGCCCTACTACGACACGAAAGTGCCTTTATTCCTCAGTTGGGCTTCCACTCTAATCAGTGGCCAAAGATTTCGGACACTCCATGGTCCAACTGCGGCACATGCGCAACTGTACTGCCGCGTTGTGGTGGCCCAAAATAGCGGACACTACACCGCCCTACATGACAATACCAAAGACATAAGTTCTCAATTGCGCTTCCACACTAAGCATTGGCCAAAGATGGCGGACACTCCAAAGCTCTAATGCAGCACGTCCGCGGCTGTAGTGCCGCGTTGCGGTTGCCCAAATTGTCGAACTCATCGCTGTCCTACTACTAAACGCCAGTCCCATAACCCCTCAGTTGGGCTTCCGCTCTTATCCGTTGCCAAAGATTGCGGACCCTCCATGGCCCTACTGCGGCACGTGTGCGGCTTTATAGCTGCGTTGCGGGGGCCAAAATGGCAGGAAATTACACTGCCCTACTACGACACGCGAGTGCCTTTACTCCTCAGGTCGGCTTCCGTCTTAATCAGTGACAAAAGATGGCGGACTCTCCGTGGCCCTTCTGCGGCACGAGCACGACTGTAGTGCCGCGTTGCGGTGGCCTAACTTTTCAGTCGCTACACTGCCCTACTACGACACGCCAGTCCCTTTACCCCTCTGTTGGGTTTCCGCTCTAATCCGTAGCCAAAGATTGCGGACACTCCACGGTCCTAATGCTGCACGTGCACGGCTGTATTACCGCGTTGCGGTGGCCAAAATGGCAGGAAACTACACTGCCCTATTTCTTCACGCCAGTGCCTTTACTCCTCAGTTCGACTTCCGCTCAAATTAGTGAACAAAGAAGGCGGACACTCTATGGCCCTATTGCGGCACATGCGCGGCTGTAGTGCCGCGTTGCGGTGGCCTAAATTGTCGGACTCTACACTGCCCTACTACGACACACCAGTGCCTTTACTCCTCTGTTCGGCTTCCGCTCTAAATAGTGGAAAAAGATGGCGGACACTCCATGGCTCTACAGCGGCACGTGCACGGCTGTAGCGCCGCGTTGCGGGGGCCAAAATGGCAGGAAACTACACTGCCCTACTACGACACGAAAGTGCCTTTATTCCTCAGTTGGGCTTCCACTCTAATCAGTGGCCAAAGATTTCGGACACTCCATGGTCCAACTGCGGCACATGCGCAACTGTACTGCCGCGTTGTGGTGGCCCAAAATAGCGGACACTACACCGCCCTACATGACAATACCAAAGACATAAGTTCTCAATTGCGCTTCTACACTAAGCATTGGCCAAAGATGGCGGACACTCCAAAGCTCTAATGCGGCACGTCCGCGGCTGTAGTGCAGCGTTGCGGTTGCCCAAATTGTCGAACTCATCGCTGTCCTACTACTAAACGCCAGTCCCATAACCCCTCAGTTGGGCTTCCGCTCTTATCCGTTGCCAAAGATTGCGGACCCTCCATGGCCCTACTGCGGCACGTGTGCGGCTTTATAGCTGCGTTGCGGGGGCCAAAATGGCAGGAAATTACACTGCTCTACTACGACACGCGAGTGCCTTTACTCCTCAGGTCGGTTTCCGCTCTAAACAGTGACCAAAGATGGCGGACACTCTATGGCCCTATTGCGGCACATGCGCGGCTGTAGTGCCGCGTTGCGGTGGCCCAACTTTTCAGTCGCTACACTGCCCTACTACAACACGCCAGTCCCTTTACCCCTTTGTTGGGTTTCCGCTCTAATCCGTAGCCAAAGATTGCGGACACTCCACGGTCCTAATGCTGCACGTGCACGGCTGTATTACCGCGTTGCGGGGTACAAAATGGCAGGAAACTACACTGCCTTATTTCTACACGCCAGTGCCTTTACTCCTCAGTTCGACTTCCGCTCAAATTAGTGAACAAAGAAGGCGGACACTCTATGGCCCTATTGCGGCACATGCGCGGCTGTAGTGCCGCGTTGCGGTGGCCTAAATTGTCGGACTCTACACTGCCCTACTACGACACACCAGTGCCTTTACTCCTCTGTTCGGCTTCCGCTCTAAATAGTGGAAAAATATGGCGGACACTCCATAGCTCTAATGCGGCACGTCCGCGGCTGTAGTGCCGCGTTGCGGTTGCCCAAATTGTCGAACTCATCGCTGTCCTACTACTAAACGCCAGTCCCATAACCCCTCAGTTGGGCTTCCGCTCTTATCCTTTGCCAAAGATTGCGGACCCTCCATGGCCCTACTGCGGCACGTGTGCGGCTTTATAGCTGCGTTGCGGGGGCCAAAATGGCAAGAAATTACACTGCCCTACTACGACACGCGATTGCCTTTACTCCTCAGGTCGGCTTCCGCCCTAATCAGTGACCAAAGATGGCGGACTCTCTGTGGCCCTTCTGCGGCACGTGCACGACTGAAGTGCCGCGTTGCGGTGGCACAACTTTTCGGTCGCTACACTGCCTGACTACAACACGCCAGTGCCTTTACTCCACAGTTCTGCTTCCGCTCTTATCAGGAGTCAAAGATGGCGGACAGTCTATAGCCCTTCTGCGGCACGTCCACGGCTGAATGTGCCAAGTTGCGATTGCCCAAAATGGTGGACACTACACTGCCCTTCTAGACCCTACCAAAGACTTAAGTTTTCAGTAGCGCTTCCGCTCTAAACAGTGGCCAAATATGGCGGACCCTCCATGGCCCTACTGCGGCACGTGTGTGGCTTTATAGCCACGTTGCGGGGGCCAAAATGGCAGGAAATTACACTGCCCTACTACGACACGCCAGTGCCTTTACTCCTCAGTTGGGCTTCCGCTCTAATCCGTGGCCAAAGATGGCGAACACTACCGCCCCCTAATGCCGCACGTGCAAGGCTGTAGTGCCGCGTTGCAGTGGCGAAAATGGCAGGAAACTACACTGCCCAACTACTACACGCCAGTGCCTTTACTCCTCAGTTCGGCTTCCGCTCTAAATAGTGGAAAAATATGGCGGACACTCAATGGCCCTTCAGCGGCACTCGCGCGGCTGTAGAGCCGCGTTTCGGTGGCCCAACATGTCGGACTCTTCCCAGCCCTACTACCACACGCCTGTGCCTTTACTCCTCAGTTCGGCTTCCGCTCTAATCTGTGACCAAAGAAGGCGGACACTCTATGGCATTTCTGCGGCACGTGCGCGGCTGTAGTGCCGCGTTGCTGTAGCTCAAATTGACGGATTCTGCAACGCCCAACTACGACACGACTGTGCCTTTACTCCTCAGTTGGGCTTCCGCTCCACTCCGTGGCCAAAGATGGCGAACAGTCTATAGCCCTAGTGTGGCACGTCCACGGCTGTACTGCCGCGTTGCAGTGGCCCAAAATGTCGGACTCTACACTGCCTTACTACGACACGCCAGTGCCTTTACTCCTCAGTTGGTCTTCCACTCTAATCCCAGGCTAAAAAATGGCGAACACTCCAAGGCCCTAATGCTGCACGTGCACGGCTGTAGTGCCGCGTTGCGGTGGCCAAAATGGCAGGAAATAACACTGCCCTATTTCTACACACCAGTGCCTTTACTCCACAGTTGGGCATCCGCTCTAATCAGTGGCCAAAAAGGCGAACAGTCTATAGCCCTAGTGCGGCACGTCCGCGGCTGTAGTGCCGCGTTGTGGTGTCCAAAATGTCGGACTCTACACTGCCCTACAAAACCCTACCAAAGACTTAAGTTCTCAGTTGCGCTTCCGCTCTAAGCAGTGGCCAAAGATTGCGGACAGTCCACGGTCCTAATGCTGCACGTGCACGGCTGTATTACCGCGTTGCGGTGGCCAAAATGGCAGGAAACTATACTGCCCTATTTCTACACGCCAGTACCTTTATTCCTCAGTTCGACTTCCGTCAAATTAGTGAACAAAGAAGGCGGACACTCTATGGCCCTATTGCGGCACATGCGCGGCTATTGTGTCGCGTTGCAGTGGCCCAAAATTTCGGACTCTACACTGCCCAACTACTACACGCCAGTGCCATTACTCCTCCGTTCGGCTTCCGCTCTAAATAGTGGAAAAATATGGCGGACACTCCATGGCCCTTCAGCGGCTCTCGCACGGCTGTAGTGCCGCGTTTCGGTGGACCAACATGTCGGACTCTTCCCAGCCCTACTACCTCACGCCGGTGCCTTTACTCCTCAGTTCGGCTTCCGCTCTAATCTGTGACGAAAGAAGGCGGACACTCTATGGCATTTCTGCGGCACGTGCGCGGCTGTAGTGCCGCTTTGCGGTAGTCCAAAATGTCGGATTCTGCACTGCCCAACTACGACACGACAGTGCCTTTACTCCTCAGTTGGGCTTCCGCACCACTCCTTGGCCAAATATGGCGGACACTCCATGGCCCTTCAGCTTCAGTCGCACGGCTGTAGTGCCGCGTTTCGGTGGCCAAAATGGCAGGAAACTACACTGCCCTATTTCTACACACCAGTGCCTTTACTCCTCAGTTCGGCTCCCGCTATAATTAGTGTCCAAGGAAGGCGGACACTTTATGGCCCTATTGCGGCACATGCGCGGCAGTAGTGCCGCGTTGCGGTGGCCCAAAATGTCGGACTCTACACTGCTCTACTACGACACACCAGTGCCTTTACTCCTCCGTTCGGCTTCCGCTCTAAATAGTGGAAAAAGATGGCGAACGCTCCACTGTCCTAATGCTGCACGTGCACGGCTGTAGTACCGCGTTGCGATGGCCAAAATGGCAGGAAACTACACCGCCCTACAAGACCCTACCAAAGACTTAAGTTCTCAGTTGCGCCACGCCTGTGCCTTCACTCCTCAGTTGCGCTTCCGCTCTAATCCGTGGCCAAAGATGGCGGAGCCTCCATGGCCCTACTGCGCCACGTGTGCGGCTTTATAGCCACGTTGCGTAGGCCAAAATGTCAGGAAGCTACACTGCCCTACTACTGCACGCCAGTGCCTTTTCTCCTCAGCTAGGATTCTGCTCTAAATAGTGGCCAAAGATGGCGAACAGTCTATAGCCCTAGTGTGGCACGTCAGCGGCTGTAGTGCCGCGATGCGGGGTCCAAAATGTCGGACTCTACACTGCCCTACAAGACCCTACCAAAGACTTAAGTTCTCAGTTGCGCTTCCGCTCTAATCAGTGGCCAAAGATGGCGGACACTCCACGGTCCTAATGCTGCACGTGCACGGTTGTATTACCGCGTTGCGGTGGCCAAAATGGCAGGAAACAATACTGCCCTATTTCTAAACGCCAGTACCTTTATTCCTCAGTTCGACTTCCGTCAAATTAGTGAACAAAGAAGGCAGACACTCTATGGCCCTGCGGCTATTGTGTCGCGTTGCAGCGGCCCAAAATTTCGGACTCTACAATGCCCAACTACTACACGCCAGTGCCATTACTCCTCCGTTCGGCTTCCGCTCTAAATAGTGGAAAAATATGGCAGACACTCCATGGCCCTTCAGCGGCACTCGCACGGCTGTAGCGCCGCGATTCGGTGGACCAACATGTCGGACTCTTCCCAGCCCTACTACCACACGCCGGTGCCTTTACTCCTCAGTTCGGCTTCCGCTCTAATCTGTGACGAAAGAAGGCGGACACTCTATGGCATTTCTGCGGCACGTGCGCGGCTGTAGTGCCGCTTTGCGGTAGTCCAAAATGTCGGATTCTGCACTGCCCAACTACGACACGACGGTGCCTTTACTCCTCAGTTGGGCTTCCGCACCACTCCGTGGCCAAATATGGCGGACACTCCATGGCCCTTCAGCGGCACTCGCACGGCTGTAGTGCCGCGTTTCGGTGGACCAACATGTCGGACTCTTCCCTGCCCTACTACCACACGCCGGTGCCTTTACTCCTCAGTTCGGCTTCCGCTCTAATCTTTGACGAAAGAAGGCGGACACTCTAAGGCATTTCTGCGGCACGTGCGCGGCTGTAGTGCCGCTTTGCGGTAGTCCAAAATGTCGGATTCTGCACTGCCCAACTACGACACGACAGTGCCTTTACCCCTCAGTTGGGCTTCCGCACCACTCCGTGGCCAAAGATGGCGAACAGTCTATGGCCCTAGAGCAGCAGGTCCGCGGCTGTAGTGCCGCGTTGCGGTGGCCCAAAATGTCGGATTCTACACTGCCCTACTACGACACGCCTGTGCCTTTACTCCTCAGTTCGGCTTCCGCTCTAATCCGTGGCCAAAAAATGGCGAACACTCCAAGGCCCTAATTCGGCACGTGCACGGCTGTAGTGCCACGTTGTGGTGGCCAAAATGGCAGGAAACTACACTGCCCTACAACGAAAAGCCAGTGCCTTTACACCTCAGTTGGGCTTCCACTCTAATCACTGGCCAAAGATTTCGGACACTCCATGGTCCAACTGCGGCACATGCGCAACTGTAGTGCCGCGTTGTGGTGGCCCAAAATAGCGGACACTACACCGCCCTACATGACCCTACCAAAGACATAAGTTCTCAATTGCGCTTCCACACTAAGCATTGGCCAAAGATGGCGGACACTCATTAGCTATAATGCGGCACGTCCGCGGCTGTAGTGCCGCGTTGCGGTTGCCCCAAATTGTCGAACTCATCGCTGTCCTACTACTAAACGCCAGTCCCATAACCCCTCTGTTGGGCTTCCGCTCTTATCCGTTGCCAAAGATTGCGGACCCTCCATGGCCCTACTGCGGCACGTGTGCGGCTTTATAGCTGCGTTGCGGGGGCCAAAATGGCAGGAAATTACACTGTCCTACTACGACACGCGAGTGCCTTTACTCCTCAGGTCGGCTTCAGCCCTAATCAGTGACCAAAGATGGCGGACTCTCCGTGGCCCTTCTTCGGCGCGTGCACGACTGTAGTGCCGCGTTGCGGTGGCCCAACTTTTCAGTCGCTACACTGCCTGACTACAACACGCCAGTGCCTTTACTCCACAGTTCTGCTTCCGCTCTAATCAGGAGCCAAAGATGGCGGACAGTCTATAGCCCTTCTGCGGCACGTCCACGGCTGAATGTGCCAAGTTGCGATTGCCCAAAATGGTGGACACTACACTGCCCTTCTAGACCCTACCAAAGACTTAAGTTCTCAGTAGCGCTTCCGCTCTAAACAGTGGCCAAATATGGCGGACCCTCCATGGCCCTACTGCGGCACGTGTGCGGCTTTATAGCCGCGTTGCGGGGGCCAAAATGGCAGGAAATTACACTGCCCTACTACGACACGCCAATGCCTTTACTCCACAGTTGGGCTTCCGCTCTAATCCGTGGCCAAAGATGGCGAACACTACCGCCCCCTAATGCCGCACGTGCAAGGCTGTAGTGCCGCGTTGCAGTGGCGAAAATGGCAGGAAACTACACTTCCCAACTACTACACGCCAGTGCCTTTACTCCTCAGTTCGGCTTCCGCTCTAAATAGTGGAAAAAGATGGCGGACACTCCATGGCCCTTCAGCGGCACGTGCACGGCTGTAGCGCCGCGTTGCGGGGGCCAAAATGGCAGGAAACTACACTGCCCTACTACGACACGAAAGTGCCTTTATTCCTCAGTTGGGCTTCCGCTCTAATCCGTGGCCAAAAAATGGCGAACACTCCAAGGCCCTAATGCGGCACGTGCACGGCTGTAGTGCCGCGTTGTGGTGGCCAAAATGGCAGGAAACTACACTGCCCTACAATGAAAAGCCAGTGCCTTTACACCTCAGTAGGGCTTCCACTCTAATCACTGGCCAAAGATTTCGGACACTCCATGGTCCAACTGCGGCACATGCGCAACTGTAGTGCCGCGTTGTGGTGGCCCAAAATAGCGGACACTACACCGCCCTACATGACCCTACCAAAGACATAAGTTCTCAATTGCGCTTCCACACTAAGCATTGGCCAAAGATGGCGGACACTCCATAGCTCTAATGCGGCACGTCCGCGGCTGTAGTGCCGCGTTGCGGTTGCCCAAATTGTAGAACTCATCGCTGTCCTACTACTAAACGCCAGTCCCATAACCCCTCAGTTGGGCTTCCGCTCTTATTCGTTGCCAAAAATTGCGGACTCTCCATGGCCCTACTGCGGCACGTGTGCGGCTTTATAGCTGCGTTGCGGGGGCCAAAATGGCAGGAAATTACACTGCCCTACTACGACACGCGAGTGCCTTTACTCCTCAGGTCGGCTTCCGCCCTAATCAGTGACCAAAGATGGCGGACTCTCCGTGGCCCTTCTGCGGCACGTGCACGATTGTAGTGCCGCGTTGCGGTGGCCCAACTTTTCAGTCGCTACACTGCCCTACTACAACACGCCAGTCCCTTTACCCCTTTGTTGGGTTTCCGCTCTAATCCGTAGCCAAAGATTGCGGACACTCCACGGTCCTAATGCTGCACGTGCACGGCAGTATTACCGCGTTGCGGTGGCCAAAATGGCAGGAAACTAAACTGCCCTATTTCTACACGCCAGTGCCTTTACTCCTCAGTTCGACTTCCGCTCAAATTAGTGAACAAAGAAGGCGGACACTCTATGGCCCTATTGCGGCACATGCGCGGCTGTAGTGCCGCGTTGCGGTAGCCTAAATTGTCGGACTCTACACTGCCCTACTACGACACACCAGTGCCTTTACTCTCTGATCGGCTTCCGCTCTAAATAGTGGAAAAAGTTGGCGGACACTCCATGGCCCTTCAGCGGCACGTGCACGGCTGTAGCGCCGCGTTGCGGGGGCCAAAATGGCAGGAAACTACACTGCCCTACTACGACACGAAAGTGCCTTTATTCCTCAGTTGGGCTTCCGCTCTAATCCGTGGCCAAAAAATGGCGAACACTCTATGGCATTTCTGCGGCACGTGCGCGGCTGTAGTGCCGCGTTGCTGTAGCTCAAATTGACGGATTCTGCAACGCCCAACTACGACACGACTGTGCCTTTACTCCTCAGTTGGGCTTCCGCTCCACTCCGTGGCCAAAGATGGCGAACAGTCTATAGCCCTAGTGTGGCACGTCCGCGGCTGTACTGCCGCGTTGCAGTGGCCCAAAATGTCGGACTCTACACTGCCTTACTACGACACGCCAGTGCCTTTACTCCTCAGTTGGTCTTCCACTCTAATCCCAGGCTAAAAAATAGCGAACACTCCAAGGCCCTAATGCTGCACGTGCACGGCTGTAGTGCCGCGTTGCGGTGGCCAAAATGGCAGGAAATAACACTGCCCTATTTCTACACACCAGTGCCTTTACTCCACAGTTGGGCTTCCGCTCTAATCAGTGGCCAAAAAGGCGAACAGTCTATAGCCCTAGTGCGGCACGTCCGCGGCTGTAGTGCCGCGTTGTGGTGTCCAAAATGTCGGACTCTACACTGCCCTACAAAACCCTACCAAAGACTTAAGTTCTCAGTTGCGCTTCCGCTCTAAGCAGTGGCCAAAGATTGCGGACAGTCCACGGTCCTAATGCTGCACGTGCACGGCTGTATTACCGCGTTGCGGTGGCCAAAATGGCAGGAAACTATACTGCCCTATTTCTACACGCCAGTACCTTTATTCCTCAGTTCGACTTCCGTCAAATTAGTGAACAAAGAAGGCGGACACTCTATGGCCCTATTGCGGCACATGCGCGGCTATTGTGTCGCGTTGCAGTGGCCCAAAATTTCGGACTCTACACTGCCCAACTACTACACGCCAGTGCCATTACTCCTCCGTTCGGCTTCCGCTCTAAATAGTGGAAAAATATGGCGGACACTCCATGGCCCTTCAGCGGCTCTCGCACGGCTGTAGTGCCGCGTTTCGGTGGACCAACATGTCGGACTCTTCCCAGCCCTACTACCTCACGCCGGTGCCTTTACTCCTCAGTTCGGCTTCCGCTCTAATCTGTGACGAAAGAAGGCGGACACTCTATGGCATTTCTGCGGCACGTGCGCGGCTGTAGTGCCGCTTTGCGGTAGTCCAAAATGTCGGATTCTGCACTGCCCAACTACGACACGACAGTGCCTTTACTCCTCAGTTGGGCTTCCGCACCACTCCTTGGCCAAATATGGCGGACACTCCATGGCCCTTCAGCGGCAGTCGCACGGCTGTAGTGCCGCGTTTCGGTGGCCAAAATGGCAGGAAACTACACTGCCCTATTTCTACACACCAGTGCCTTTACTCCTCAGTTCGGCTCCCGCTATAATTAGTGTCCAAGGAAGGCGGACACTTTATGGCCCTATTGCGGCACATGCGCGGCAGTAGTGCCGCGTTGCGGTGGCCCAAAATGTCGGACTCTACACTGCTCTACTACGACACACCAGTGCCTTTCGGCCGTTCGGCTTCCGCTCTAAATAGTGGAAAAAGATGGCGGACGCTCCACTGTCCTAATGCTGCACGTGCACGGCTGTAGTACCGCGTTGCGATGGCCAAAATGGCAGGAAACTACACCGCCCTACAAGACCCTACCAAAGACTTAAGTTCTCAGTTGCGCCACGCCTGTGCCTTCACTCCTCAGTTGCGCTTCCGCTCTAATCCGTGGCCAAAGTTGGCGGAGCCTCCATGGCCCTACTGCGCCACGTGTGCGGCTTTATAGCCACGTTGCGTAGGCCAAAATGTCAGGAAGCTACACTGCCCTACTACTGCACGCCAGTGCCTTTTCTCCTCAGCTAGGATTCTGCTCTAAATAGTGGCCAAAGATGGCGAACAGTCTATAGCCCTAGTGTGGCACGTCAGCGGCTGTAGTGCCGCGATGCGGGGTCCAAAATGTCGGACTCTACACTGCCCTACAAGACCCTACCAAAGACTTAAGTTCTCAGTTGCGCTTCCGCTCTAATCAGTGGCCAAAGATGGCGGACACTCCACGGTCCTAATGCTGCACGTGCACGGCTGTATTACCGCGTTGCGGTGGCCAAAATGGCAGGAAACAATACTGCCCTATTTCTAAACGCCAGAGTAGTATATGGGGGGGGCTAGAGGACACTTTTGCCCTTTCCATATACTACTATTGATTTCCTATTTTTAATATTAAAAAAATTTAAAATAGACCAATATTTTACATTTTTTATGAAATATTTAACAAAATCAGCATATTTAAAAATTCTTATTTTTATATTAATAATTTTTATTTTATTAAAACCTTATTGAAAATATCGTTTTTTATTTTACATGTAATTCATAATCGTAATATTTATTTTTACCTTTAAAATCAAAAATATATTTTCCACTATTAATTTTTCTTATAGCTTTATCAGATAATTCACCATGACATTTCGAGAGATAAAAATCTTTCTCATCATTGTCTACTTCTAATCTAGCTATAATAGAGTCACCGTATTTTGTATTTATTTTTCTCAATGATATTAAATTATATTTACCTATCTCGAGTTCATTTAATTTGTATGTTTCAGAAAATCGTTTGAGGTCATTAAATTCTTCCATTTATTTAAGAACATTTTTTGTAATATAATTTCTGTAATACATACACTTGTATAACGGACATTTTACTACCTATAAATGGAAAGTATTGAAAAAGAGAGAAATAAAAAGTTGTTAGAGCAATTAAAAAATGATCTAAGATTAGTTAAACTACAATCGGAAATTAGGAAAAATAATGAAATAAAATTAGAAGAAGATATAGGAATACAAAAATCATTAGCCGATTTCCACGAACCTGTACTTCATCAAATGGAAAAACTAGAAACTTCTAGACAACAAAACTTGATAGGTATAAAAGATGCTGTTGATAATTTATCTTTCACTATGAATGAGACCTATAGATCTTTACCTCAGATAGAGAATCAGTCAGAGGAAGATTATACTGAAGATGTAGGAAGTATGTTTTTAAAAATAGATATAGACAAAAATTTAGATAAAGAATTATTAGAAGAATTAGAATTTGAATTACCTTCAATAATGTGGAATAAAACTGATGAAGATATTGAAGAAGTTATTAAAAGGGCAAAAGCAAAAAGAGATCAATTTAAAAGAGAAAAAGGAAATGAAACCAAAAATAGAAATTTAACAAACAACAAAGATGAGTATCAGAAAAGGATTGATAATGCTGATTATAAAATGAATATGATGAAAAGATATTTAGAAGCTTTATCAGCTATTAAACAAGGTAGACATTACACAGGAAAAGGTTTAGAAGATAAACTGACCATCTTAGTTGATCTGACAGATAAAATTTGTAAAGGTTCTAAAAGTAAAAAATTGTATAATAAAACTGTAGATTTGTTGGATTTACTTTTAAGAGAGGGAACTATGACAAACGATCAGGTAAAGGAATACTATGGAAAATTTCTTAGTATATAAATGAGTAATTATATTGTAAAAAAAGTATACTTGAGCGACAGTCAGATTTCTAAATTGAAATCAGCTTATAAAAATGGTGAAGAACTTAGTTTACAAATAGATAAAAGTAAAACACCCAATTTTGATTTACATTTAACAGCTACACAAATTAACCAAATTGATAAAGGTAAAAGAATTAAAATATCAAGGACTCAACTGAAAAAGAATGGAGGGTTTTTACCATTTTTAGTACCTTTACTTTCTACTTTAGCATTAGGAGCAGCTAGTGGAGCAGCTGGTTGGGGTACTAAAAAAGTATTGGACAAAATTTCTGGATCAGGTAAAAAAAAAAAACCTTGTGGAAAGGGAGTCTATCAGCCATGGGAATATCCAACAAAATGATTGAAAACAATATGAAAAATGAAAAAGGATTTAGAGGTATATTTACTATAGATATGTTACCTAAAAAGATAAGAAAATTTGAAAACGGAATTATAAATTTAGATGTATCTACAGGTCCTGGAACTCATTGGGTTTGTTATTATAATGATCCAAAATATAATTTTGTTGAATATTTTGATCCTTTTGGAGAATATAAATATAACAATAGAATAATAAAAAATGATTTTCTTCCTCAAAACATACTAAGTTATTTAAATACTTCTGGAAAAGAAATTAGATATAACGATAGTTTTTTACAAAGTCCGAGTTCTGTAAGATGTGGTTTCTATTGTATGAAATATATAACTGAAAGAAATAAAAATAAATCTCCTATTGAAGTTTTATATTCATTTACTCAAGAACCTAGTAAATTAAATGAAAAAATTGTTCTTTATAAATGAAGTATATTATATTAGATTCGAAAAACGTAGATAAATCTGAAGATTTCACCATTGAGTATTCGAGACCTTTTCATTTTACAGAGATAGCTCTTCAGTCTTTTTCAATGTATATTTCATGGAATAATATTACGGAGAAAAACAATAAATTTTCATATTTTGATGGAGCCAAATGGGAAGATTTTATTATTCCAAATGGTCATTATAGTATAAGAGGTTTGAATCGTTATATGGTAAAATATTTTGGAAATGATTCACCTATATTATTTGGAATAATAGAAGAAAGACAAAGGTTTAGTATTAAACTCGAGAAGAATTATAAAATTGATTTATCTAAAAGTGAATTGTACAAAATTTTAGGATTCGAACCCAAAATATATGAAGAGGAAGAGCAAGAAGGTAAATTTATTGCTGATATAGCTAATGGTAATGATAATATTTATATTCACTGTGATATAGTGGATGGTGCTTATATAAATCAGTTTCAATCTCAAGTTATTTATTCTTTTACATCATCAAATCCTCCTGGAAGTTTATATGCTAAAGAATTTGATAAACTAATATTTTTTCCGGTTAAATCTGATTCTATTAATCGAATTAGAATGAGAATTACAAATCATAGAGGTGAACTAATTGATTTAAATAAACAAGAAGTACAGTACAAATTTATTGCTAAATAAATGAATAAACAAAGATTGTACAGAAAGAGTAAAAAAATACAAGGAAGAGGCTTCTTTTCAGACTTTATAAGTCCTATTGTAGAAGATAAATCTAAGGAATTTGTGAGAGAAAAATTGAATGAAATATTTTCTAAAAATAAAAAACATGGTACTGGATTGAAATTTTTTATTCCTAAATAAATGGATAAAATTTACGATTTGAAAGACACTAGTTATTATTATAATAACGACGTTGAAAGTTTTGAATATAGAGAATTAAAAAGTGAAAATAGAAATAATATTCATGAAAATGCTACATATAATTTCTTTATCAATGATACAAATGCTAATATTTTATATTCTGCAGGATATCTGCAACAAGAATTAAAAATTGTAAAAGGAGATGGAGGTGTAATAAGTAATGAAAATGTTACTCTAGTGAATGGAGGAGGTCTCATAAATTCAAACAGGTTGACTATAGGAAATACTGAAGTTGAATCCACTATAAATTATAAAGCCATTATGAATCAAGTATTAGGGATGATACACTTCACCCCTGATTATTCAACATCGGAAGCTACTAACATGTTCTTTTATGTAGATACAGCTGATTCTGTAGATAGAAACAATTTCAAATATAATGGAAATCTGATAGATACTACCAAAATAACTGATTTTTTTAAAAACCTTAAACTAAATGAAAGTTTTAATGAAGGATTTTCAAAAAGATGTAAATTTACTAAAAATAGTCAAACAGTAAAAATATGGATTCCTTTAAAGTATATATTTGATTTCTTTAACGAATATAAAAAAGTAATGACAGGTTTCCAAGTTAAAATAGAAATTCAGAGAAATGATAGTAAAAATATGTTGTATACAGATATTCAAAATCCAGATTTTAAGGTTCTTGTTGAAGATTTATCACTTTGGTTACCTTATGTTAGATTTAAAAATTCCGCATCTGTAAAATTCAATGAATTAAAATTATCAAATACTCCTATAGAAATAAATTGGGATCATTATAACATTATCAAATCAAATGTATTTTATAAAAATTCCAGTGGGTCTTATTCTATTCCTGCTACATCTGATGAAGTTTTGAGTTTATATGTCATTCCTCAATATGATGAAAGAAATGAAAACATGAATCAAAATAATATGATGTTTGATCACTTGGATATGATAGAATGTTGGTTAATGATTAATAACATTAAAGTTCCCACTGTAAGTTATATGATGGACTTTAATAAAAATGATTATAATCGATTATATTATGCTCTTTTAGAATCAGGAATGAATAATATAAATTCTGAAACAGGTTGTATGATAAACTATTCAAATTTCAGTAAGTATCCTATAATTTGTTTTAACTTGGCAAACCATGAAAATTATACGAACTTGAGTAATTTAATGATTGAATTCAATTGGAGATTGAGAAATAATACTACTAAAAATTATGTTTTTTACTTTATTTTGAAAGAAAGAAACAAATGCTCCTTGAATATGTCAACTCAGGATATAAAAATGATTAAAACTCTGAAAACATAAAGGATTTTTTCTATTTTAATAAATGGCTGCTTATTATCCACTTTACGACAATGAAATAAAAGAAGGACCTTTAGGACCACCAGGTGTAGGATTTAAATTAACGAATGATGGTAATTATGATATGGAAAGTAAACTATTAAAAAATGTTTTACATCCTCAGGAAGATAATGATTCTTCAACTAAAAAATATGTAGATGATTTAAAAAATAAGTGTTTGATTCGTAATAACGGTTATTTTAATGCTAGAAATAAATGTATTAGAAATATAGCTACTCCTCTAGAGGACAATGATGCTTCAACTAAAAAATATGTCGATGACAAAAGTTTAATACATGATGAAAATAATTTTGATGCTAAAAATAAAATCATATCAAATGTAAAAGAACCTGAAAAAGAAGGCGATGTGGTTACCAAAAAACATCTTGATTATTATTGTATACTGTGGGATAAAATTAATAGAAGTTATTATGCTCACAACGAAAGAATATCGAGTGTAAAATGGCCCATAAATGATACTGACGTTGCTAATAAATATTACGTTGATAATAAAACTTTTTGCGCTACCACAGATAGACTTGTTCAGTTTACAGGTGTGGGTTACAAGACTTTTGAATTCAACGAAACTACTTCAAAACTTTTAGATTCAAACTTAAAATTATCACAAAACATGTATATGAAAATTACCATCTTTTTAGCCTGTGACAAAATGAATGAAAAGCCAAAAATACGTTTAGAAAAAGTGAAAGAAGTACTTCTTGATAAAGAGATAAATGTTAATGAAGATTCAATAACTATGTTTGCGTATGGAAAGTTAAATGAAGTTTTAACATTATCAGTGTTAACAGGAGGAGGTTGTAAATTAAAGCCTTATTTACATATTGAAAAGATAAATTTTTCTTCTTAATAAATGGCCAATGAAATTAATTGGAACGACTTTTCTAGAAAGAAACTTTCAGAAGATGTAATTATAAGTTTAGCAGATTATTTAAGATGGGAATATGTGTTTCAATTTTCTGAATTATCTGAAGTTTTAATCGAACGATATGTACAGCCAAATGATTGGTATATTATTTCTCAATATCAAAAACTCAATGAACCTTTTATTGAAAAACATGCCTCTGATGTAGATTGGGAAAAAATATGTAGATACCAAACCTTATCTATCCGTTTTATTGAGAGACATTTAGATAAAGTGACTTGGTATGAAATATCAAGATTCCAAAAATTGGATTTAAGATTTATAGAAAATTATTCTGACCGTTTAAATATGAATGTTGTATCTAGATATCAAAAATTATCAATGAACCTTATAAGAAAATTTCAAGATTATGTAAATTGGGATTATATTATACAATATCAAGATATTGATAAAGACTTTGTAATAGAATTTGTTTCTAAAATAGATTTCTGTCTTTTAATAAAAAATAAAAGTAATATATTACCAGAAGAATTTTATAATTCAAACAAAGAAAAAATAGTTTGTATACTTCTTGCGGAAATTTGTCATAATACACGAGTACCGCTATATGAACCATTAAAAGAATAAATTATTTAAAAAAAAATTATTTTTATTTTTATAATAGTTTTTACTCGTAGTAGATTATTTTTTACTCGTAGTAGATTATTTTTTAATTAATAAATGTATTCTAAAATTGTAATTAAAGACTATAATGAACCAGATGAATTTAAAGATCCAAATCAACATCCTCTATTGCCTATACATCCCTTTAGATTAATCATAAATGGTTCTTCCAACAGTGGAAAATCGAACTTATTAATCAATTTAATTTATGACTATTTACACTTTGATAGACTTTACATGTGTACAAAAGACATATTTGAATCTAAGTATGAAAAATTACAAGAAAAATACATTCAATTTACAGATGTAGAATTAGAAGATATTCAAAAATGTAAAGGCTTAAAGAATAAAAAAGAAGTTTTGAAAGAATATAAAAAATTTAAAAAAGATCAAGTTTTGTTTTCTTCCAAACTAGATGATTTTATTACCGTAGATGACTTGGATCCTTCCTATATGAATTTAGTTGTATTTGATGATTGTATATGTGAAAAAGATCAACAATCTATAGAAGAATTTTTTATACGAGGAAGAAAGAAAAATACATCCCTTATCTATATAAGTCAGTACTATTATAAAATACCTATAACCATCAGAAGTAACAGCAATTATTTTATATTTTTCGATATGAAACAAAAAGAAATTAAACAAATAATACGAGAAATAGATGGTCAATTAACAAAAGAAGAATTTAATAAAATGTATAAGAACTGTATCAAAAAACCATATGATTTTTTAGTTTTAGATTTAGTCAATCCTAATATGAGGTACCGAAATAAAGAATTTATGTATATATAAATGGAAGAATATTTAGAGAAAAGAATTTTTATTCACAGAAAAAGTTATAATTTCTATCAAAAGATTAGTATCGCACTATCTATGAGTAAGTTTTTATTTAGTGCGTCTGGCTTATCTGGTTTTATTTTAATCCCTTTATCAGCTTTGAGTTTAGGAGCTGGTGTTATTGAAGTGGTTGACAGATCTTTAAATATATCCGAAAGAAAAGAAGAATATAAATATACTTACAAATTTTATAAACAACTACTGAATTTGTTTAAAGCCAATACATTAACTGAAGAAGAAATTCATAAAAAAGAGGCTGAATTTATTCAAAGTTTGAAATATTTTCCTTTAGAGAAATACGTTAAAAAAACTCAATTGAATGGCTATAAATACATATAATTTTTTATTGCCTATAAATGACGTGTAAAAGTAATATATTCAAAGTTGGAAAATTAAGTAAAGACGGAAAGTTCAAATTTTGTTGTAAAGAATGTGGTCAAAAAGGATCTGGCTTTATCAATTCAACAATTAATAATTTGCCCTTTGAAATGCATTTACCAGGACATCAATTTACAGGACCTGGAACACAATTATTACATGGAAAGAAAAGATTAAACGATGATTTAACATATAAAGAATGGAGTAAGCCCATTAACAGAGTAGATGAAATAGCATATAAACATGATGTTTGTTACCTTAAAAATAAAGATACTAAAACTAGAAATGATGTATGTGATAAAAATATGATAGAAGAGTTAAATACAATTCCAAATCCTACAATCAGGGAAAGGCTAGATAGAGCAGTTGTTAAACCTATTATCAAAGCCAAAAGAACATTCGGTATGGGTATGATTTATTGTTTAAAATGTAAAAATTTTACTAATACTAAAGATGTTTATGAAGAAACTTCTAAAAATGGAAGATTGACGAGGAAAGGTATATGTGAAGTTTGTGGATCTAAAAAAAGTACTTTTTTAAAGAAAACGGGGTCATAGAAACAGTATATTATGATCCCGAAAAAGGTTATTGTGGTATCAATGAATTAAAAAGAAAAACAGGTTTATCTCAAAAACAAATTACAGATTTTTTACATGAACAAGATGTTTATACTAGACATAAACCAATTATTCGTAAATTTAGAAGAAGGAGATGTTATGTTTCACATATTGATGATCAATGGCAAGCGGATTTATTATTTATAAAACCATTTAGTAAATATAATAGTGGAGTTAATTATATTTTAACAGTTATTGATATGTTTAGTAAATATGCTTGGGTTATTCCAATAAAAAGAAAAACAGGCGAAGAAGTATCAAATGCTTTCAAGTTAATATTTAAAGAACGAATTCCAGAGAAACTACAAACGGATAAAGGTACGGAATTTATAAATAAAGATACTCAAAAATTATTCAAAGATAATAATATTCATTGGTTTACTACTGAAAATGTTGAAATAAAATGTTCTATTGTTGAAAGATTTAATCAAACAATTAATGGAAAAATAAGAAAATATATGGCAGCAAATAATACAAATAAATACTTAGAAGTACTAGATAAATTAGTTTATAATTATAATAATTCTTATCATCGATCTATTAAAATGACACCCTCACAAGCCAGTCGAACAGAAAATGAAAGTATCGTATACAATAATTTATTTTCTAAAAAAGAAATAAAGAAACCAAAGTTTAAAATAGGCGATAAAGTTAGAATTTCAAAATATAAAGAAACATTTACCAGAGGTTATCATCCTACATTTACAGAAGAAATTTTTATAATATCTGAAATATTGAAAACAGATCCTATAACTTATAGAGTGAAAGATTTAAATGGTGAAGAAATTAAAGGAACTTATTATGAAAAAGAATTAGTAAAATATAATAAGAAAAATGAAACATATAAGATTGAAAAAGTAATAAGAAGGAAAGGAAATAAATTATTAGTGAAATGGGTTGGTTACCCTGAAGAATTTAATAGTTGGATAGATGAAAAAAATATTATGCTAATTTAGGAATCATTTTTAAATCTTTTAATTTTAAATGATTATTTTCTTTTATTCTGTTAAATAAATTAATAGCATTCGGATTATATTGAATTTCATGAGCTATTTTTATCTAAATTTTAAATCTCGTATAGTTTTATTATATAAACCTCTAATAACATAATAATGATAATCAGAATCATTTTTATTCTTTTCTATTATTGTAAACATTGTTTTTCATTCTTTATTTTTAAGTCATTCATTTTAATTTTTATTATATCTAATTTCTTTTGAAGTTTATCATTATCATTAAATTTATTAGCATAATAATTAATTACAACATCGTTTACTTTTTTAGAAAATTCAGGTGAAATCCAACATTGTAATTAAATCCTTAGAAATCCCATTATATTTTAATTCTTCTACCTTTAATTTCATAGTCTCTAGAGGGCCCGAATTCGGGCCTTCTAGGAATTTAGCTAAATATAAAATTAACTCTTTAGATTCTTTATTTTCTAACCACTTTTTAAATCTTTTACCTCCTGATTTACATAACTTAGAAGCATTGAAATATCCAGTATTTTTATCTATTATTAATTTAAAATCTCCAAACAATCCATAATAATAACTATCTTTACTTTCGTAACTAAAGAGCTTATAAAGAAGATTATTATCAGATAAGAACATCACACCACTCTGCGGTTAGAATCCCACGAAGCGGTCAATTTTTATCGCAAAGTGGCATGAAAAAAGTTTCTTCGATTTTCCTCCCGCTGATAAGGTCAGAGAGGAAAGTGTTTTAATTATTATTATGTAAATAAATGGAAAGTCATTATTTCGAAATATTTAATCAGATTAAAAGGAATAGCCATTCAAATTTAAAAATTACATTTGATAAGGAGGAAGAAAAATATTATTATGATACGAAAGACTTTGACCAATATTTAAAACAGAGATACAATTCGAGAATTAGTTTTTTTAAAAAGTTAAAAAGAAAATTGAACTTGATTTTTACAGTTGAAGCAGATGAAATGTTTTTAAACTTTTTAGATTATATGTATTTTAAAAAGAGTTTAAATTATAAATATTTTATGAAAAAGATATGTGATTATTATAATATTCCTAATAATATTAAGTTAGGTAGTCCGAAAAAACAAAACATTTATGATGAAATTTGGAATTCGTTTCTTAAAGAGACAGAAAAGTATTTATAAAAACTCCATTTAATAAATGGAAGATAAATTTTGTTGCGATTGTAAGACTTTGAAATCAGCTGACGAATTTTACAAATATAAAAAATATTTATTTAAAAGATGTATAGATTGTGATCTTAAAAGAAAATATATATATTATGAATGCGATTGTGGTAAAAATTATACTTATTCGCATAAACAAAGACATTTTAGAAGTAATTTTCATATAAAACGTATGAACTCCTTTTTATAAAAGTATTTATAAATTTTCTTCCTTATAAATGAGTAACATGACAAAGGAGTTCAAACACTTGAGTAATGTACTCTCAACTTTCAGTATTAAAAAACTAAGAGAATTGATAACTAAACTTAAAATTCCTGTCCTGACTGATAAGAGATTAAAATCAAATATTATTGAATCAGTAGTTTCTTATATCAAAAGTACAGGAAATTATAAATCTGTTTTATCAGATTATTTAGGATTGGATGTTTCTTATTATATGGAAAACAAAACTAAACTATTTAATAAATATCCTAAGTATAGAAATGAATTAAAAAAAGTTTTTGATTCTTATAATTTAAAATATAAAGATGGTAAATTTATACCTAAAGAAGAAAAAAATATAATAACTGAAACTAATTTAAATGCTTTGTATAGGCCTCAAAAAATAAAAGATAAGGTAAAAGTAGAGGTAAATCTTAAAAATTTCTTTAAACCAGATTATAAAATTATTGAATTCAGAGGTCAATATATTGAAAAATATAAAGTTTATAGAAAACAATATAGAGTGGCAGGATCTAAAATTTTACCTGAACAATATTATAATATTTTAAGAAATATATTTAAAAGGGCTATTGGAAATATTACAGGAAAAGTAGATGTAATTATACATAATCCTAAATTAAATGTACCTTTTCATGATAAAATGATGTCAACTAAAACTGCTTTTAATGAATACATTGATAAATTATCCAACCAAATTGAATATAAAGAACTCGATATAACAGAGTGTATATTTGATTTTAATGTCATCGAATTACCTCATGGTGGTAGACACAAGGCTTTAAAAATGTATTCTGAAACAGATCCAGCAAAAAAGAAAAGTATTTGTCAAATAAAAAATGATGATAATATATGTTTGGCTAGATCAATTGTAACAGCTTTAGCTATCCAAAATCCTGAACTGTTAAGTGATAAATTATGTACTGAAAAATTATCAAGTAATGAAATAATTTATATTAAAAAAGGTCGTGTTTTACAAAAAACATTAGCTATAAAATTACATGATGTATGTAAAATTCCTTTAGAAGTGTGTAGTTTAGAAGAAGTTAAAATATTTGAAAAATGTTTAGACATTCAGATCAATATAGTTTGTAGAGAAAATGGTAATGAAATTATATATAATGGTGATTATAAATCAACATGTATTTTTATATATAAGAATAGAAATCATTTCGATGTCATTACATCAATGACAGGATTTTTAGGTAAGAATAATTATTGTAATTATTGTAAAGTGGGTTATAAACGTTCAAATCAACATAAATGCCCTTTAAAATGTGATAGGTGTTTTGTTGAAGAATCTAATTGTGAAGGAGAGGAAATATTTTGTAAAAAATGTAATCGGAAATTCTTAGGAGAAAATTGTTTTGATAATCATAACAAGAAAAATTCAGAAGGTTTTACTGTTTGCAAATTACTATGGAAATGTCTAAAATGTAAAAGAAATATTAATAGAAATGAAAGGAAAACAGAAGAACATATATGTGGTGAATATCGTTGTAATAATTGTTGGAAATGGGTTATGAAAGGTCATGAGTGTTTCATGAAATATGAAAACAGTAAAGGAGGTGTATGTGAAGATAATTGTGTAAAAAATAAATGTAATAAAATAGATTGGTGTAAGAAATGTAAAACAGGAAAATACTTATTTTTTGATGTTGAAACCAAGCAAGATACAGGAATTCATGAAGTGAATCTAGTTATATGTCATGATTTTCATGGAAACGAAACAGAATTTAAAAATGAAAACGATTTTTGTGAATGGTTATTTAGCGAGGAACACGAAGGATATACAGTTATAGCTCATTATGGAAAAGGATTTGATTTTCAATTTTTAGCTAAATATTGTTTCAAAAAGCATATTAAAGTATTTACAATTTACCAAGGAAATAAACTAACATATATGAATGCTGATGGTTACTATATAAGATTTATTGATTCTATTAATTTTACAATGTGTGCACTTAAAAAATTTCCTAAAACATTTGGTTTAAATGAACTGGCCAAGGGTTATTTTCCTCATTTATTCAACAAACAAAAGAATCAAAATTATATTGGTAAATATCCAGATAAATATTACTATGGATATAATTATATGGTTGATGAAGACAGGAAAAAATTTGATAAATGGTATGATTCCATTAAACATGAAACTTTTGATTTCCAAAAGGAATTTATAAAATACTGTAGATCTGATGTAGATATTTTAAGAAAAGGTTGTTTAGAATTAAGAAGATTATTCTTAGTAACTGTGAATATAGATCCGTTTAAATATGTAACTTTAGCTGGTCTATGTATGGCCATTTACAGAGATAAATTCTTGAAAGAAAACACAATAGCTATTGATGAAATTGTCATTCAAAAAGATCAGTACAGTAAAAAATCAATAGCTTGGTTAGATTACATATCAAAAAAGGAAAATATTAATATACGCCATGCTTTGAATGGAGGAGAGAAAAAATTACAATTAGGTGAAAAATGTTATAAGGTAGATGGATTTTATAAAAATACAGTATTTCAATTTAATGGATGTTTCTGGCATGGATGTACCAAATGTTTCACTAGAACAAAAGTAAACACTGTTAATCAATTGCTCATGGAAGATTTATATAAACAAACTAAGAAGATCAATAAAAATATAATTGAAGCAGGTTATGAATTGGTAAATATCTGGGAGTGTGATTTTGATAATAATAAGGATATGAAAAATTACATGAAAAAAGAATGGAAGAGAGATTTTATAGAACCTTTGAATCCTAGAGATGCTTTTTATGGTGGAAGATGTGAACCTACCAAATTAAAATATGAAATGAAAAGTAATGAAAAAGGCAGATATATTGACGTATGTTCTTTATATCCTACTGTAAATTATTTTGATAACTATCCAGAAGGTCATCCAATCAAAATATTTAATCCTAAAAAATACGATGAAAATTGGTATGGATTAATAAAATGTAAAGTACTTCCACCTAGAAAATTATATCATCCAGTATTACCTTATAAAGAAGAAAAATTAATATTTTCATTATGTAGAACTTGTTCTGAAACAATAAAATGTAATCATTTCAAAACCACTTTAGAAAAGAAAAAATGTAAGCAGTGTTATGAGATAAGAAATTCTGAGTGTAAACACACTGATAACGAAAGATGTCTAATAGGAACGTGGACTACCGATGAGATCAGATTAGCTGTTAAAAAAGGATATAAAATATTGAATATATATGAGGTTTGGCATTTTGAAAATAAAACAAATGAATTGTTTAAAGAATATGTTAAAACGTTTTTAAAGATTAAACTAGAAACATGCGATAAATGGAAAAACAATTTCAAAAATGAAGAAGAATACAGACAAATAGTTAAAGAAAAATTAGATATAGAATTAGATAAAATTGAAGAAAATCCAGGTTTGAGATTCATAGCTAAAATATGTTTAAATTCTTTATGGGGTAAATTTGGTCAGAGAAATAACATGAAACAAACTGAATATGTGATGGAAATTGAAGATTTTTATAGAATTATTCTAAATGATACTATTAAAGATTTGAATATGAATTTTTTGAATGACGATTGTGTGGAAATGAGTTATAAAATGAAAGATATATTTGAAAAAAATAACTTCAATACTAATATATATATAGCTGCTTTTACAACTAGTTCTGCCAGAATTAGATTATATGAAATGTTAGATAAATTAGGAGATAAAGTACTTTATTATGATACAGATAGTGTAGTATATATAGACGACGGAACCAATAAAATTGAAACGGGATGTATGTTAGGAGAATGGACTGATGAATTGGGAAATGATAAATATATTACATCTTGGATAGCTGGAGCCTCTAAAGATTATGGGTATAAATTAAATGATAAATCTGTATATGGAAAAGTAAAAGGATTTAAAATGTCTTATCAGAGTGAAACCATATTAGACTTTGATAATAGGGCTAAAATAATAACAGGTGAAACAGATTATTTGGATGTAGAAATCAATCAGTTTAAAATCGAAAAAGATAGAAATATTTCAAGTATTAAAACAAATAAACGTTATACCTTTGGATACGATAAACGTAGACTTTTAGATAATTATGATACTGTACCTTTTGGCTTTTAAAAAAATGTTTCTTAATAAATGGATAAGATTACAGTCATCCTAAACATTCAGGGATTTATTTTTCCCAATCGTAAGATTGTAAGAGAGATAGGATGGGTTCATTTAAATTTACCAATCGGTGAATATATTGGCGTATTTACACCTAATTGTGAATTGAATGATCAAGAATTGAAGATTGTACGTAAATGTACTTCAGAAGTACACGGATTAAGATTTAATAGAAATAAGAATAGTTTATGGATAAATCATCAAGACATAAAAGATTATATAAATAACCTATATCAACTATATGGTGGTACATTTGCTTATAAAGGAGGTATTTTAGAAAAAGAGATATTAGATGAATTGAATATACCATCTATTGACATTGATGTACCTAAATGTACTAAAATTTTAGGACCTGGATGTTCGTTATACAAGTGTATGTATTATAGAAATTATATTACAAAAAATGTTTCTAAATAAATGGAAGAATTTAATGACCTCAAACGATTTTCTGAAACATACAAATTAAATGAACTCGAGATAGGTAAATATAATTTAATATCATTGAGAAAAATAAATACAAAATACGGTGACTCTATTATAGCTAGATTAGAAGTAGACAATGATGAGAAAGATTTTTATCTCTCGAAATGTCATGGTGAATTATCTGATAAAGCTATAAGAAAAATTAATAGTGGAAAATATATTTTTGATTTTAAAGGTAAAAATAAATATTACGATTATGAATTACATGTAAAATAAAAAACGATATTTTCAATAAGGTTTTAATAAAATAAAAATTATTAATATAAAAATAAGAATTTTTAAATATGCTGATTTTGTTAAATATTTCATAAAAAATGTAAAATATTGGTCTATTTTAAATTTTTTTAATATTAAAAATAGGAAATCAATAGTAGTATATGGAAAGGGCAAAAGTGTCCTCTAGCCCCCCCCATATACTACTCGCCAGTACCTTTATTCCTCAGTTCGACTTCCGTCAAATTAGTGAACAAAGAAGGCAGACACTCTATGGCCCTGCGGCTATTGTGTCGCGTTGCAGCGGCCCAAAATTTCGGACTATACAATGCCCAACTACTACACGCCAGTGTCATTACTCCTCCGTTCGGCTTCCGCTCTAAATAGTGGAAAAATATGGCAGACACTCCATGGCCCTTCAGCGGCACTCGCACGGCTGTAGCGCCGCGATTCGGTGGACCAACATGTCGGACTCTTCCCAGCCCTACTACCACCCGCCGGTGCCTTTACTCCTCAGTTCGGCTTCCGCTCTAATCTGTGACGAAAGAAGGCGGACACTCTATGGCATTTCTGCGGCACGTGCGCGGCTGTAGTGCCGCTTTGCGGTAGTCCAAAATGTCGGATTCTGCACTGCCCAACTACGACACGACGGTGCCTTTACTCCTCAGTTGGGCTTCCGCACCACTCCGTGGCCAAATATGGCGGACACTCCATGGCCCTTCAGCGGCACTCGCACGGCTGTAGTGCCGCGTTTCGGTGGACCAACATGTCGGACTCTTCCCTGCCCTACTACCAAACGCCGGTGCCTTTACTCCTCAGTTCGGCTTCCGCTCTAATCTTTGACGAAAGAAGGCGGACACTCTAAGGCATTTCTGCGGCACGTGCGCGGCTGTAGTGCCGCTTTGCGGTAGTCCAAAATGTCGGATTCTGCACTGCCCAACTACGACACGACAGTGCCTTTACCCCTCAGTTGGGCTTCCGCACCACTCCGTGGCCAAAGATGGCGAACAGTCTATGGCCCTTCTGCGGCACGTCCACGGCTGAATGTGCCAAGTTGCGATTGCCCAAAATGGTGGACACTACACTGCCCTTCTAGACCCTACCAAAGACTTAAGTTCTCAGTAGCGCTTCCGCTCTAAACAGTGGCCAAATATGGCGGACCCTCCATGGCCCTACTGCGGCACGTGTGCGGCTTTATAGCCGCGTTGCGGGGGCCAAAATGGCAGGAAATTACACTGCCCTACTACGACACGCTAATGCCTTTACTCCACAGTTGGGCTTCCGCTCTAATCCGTGGCCAAAGATGGCGAACACTACCGCCCCCTAATGCCGCACGTGCAAGGCTGTAGGGCCGCGTTGCAGTGGCGGAAATGGCAGGAAACTACACTGCCCAACTACTACACGCCAGTGCCTTTACTCCTCAGTTCGGCTTCCGCTCTAAATAGTGGAAAAAGATGGCGGACACTCCATGGCCCTTCAGCGGCACGTGCACGGCTGTAGCGCCGCGTTGCGGGTTCCAAAATGGCAGGAAACTACACTGCCCTACTACGACACGAAAGTGCCTTTATTCCTCAGTTGGGCTTCCGCTCTAATCCGTGGCCAAAAAATGGCGAACACTCCAAGGCCCTAATGCGGCACGTGCACGGCTGTAGTGCCGCGTTGTGGTGGCCAAAATGGCAGGAAACTACACTGCCCTACAATGAAAAGCCAGTGCCTTTACACCTCAGTAGGGCTTCCACTCTAATCACTGGCCAAAGATTTCGGACACTCCATGGTCCAACTGCGGCACATGCGCAACTGTAGTGCCGCGTTGTGGTGGCCCAAAATAGCGGACACTACACCGCCCTACATGACCCTACCAAAGACATAAGTTCTCAATTGCGCTTTCACACTAAGCATTGGCCAAAGATGGCGGACACTCCCTAGCTCTAATGCGGCACGTCCGCGGCTGTAGTGCCGCGTTGCGGTTGCCCAAATTGTCGAACTCATCGCTGTCCTACTACTAAACGCCAGTCCCATAACCCCTCAGTTGGGCTTCCGCTCTTATCCGTTGCCAAAAATTGCGGACCCTCCATGGCCCTACTGCGGCACGTGTGCGGCTTTATAGCTGCGTTGCGGGGGCCAAAATGGCAGGAAATTACACTGCCCTACTACGACACGCGAGTGCCTTTACTCCTCAGGTCGGCTTCCGCCCTAATCAGTGACCAAAGATGGCGGACTCTCCGTGGCCCTTCTGCGGCACGTGCACGATTGTAGTGCCGCGTTGCGGTGGCCCAACTTTTCAGTCGCTACACTGCCCTACTACGACACGCCAGTCCCTTTACCCCTCTGTTGGGTTTCCGCTCTAATCCGTAGCCAAAGATTGCGGACACTCCACGGTCCTAATGCTGCACGTGCACGGCAGTATTACCGCGTTGCGGTGGCCAAAATGGCAGGAAACTAAACTGCCCTATTTCTACACGCCAGTGCCTTTACTCCTCAGTTCGACTTCCGCTCAAATTAGTGAACAAAGAAGGCGGACACTCTATGGCCCTATTGCGGCACATGCGCGGCTGTAGTGCCGCGTTGCGGTAGCCTAAATTGTCGGACTCTACACTGCCCTACTATGACACACCAGTGCCTTTACTCTCTGATCGGCTTCCGCTCTAAATAGTGGAAAAAGATGGCGGACACTCCATGGCCCTTCAGCGGCACGTGCACGGCTGTAGCGCCGCGTTGCGGGGGCCAAAATGGCAGGAAACTACACTGCCCTACTACGACACGAAAGTGCCTTTATTCCTCAGTGGGGCTTCCGCTCTAATCCGTGGCCAAAAAATGGCGAACACTCCAAGACCCTAATGCGGCACGTGCACGGCTGTAGTGCCGCGTTGTGGTGGCCAAAATGGCAGGAAATTACACTGCCCTACAACGAAAAGCCAGTGCCTTTACACCTCAGTTGGGCTTCCACTCTAATCACTGGCCAAAGATTTCGGACACTCCATGGTCCAACTGCGGCACATGCGCAACTGTAGTGCCGCGTTGTGGTGGCCCAAAATAGCGGACACTACACCGCCCTACATGACCCTACCAAAGACATAAGTTCTCAATTGCGCTTCCACACTAAGCATTGGCCAAAGATGGCGGACACTCCATAGCTCTAATGCGGCACGTCCACGGCTGTAGTGCCGCGTTGCGGTTGCCCAAATTGTCGAACTCATCGCTGTCCTACTACTATACGCCAGTCCCATAACCCCTTTAGTTGGGCTTCCGCTCTTATCCGTTGCCAAAGATTGCGGACCCTCCATGGCCCTACTGCGGCACGTGTGCGGCTTTATAGCTGCGTTGCGGGGGCCAAAATGGCAGGAAATTACACTGCCCTACTACGACACGCCAGTGCCTTTACTCCACAGTTCTGCTTCCGCTCTAATCAGGAGCCAAAGATGGCGGACAGTCTATAGCCCTTCTGCGGCACGTCCACGGCTGAATGTGCCAAGTTGCGATTGCCCAAAATTGTGGACACTACACTGCCCTTCTAGACACTACCAAAGACTTAAGTTCTCAGTAGCGCTTCCGCTCTAAACAGTGGCCAAATATGGCGGACCCTCCATGGCCCTACTGCGGCACGTGTGCGGCTTTATAGCCGCGTTGCGGTGGCCAAAATGGCAGGAAATTACACTGCCCTACTACAACACGCCAGTGCCTTTACTCCTCTGTTGGGCTTCCGCTCTAATCCGTGGCCAAAGATGGCGAACACTAACGCCCCCTAATGCCGCACGTGCACGGCTGTAGTGCCGCGTTGCAGTGGCGAAAATGGCAGGAAACTACACTGCCCAACTACTACACGCCAGTGCCTTTATTCCTCAGTTCGGCTTCCGCTCTAAATTGTGGAAAAATATGGCGGACACTCCTTGGCCCTTCAGCGGCACTCGCGCGGCTGTAGAGCCGCGTTTCGGTGGCCCAACATGTCGGACTCTTCCCAGCCCTACTACCACACGCCTGTGCCTTTACTCCTCAGTTCGGCTTCCGCTCTAATCTATGACCAAAGAAGGCGGACACTCTATGGCATTTCTGCGGCACGTGCGCGGCTATAGTGCCGCGTTGCTGTAGCTCAAATTGACGGATTCTGCACTGCCCAACTACGACACGACTGTGCCTTTACTCCTCAGTTGGGCCTCCGCTCCACTCCGTGGCCAAAGATGGCGAACAGTCTATAGCCCTAATGCTGCACGTGCACGGCTGTAGTGCCGCGTTGCACTGGCGAAAATGGCAGGAAACTACACTGCCCAACTACTACACGCCAGTGCCATTACTCCTCAGTTAGGCTTCCGCTCTAAATAGTGGAAAAATATGGCGGACACTCTATGGCATTTCTGCGGCACGTGCACTGCTTTAGTGCCGCGTTGCGGTGGCCAAAATGGCAGGAAACTACACTGCCCTATTTCTACACACCAGTGCCTTTACTCCTCAGCTCGGCTTCCGCTCTAATCTGTGACCAAAGAAGGCGGACACTCTATGGCAATACTGCGGCACGTGCGCGGCTGTAGTGCAACGTTGCGGTAGCCCAAAATGTCGGATTCTGCACTGCCCTACTACGACACGCCAGTGCCTTTACTCCTCAGTTGGGCTTCCGCTCTACTCCGTGGCCAAAGATGGCGAACAGTCTATAGCCCTAGAGCGGCACGCCCGTGGCTGTAGTGCCGCGTTGCGGTGGCCCAAAATGTCAGACTCTACACTGCCCTACTACGACACGCCAGTGCCTTTACTCCTCAGTTGGGCTTCCGCTCTAATCCCAGGCTAAAAAATGGCCAACTCTCCAAGGCCCTAAAGCTGCACGTGCACGGCTGTAGTGCCGCGCTGCGGTGGACAAATTGGCAGGAAACTACACTGCCCTATTTCTACACACCAGTGCATTTACTCCTCTGTTCTGCCTCCACTCTCTTTAGTGACCAAAGAAGGCGGACACTCTATGGCCCTTCAGCGGCCCGTGCATGGCTGTAGTGCCGCTTTGAGGTGGCCCAACTTGTTGGACGCTACACAGTCCGACTACAAAACGCCAGTGCCTTTACTCCACAGTTGGGCTGCAGCTCTAATCAGTGGCCAAAGATGGCGAACAGTTTATAGCCCTAGTGCGGCACGTCCGCGGCTGTAGTGCCGCGTTGCGGTTTCCAAAATGTCGGACTCTACACTGCCCTACTACGACACACCAGTGCCTTTACTCCTCAGTTGGGCTTCCGCTCTAATCTGTGACCAAAGAAGGCGGACAATCCATGGTCCAACTGCGGCGCATGGGCAACTGTAGTGCCGCGTTGTGGTGGCCCAAAATAGCGGACACTACACTGCCCTACTTGACCCTACCAAAGACTTAAGTTCTCAATTGCGCTTCCACTCTAAGCATTGGCCAAAAATAGGCGGACACTCCACAGCTCTAATGCGGCACGTCCGTGGATGTAGTGCCGCGTTGCGGTAGCCCAAATTGTCGAACTCTTCGCTGCCCTACTACGACACGCCAGTCCCATAACCCCTCATTTGGGATAACGCTCTTATCCGTTGCCAAAGATTGCGGACACTCCACGGTCCTATTGCGGCTTGTGCGCAGCTGTAGTGCCGCGTTGCAGTGGCCAAAATGGCGGAAACTACTCTGCCCTACTACGACACGCGAGAACCTTTACTCCTCAGGTCGGCTTCCGCCCTAATCAGTGACCAAAGATGGCGGACCCTCCTTGGCCCTTCTGCGGCACGTGCACGACTTTAGTGCCGCGTTGCGGTTGTCAAACTTGTCGGTCGCTACACTGCCCGACTACAACACGCCAGTGCTTTTACTCCACAGTTCTGCTTCCGCTCTAATCAGGAGCCAAAGATGGCGGACAGTCTATAGCCCTTTTGCGGCACGTCCACGGCTGAATGTGCCAAGTTGCGATTGCCCAAAATGGTGGACACTACACTGCCCTTCGAGACCCTACCAAAGACTTAAGTTCTTAGTAGCGCTTCCGCTCTAATCAGTGGCCAAATATGGCGGACCCTCCATGGCCCTTCTTCGGCACGTGTGCGGCGTTATAGCCGCGTTGCGAGGGCCAAAATGGCAGGAAATTACACTGCCCTACTACGACACGCCAGTGCCTTTACTCCTCAGTAGGGCTTCTGCTCTAATCCGTGGCCAAAGATGGCGAACACTACCGCCCCCTAATGCCGCACGTGCACTGCTGTAGTGCCACGTTGCAGTGGCGGAAATGGCAGGAAACTACACTGCCCAACTACTACACGCCAGTGTCATTACTCCTCAGTTCGGCTTAATCTCTAAATAGTGGAAAAATATGGCGGACACTCTATGGCATTTCTGCGGCACTTGCGCGGCTGTAGTGCCGCGTTGCGGGGGCCCAAAATGTCGGACTCTACTCTGCTCTACTACGACACACCAGTGCCTTTACTCCCCTCTGTTCGGCTTCAGCTCTAAATAGTGGAAAAAGATGGCGGACACTCCATGGCCCTTCAGCGGCACGTGCACGGCTGTAGCGCCGCGTTGCGGGGGCCAAAATGGCAGGAAACTACACTGCCCTACTACGACACGAAAGTGCCTTTATTCCTCAGTTGGGCTTCCGCTCTAATCCGTGGCCAAAAAATGGCGAACACTCCAAGGCCCTAATGCGGCAAGTGCACGGCTGTAGTGCCGCGTTGTGGTGGCCAAAATGGCAGGAAACCACACTGCCCTACAACGACAAGCCATTGCCTTTACACCTCAGTTGGGCTTCCACTCTAATCACTGGTCAAAGATTTCGGACACTCCATGGTCCAACTGCGGTACATGCGCAACTGTAGTGCCGCGTTGTGGTGGCCCAAAATAGCGGACACTTCACCGCCCTACATGACCCTAACAAAGACATAAGTTCTCAATTGCGCTTCCACACTAAGCATTGGCCAAAGATGGCGGACACTCCATAGCTCTAATGCGGCACGTCCACGGCTGTAGTGCCGCGTTGCGGTTGCCCAAATTGTCGAACTCATCGCTGTCCTACTACTAAACGCCAGTCCCATAACCCCTTTAGTTGGGCTTCCGCTCTTATCCGTTGCCAAAGATTGCGGACCCTCCATGGCCCTACTGCGGCACGTGTGCGGCTTTATAGCTGCGTTGCAGGGGCCAAAATGGCAGGAAATTACACTGCCCTACTACGACACGCGAGTGCCTTTACTCCTCAGGTCGGCTTCCGCCCTAATCAGTGACCAAAGATGGCGGACTCTCCGTGGCCCTTCTGCGGCACGTGCACGACTGTAGAGCCGCGTTGCGGTGGCCCAACTTTTCAGTCGCTACACTGCCTGACTACAACACGCCAGTGCCTTTACTCCACAGTTCTGCTTCCGCTCTAATCAGGAGCCAAAGATGGCGGACAGTCTATAGCCCTTCTGCGGCACGTCCACGGCTGAATGTGCCAAGTTGCGATTGCCCAAAATGGTGGACACTACACTGCCCTTCTAGACCCTACAAAAGACGTAAGTTCTCAGTAGCGCTTCCGCTCTAAACAGTGGCCAAATATGGCGGACCCTCCATGGCCCTACTGCGGCACGTGTGCGGCTTTATAGCCGCATTGCGGGGGCCAAAATGGCAGGAAATTACACTGCCCTACTACGACACGCCAGTGCCTTTACTCCTCAGTTGGGCTTCCGCTCTAATCCGTGGCCAAAGATGGCGAACACTAACGCCCCCTAATGCCGCACGTGCACGGCTGTAGTGCCGCGTTGCAGTGGCGAAAATGGCAGGAAACTACACTGCCCAACTACTACACGCCAGTGCCTTTACTCCTCAGTTCGGCTTCCACTCTAAATTGTGGAAAAATATGGCGGACACTCCTTGGCCCTTCAGCGGCACTCGCGCGACTGTAGAGCCGCGTTTCGGTGGCCCAACATGTCGGACTCTTCCCAGCCCTACTACCACACGCCTGTGCCTTTACTCCTCAGTTCGGCTTCCGCTCTAATCTGTGACCAAAGAAGGCGGACACTCTATGGCATTTCTGCGGCACGTGCGCGGCTGTAGTGCCGCGTTGCTGTAGCTCAAATTGACGGATTCTGCACTGCCCAACTACGACACGACTGTGCCTTTACTCCTCAGTTGGGCTTCCGCTCCACTCCGTAGCCAAAGATGGCGAACAGTCTATAGCCCTAGTGTGGCACGTCCGCGGCTGTAGTGCCGCGTTGCGGTGGCCCAAAATGTCGGACTCTACACTGCCCTACTACGACACGCCAGTGCCTTAACTCCTCAGTTGGTCTTCCGCTCTAATCCCAGGCTAAAAAATGGCGAACACTCCAAGGCCCTAATGCTGCACGTGCACGGCTGTAGTGCCTCGTTGCGGTGGCCAAAATGGCAGGAAACTACACTGCCCTATTTCTACACACCAGTGCCTTTACTCCTCAGTTGGGCTTCCGCTCTAATCTGTGACCAAAGAAGGCGGAGCCTCCATGGCCTAACTGCGCCACGTGTGCGGCTTTACAGCCACGTTGCGTCCGCCAAATTGTCGGACTCTTCGCTGCCCTACAACGACACGCCAGTCCCTTAACCCCTCAATTGGGCTTTCGCTCTAATCCGTAGCCAAAGATTGCGTACACTCCACGGTCCTATTGCGGTTTGTGCGTAGCTGAAGTTCCGCGTTGCAGTGGCCAAAATGGTGGAAACTACACTGCCCTACTACGACACGCGAGTGCCTTTACTCCTCAGGTCGGCTTCCGCCCTAATCAGTGACCAAAGATGGCGGACTCTCCATGGACTTTCCGCGGCACATGCTCGGCTGTGGTGCCGGGTTGCGGTGAACCAAAATGGTGGACTCTACAATGCCCGACTACAACACGCCAGTGCCTTTACTCCACAGTTCGGCTTCCGCTCTAATCAGTGGCCAAAGATGGCGGACACTCCATAGCTCTACTGCGGCACGTTCGTGGTTGTAGTGCCGCATTGCGGTGGCCCAAAATGTCAGACTCTACGCTGCCCTACTACGACACACCAGTGCCTTTACTCCTCTGTTCGGCTTCCGCTCTAAATAGTGGAAAAAGACGGCGGACACTCCATGGCCCTTCAGCGGCACGTGCACGGCTGTAGTGCCGCTTTGCGGTAGTCCAAAATGTCGGATTCTGCACTGCCCAACTACGACACGACACTGCCTTTACTCCTCAGTTGGGCTTCCGCACCACTCCGTTGCCAAAGAAGGCGAACAGTCTATGGCCCTAGTGCGGCAGGTCCGCGGCTGTAGTGCCGCGTTGCGGTGGCCCAAAATGTCGGACTCTACACTGCCCTACTACGACACGCCTGTGCCTTTACTCCTCAGGTCGGCTTCCGCCCTAATCAGTGACCAAAGATGGCAGACTCTCCATGGCCCTTCCGCGGCACATGCTCGGCTGTGGTGCCTGGTTGCGGTGAACCAAAATGGTGGACTCTACACTGCCCGACTACAACACGCCAGTGCCTTTACTCCACAGTTCGGCTTCCGCTCTAATCAGTGGCCAAAGATGGCGGACACTCCATAGCTCTACTGCGGCACGTTCGCGGTTGTAGTGCCGCATTGCGGTGGCCCAAAATGTCAGACTCTACGCTGCCCTACTACGACAAGCCAGTGCCTTTACTCCTCAGTTGGGCTTCCACTCTAATCACTGTCCAAAGATTTCGGACACTCCATGGTCCAACTGCGGCACATGCGCAACTGCAGTGCCGCGTTGTGGTGGCCCAAAATAGCGGTCACTACACTGCCCTTCATGACCCTACCAAAGACTTAAGCTCTCAATTGCGCTTCCCCTCTAGACATTGGCCAAAGATGGCGGACACTCCATAGCTCTAATGCGGCACGTCCGCGGCTGTAGTGCCTTGTTGCGGTGGCCCAAATTGTCGGACACTTCGCTGTCCTACTACGACACGCGAGTGCCTTTACTCCTCAGGTCGGCTTCTGCCCTAATCAGTGAGTAAAGATGGCGGACTCTCCATGGCCCATCCGTGGCACATGCGCGGCTGTAGTGGCGGGTTGCGGTGAACCAAAATGGTGGACTCTACACTGCCCTACTACGAACCGCCAGTGCCTTTACTCCTCAGTTGGGCTTCCGCTATAATCCGTGGCCAAAGATGGCGAACACTACCGCCCACTAATGCCGCACGTGCATGGCTGTAGTGCCGCGTTGCAGTGGCGAAAATGGCAGGAAACTACACTGCCCAACTACTACACACCAGTGCCTTTACTCCTCTGATCGGCTTCCGCTCTTAAAAGTGGAAAAAGATGGCGGACACTCCATGGCCCTTCAGCGGCACGTGCACGGCTGTAGTGCCGGGATGCGGTGAACCAAAATGGTGGACTCTACACAGACCTACTTCGACACGCCAGTGAATTTACTCCTCAGTTCGGCATCCGCTCTAATTTGTAGAAAAAGATGGTGGAACTTCCATGGCCCATCAGCGGCACGTGCACGGTTGTAGTACCGCGTTGCGGTGGCCCAACTTGTCGGACGCTACACTTTCCGACTACAACAGGCCAGTGCCTTTACTCCACAGTTCGGCTTCCGCTCTAATCAGTGGCCAAAGATGGCTGTCACTCCATAACTCTACTGCGGCACGTTCGCGGCTGTAGTGCCGCGTTGTGGTTGCCCAAATTGTCGGACTCTACGCTGTCCTACTACGACACGCCAGTCCCTTAACCCCTCAGCTGGGCTTTCGCTCTAATCCGTTGCCAAAGATTGCGGACACTCCACGGTCCTATTGCGGTTTGTGCGTAGCTGAAGTGCCAGGTTGCAGTGTCCAAAATGGTGGAAACTACACTGCCCTACTACGACACGCGAGTGCCTTTACTCCTCAGGTCGGCTTCCGCCCTATCATTGGCCAAAGATGGCGGACACTCCATAGCTCTTATGCTGCAAGTGCACGGCTGTAAAGCCGCGTTGCGGTGGCCAAAATGGCTGGAAACTACACTGCCCTATTTCTACACGCCTAGCCTTTACTCCTCAGTTCGACTTCCGTTCAAATTAGTGACCATAGAAGGCGGACACTCAATGGCCCTATTGCGGCACATGCGATGATGTAGTGCCGCGTTGCGGTTTCCCGAAATGTCGGACTCTACACTGCCCTACTACGACACACCAGTACCTTTACTCCTCAGTTCGGCTTCCGCTATAAATAGTGGAAAAAGATGGCGGACACTCCAAGGCCCTTCAGCGGCACGAGCACGGCTGTAGCGCCGCGTTGCGGAGGCCAGAATGGCAGGAAACTACACTGCCCTACTACAGCACACCAGTGCCTTTATTCCTCAGTTGCGCTTCCGCTTAAATGAGTGGCCTAATATGGCGGACCCTCCGTGGCCCTACTGTGGCACGTCTGCGGCTGTAGTGCCGCGTTGCGGAGCCCCTAAATGGCGGACTCTACACTGCCCTACTACGACACGCCTGTGGCTTTATTCCTCAGATGAGCTTCCGCTCTAATCAGTGACCAAAGATGATGGACACTCCATAGCCCTACAGCAGCACGTCCGCGACTGTAGTGCCACGGTGCGGTGACTCAAAATGTCGGACTATGCACTGCCCTACTACTACACGCCAGTGCCTTTACTCTTCAGTTCGGCTTCCGCTCATATTAGTGGCCAAAGATGGAGGACAGTCTATAGCCCTACTGCGTCACGTCCGCGGCAGTAGTGTCGCGTTGCGGTGCCCTAAAATGGCGGGCTCTACACTGCCCTACTACGACACGCCTGTGCCTTTACTCCTCAGTTGAGCTTCTGCTCTTATCCGTTACCAAAGATGGCGGACATTCCATAGCCCTACTGCGGCACGTCCGCGGCTGTAGTGCCGTGTTGCGGTGCCCCAAAATAGCGGACTCTACACTGCCCTACTGCGACACGCCTGTTCCTTTACTCCTCAGTTGGGCTTCCGCTTAAATCAGTGGCTAAAGATGGCGGACAGTCTATAGCCCTACTGCGGCACATCCGCGGCTGTAGTGCTGAGCAGTGGTGGCTAATATGGCAGGATACTACACTGCCCTACTACTACACGCCAGTGCCTTTTCTCCTCAGTACGGCTTCCAATCTAACTAATGGAAAAAGATGGCGGACACTCCATGGCCCTTCAGCGGCACGTGTGCTGCTAAAGTGCCGCGTTGCAGTGGCCCAAAATGGCGTACTCTACACTGCCCGACTACGACACGCCAGTGCCTTTTCTCCTCAGTACGGCTTCCAATCTAACTAATGGAAAAAGATGGCGGACACTACATGGCCCTTCAGCGGTACGTGTAAGCTGAAGTGCCACGTTGTGTTGCCCCAAAATATCGGACTCTACTCTGCCCTACTACTACACGTCAGTGCCTTTACTCCTCAGTTCGGCTTCCGCTCTAATCCCTGGCCAAAGATGGCGAACACTCCCCGGCCCTAATGCGGCACATCACGGCTGTACTGCCGTGTTGCGGCGGCCCAAAATATCGGACTCTACACTGCCCTACGACGACACGTCAGTGCCTTTACTCCTTAAATCCACTTCCGCTCAAATCAGTGACCAAAGATGGCGAATAGTCTATAGAACTTCTGCGACACGTCCGCGGCTGTAGTGCCGCGTTGCGGTGCCCCAAAATGGCGGACACTTCACTGCCCTACTACGACACGCCTGTTCCTTTACTCCTCAGTTCGGCTTTCGCTTAAATCAGTGGCCAAATATGGCGGACCCTCCATGGCCCTACTGCAGCACGTCCGCGGCTGTAGTGCCGCGATGCGGTGCCCCAAAATGTCGGACTCTACACTGCCCTACTACGACACGCCTGTGGCTTTATTCCTCAGATGAGCTTCCGCTCTAATCAGTGGCTAAAGGTGGCGGACAGTCTATAGCGCTACTGCGGCACGTCCGCGGCTGTAGTGCTGAGCAGTGGTGGCCAATAATATCGGACTCTACACTGCCCTACGACGACACGTCAGTGCCTTTACTCCTTAAATCGACTTCCGCTCAAATCAGTGGCCAAAGATGGCGAATAGTCTATAGACCTTCTGCGGCATGTCCGCGGCTGTAGTGCCGCGTTGCGGTGCCCCAAAATGGCGGACACTTCACTGCCCTACTACGACACGCCTGTTCCTTTACTCCTCAGATGGGCTTTCGCTTAAATCAGTGGCCAAATATTGCGGACCCTCCATGGCCCTACTGCAGTACGTCCGCGGCTGTAGTGCCGCGATGCGGTGACCCAAAATGTCGGACTCTACACTGCCCTACTAGACTCTACCAAAGACTTAAGTTCTCAGTTGCGCTTCCGCTTAAATCAGAGGCCAAATATGGCGGACACTCCACGGCCCTACTGCGACACGTGCGTGGCTTTATTGCCCCGTTGCGGTGGAACAAATTATAGGACTCTTCACTGCCCTACTACTACACGTCAGTGCTTTTACTCCTCAGTTGCGCTTCCGCTTTAATCTATGGCCAAATATGGCGGACCCTCCACGGCCCTACTGCGGCACGTAATAGGCTGTTGTGCCGCGTTGCGGTGGCTCGAAATGGCGGACACTACACTGCCCTACTAGACTCTACCAAAGACTTAAGTTCTCAGTTGCGCTTCCGCTTAAATCAGAGGCCAAATATGGCGGACCCTCCATGGCCCTACTGCGGCAAGCGCGCGGCTGTAGTGTCGCGTTGCGTTGCCCCAAAATATCGGACTCTACACTGCCCTACTACGACACGGCTGTTCCTTTGCTCCTCAGTAGGGCTTCCGCTTAAACCAGTGGCTGAAGATGGCGGACAGTCTATAGCCCTACTGCGGCACGTCCGTGGCTGTAGTGCTGCGTAGTGGTGGCCAAAATGACAGGATACTACACTGCCCTACTACTGCACGCCTGTGCCTTTTCTCCTCAGTTCGGCTTCCACTCTAACTAATGGAAAAAGATGTCGGACACTCCATGGCCCTTCAGCGGCACGTGCGCTGCTAAAGTGCCGCGTTGCAGTGGCCCAAAATGGCGTACTCTACACTGCCCGACTACGACATGCCAGTGCCTTTGCTCCACAGTTCGGCTTCCGCTCTAATCAGTGGCGAAAGATGGCGGACACTCCACGGCCCTACTGCGACACGTGCGTGGCCTTTTTACCCCGTTGCGGTGGAACAAAATATAGGACTCTTCACTGCCCTACTACTACACGTCAGTGCACTACACAGCGTGACCCTAAAGTTTACTATGTATGCCTATGCGAAATAGAGTGTTCTGAGAAGCTTAAAATGAAGAAATAAGCGTTCTAAAATGCTTTAAAAATTCAAAGACTTCTTTCAATGGTTAAATAACGCAGAGCGCGATATCAGACCTTAATATGGACCCATAATATTTAAATTGAACCAGGTATTATATTAAAGAGTAATAGTGTACCCTACCACAGGAAATAATTATAGGTCAATTAGGGGGTACACTATGTATATTTTAAATAGTGTATTAAAACAAGGAAATACGAAGACACTTTTCTATGTTAACTAACGGCACGGTATCGGACCTTAATATTGACCTATAATTTTTATATTGGACCACGTATTATATTACAGGGTTATAGTGTACCCTACCACAGGAAATAATTATAGGTCAATTAGGGGGTACACAGCGTGACCCTAAAGTTTACTATGTATGCCTATGCGAAATAAAGTGTTCTGAGAAGCTTAAAATGAAGAAATAGGCGTTCTAAAATGCTTTAAAAATTCAAAGACATCATTCAATGGTTAACTAACGCAAGGCGCAGTATCAGACCTTAATATTAACCCATAATATTTAAATTGGACCAGTTATTATATTACAGGGTAATAGTGTACCCTACCACAGGAAATAATTATAGGTCAATTAGGGGGTACACTATGTATATTTTAAAAAGTGCATTAAAACAAGGAAATACGAAGACACTTTTCTATGTTAACTAACGGCACGGTATCGGACCTTAATATTGACCTATAATTTTTAAATTGGACCACGTATTATAATACAGGGTAATAGTGTACCCTACCGCTGGAAATAATTATAGGTCAATTAGGGGGTACACAGCGTGACCCTAAAGTTTACTATGTATGCCTATGCGAAATAGAGTGTTCTGAGAAGCTTAAAATGAAGAAATAAGCGTTCTAAAATGCTTTAAAAATTCAAAGACATCTTTCAATGGTTAACTAACGCAAGGTGCGATATCAGACCTTAATATGGAACCATAATATTTAAATTGGACCAGGTATTATATTACATGGTAATAGTGTACCCTACAACAGGAAATAATTATAGGTCAATTAGGGGGTACACTGTGTATATTTTAAATAGTGCATTAAAACAAGGAAATTCGAAGACTCTTTTCTATGTTAACTAACGGCACGGTATCGGACCTTAATATTGACTTAAAATTTTTAAATTGAACCACGTATTATATTACAGGGTTATAGTGTACCCTACCACGTAAAATAATTATAGGTCAATTAGGGGGTACACAGCGTGACCCTAAAGTTTACTATGTATGCGTATGCGCAATAAAGTGTTCTGAGAAGCTTAAAATGAAGAAATAAGCGTTCTAAAATGCTTTAAAAATTCAAAGACATCTTTCAATGGTTAACTAACGCAAGGCGCAATATCAGACCTTAATATTGACCCATAATATTTAAATTGGACCATTTATTATATTACAGGGTAATAGTGTACCCTACCACAGAAAATAATTATATTTCAATTAGGGGGTACACTATGTATATTTTAAATAGTGCATTAAAGCAAGGAAATTCGAAGACACTTTTCTATGTTAACTAACGGCACGGTATCGGACCTTAATATTGACCTATAATTTTTAAATTGGACCACGTATTATATTACAGGGTTATAGTGTACCCTACCACAGTAAATAATTATAGGTCAATTAGGGGGTACACAGCGTGACCCTAAAGTTTACTATGTATGCCTATGCGAAAAAAAGTGTTCTGAGAAGCTTAAAATGAGGAAATAAGCGTTCTAAAATGCTTTAAAAATTCAAAGACATGTTTAAATGGTTAACTAACGCAAGGCGCAATATCAGACCTTAATATTGACCCATAATATTTAAATTGGACCAGGTATTATATTACAGGGTAATAGTGTACCCTACCACAGGAAATAATTATAGGTCATCTAGGGGGTACACTATGTATATTTTAAATAGTGCATTAAAACAAGGAAATTCGAAGACACTTTTCTATGTTAACTAACGGCACGGTATCGGACCTTAATATTGACCTATAATTTTTAAATTTGACCACGTATTATATTTCAGGGTTATAGTGTACTCTACCACAGGAAATAATTATAGGTCAATTAGGGGGTACACAACGTGACCCTAAAGGTTACTATGTATGCCTATGCGAAATAAAGTGTTCTGAGAAGCTTAAAATGAGGAAATAAGCGTTCTCAAATGCTTTAAAAATTCAAAGACATTTTTCTATGTTAACTAACGGCACGGTATCGGACCTTAATATTGACCTATAATTTTTAAATTGGACCACGTATTATATTTCAGGGTGATAGTGTACTCTACCACAGGAAATAATTATAGGTCAATTAGGGGGTACAGAGCGTGACCCTAAAGTTTACTATGTATGCCTATGCGAAATAGAGTGTTCCGAGAAGCTTAAAATGAAGAAATAAGCGTTCTAAAATGCTTTAAAAATTCAAAGACATCTTTCAATGGTTAACTAACGCAAGGCGCAATATCGGACCTTAATATTGACCTATAATTTTTAAATTGGACCACGTATTATATTAAAGGGTAATAGTGTACCCTACCACAGGAAATAATTATAGGTCAATTAGGGGGTACACAGCGTGACCCTAAAGTTTACTATGTATGCCTATGCGAAATAAAGTGTTCTGAGAAGCTTAAAATGAGGAAATAAGCGTTCTAAAATGCTTTAAAAATTCAAAGACATTTTTCTATGTTAACTAACGGTACGGTATCGGACCTTAATATTGACCTATAATTTTTAAATTGGACCACGTATTATATTACAGGGTAATATTGTTCCCTACCACGGGAAATAATTATAGGTCATTTAGGGGGTACACAGCGTGACCCTAAAGTTTACTATGTATGCCTATGCGAAATAAAGTGTTCTGAGAAGCTTAAAATGAGGAAATAAGCGTTCTAAAATGCTTTAAAAATTCAAAGACATTTTTCTATGTTAACTAACGGTACGGTATCGGACCTTAATATTGACCTATAATTTTTAAATTGGACCACGTAATATATTACAGGGTAATATTGTTCCCTAAAACGGGAAATAATTATAGGTCTCTTATGGGGTACACAGCGTGACCCTAAAGTTTACTATGTATGCCTATGCGAAATAGAGTGTTCTGAGAAGCTTAAAATGAAGAAATAAGCGTTCTAAAATGCTTTAAAAATTCAAAGACATCTTTCAATGGTTAACTAACGCAAGACGCAATATCAAACCTTGAAATTGACCTATAATTTTTAAATTGGACCACGTATTATATTACAGGGTAATAGTGTACCCTACCACAGGAAATAATTATAGGTCAATTAGGGGGTACACAGCGTGACCCTAATGTTTACTATGTATGCCTATGCGAAATAGAGTGTTCTGAGAAGATTAAAATGAAGAAATAAGCGTTCTAAAATGCTTTAAAAATTCAAAGACATCTTTCAATGGTTAGCTAACGCAAGGCGCAATATCAGACCTTAATATTGACCTATAATTTTTAAATTGGACCGCGTATTATATTACAGGGTTATAGTGTACCCTTCCAAAGGAAATAATTATAGGTCAATTAGGGGGTAAACAGCGTGACACTAAAGTTTACTATGTATGCCTATGCGAAATAAAGAGTTCTGAGAAGCTTAAAATGAGGAAATAAGCGTTCTAAAATGCTTTAAAAATTCAAAGACATTTTTCTATGTTAACTAACGGTACGGTATCGGACCTTAATATTGACCTATAATTTTTAAATTTGACCACGTATTATATTTCAGGGTTATAGTGTACTCTACCACAGGAAATAATTATAGGTCAATTAGGGGGTACACAGCGTGACCCTAAAGGTTACTATGTATGCCTATGCGAAATAAAGTGTTCTGAGAAGCTTAAAATGAGGAAATAAGCGTTCTCAAATGCTTTAAAAATTCAAAGACATTTTTCTATGTTAACTAACGGCACGGTATCGGACCTTAATATTGACCTATAATTTTTAAATTGGACCACGTATTATATTACAGGGTAATAGTGTACACAGGAAATAATTATAGGTCAATTAGGGGGTACACAGCGTGACCCTAATGTTTACTATGTATGCCTATGCGAAATAGAGTGTTCTGAGAAGATTAAAATGAAGAAATAAGCGTTCTAAAATGCTTTAAAAATTCAAAGACATCTTTCAATGGTTAGCTAACGCAAGGCGCAATATCAGACCTTAATATTGACCTATAATTTTTAAATTGGACCACGTATTATATTACAGGGTAATATTGTTCCCTACCACGGGAAATAATTATAGGTCACTTAGGGGGTACACAGCGTGACCCTAAAGTTTACTATGTATGCCTCTGCGAAATAAAGTGTTCTGAGAAGCTTAAAATGAAGAAATATGCGTTCTAAAATGCTTTTAAAATTCAAAGACATCTTTCAATGGTTAACTAGCGCAAGGCGCAATATCAGACCTTAATATTGACCCATAATATTTAAATTGGACCAGGTATTATATTACAGGGTAATAGTGTAAACTACCACAGGAAATAATTATAGGTCAATTAGGGGGTACACTATGTATATTTTAAATAGTGCATTAAAACAAGGAAATTCGAAGACACTTTTCTATGTTAACTAACGGCACGGTATCGGACCTTAATATTGACCTAAAATTTTTAAATTGAACCACCTATTATATTACAGGGTTATAGTGTACCCTACCACGTAAAATAATTATAGGTCAATTAGGGGGTACACAGCGTGACCCTAAAGTTTACTATGTATGCGTATGCGAAATAAAGTGTTCTGAGAAGCTTAAAATGAAGAAATAAGCATTCTAAAATGCTTTAAAAATTCAAAGACATCTTTCAATGGTTAACTAACGCAAGGCGCAATATCAGACCTTAATATTGACCCATAATAATTATATTGGAGCAGGTATTATATTACAGGGTAATAGTGTACCCTACCACAGGAAATATTTATAGGTCAATTAGGGGGTACACTATGTATATTTTAAATAGTGCATTAAAACAAGGAAATACGAAGACACTTTTCTATGTTAACTAACGGCACGGTATCGGACCTTAATATTGACCTATATTTTTTAAATTGAACCACGTATTATATTACAGGGTTATAGTGTACCCTACCACAGGAAATAATTATAGGTCAATTAGGGGGTACACAGACTGACCCCAAAGTTTACTATGTATGCCTATGCGAAATAAAGTGCTCTGAGAAGCTTAAAATGAGGAAATAAGCGTTCTAAAATGCTTTAAAAATTCAAAGACATTTTTCTATGTTAACTAACGGCACGGTATCGGACCTTAATACTGACCTATAATTTTTAAATTGGACCACCTATTATATTACAGGGTAATAGTGTACCCTACCACAGGAAATAATTATAGGTCATTTAGGGTAGTACACTATGTATATTTTAAATAGTGCATTAAAACAAGGAAATTCAAAGACATTTTTCTATGTTAACTAACGGCACGGTATCGGACCTTAATACTGACCTATAATTTTTAAATTGGACCACCTATTATATTACAGGGTAATAGTGTACCCTACCACAGGAAATAATTATAGGTCATTTAGGGTAGTACACTATGTATATTTTAAATAGTGCATTAAAACAAGGAAATTCAAAGACATTTTTCTATGTTAACTAACGGCACGGTATCGGACCTTAATATTGACCTATAATTTTTACATTGGACCACATATTATATTACAGGGTAATAGTGTACCCTACCAAAGGAAATAATTATAGGTCATTTAGGGGGTACACAGCGTGACCCTAAATTTTACTATGTATGCCTATGCGAAATAGAGTGTTCTGAGATGCTTAAAATGAAGAAATAAGCGTTCTAAAATGCTTTAAAAATTCAAAGACATCTTTCAATGGTTAACTAACGCAAGGCGCAATATCAGACCTTAATATTGACCCATAATATTTAAATTGGACCAGGTATTAAATTACAGGGTAATAGTGTACCCTACCGCAGGAAATATATATAGGTCAATTAGGGGGTACACAGCGTGACCCTCAAATTTACTATGTATGCCTATGCGAAATAGAGTGTTCTGAGAAGTTTAAAATGAAGAAATAAGCGTTCTAAAATGCTTTAAAAATTCAAATCATCTTTCAAAGGTTAACTAACGCAAGGCGCAATATCAGACCTTAATATTGACCTATAATTTTTAAACTGGACCAGGTATTATATTACAGGGTAATAGTGTACCCTACCACAGGAAATAATTATATGTCAATTAGGGGGTACACAGCGTGACCCTAAAGTTTACTATGTATGCCTATGCGAAATAGAGTGCTCTGAGAAGCTTAAAATGAAGAAATAAGCATTCTAAAATGCTTTAAAAATTCAAAAACATCTTTCAATGGTTAACTAACGCAAGGCGCGATATCAGACCTTAATATGGAACCATAATATTTAAATTGGACCAGGTATTATATTACAGGGTAATAGTGTACCCTACAACAGGAAATAATTATAGGTCAATTAGGGGGTACACTATGTATATTTTAAATAGTGCATTAAAACAAGGAAATTCGAAGACTCTTTTCTATGTTAACTAACGGCACGGTATCGGACCTTAATATTGACCTAAAATTTTTAAATTGGGCCACGTATTATATTACAGGGTGATAGTGTACCCTACCACGGAAAATAATTATAGGTCAATAAGGGGGTACACAGCGTGACCCTAAAGGTTACTATGTATGCCTATGCGAAATAAAGTGTTCTGAGAAGCTTAAAATGAGGAAATAAGCGTTCTAAAATGCTTTAAAAATTCAAAGACATCTTTCAATGGTTAACTAACGCAAGGCGCAATATCAGACCTTAATATTGACCCATAATATTTAAATTGGACCAGGTATTATATTACAGGGTAATAGTGTACCCTACCACAGGAAATAATTATAGGTCAATTAGGGGGTACACTATGTATATATTAAATAGTGCATTAAAACAAGGAAATTCGAAGACACTTTTCTATGTTAACTAACGGCAAGGTATCGGACCTTAATATTGACCTATAATTTTTAAATTGGACCACGTATTATATTACAGGGTTATAGTGTACCCTACCACAGGAAATAATTATAGGTCAATTAGGGGGTACACAGCGTGACCCTAAAGTTTACTATGTATGCCTATGGGAAATAAAGTGTTCAGAGAAGCTTAAAATGAGGAAATAAGCGTTCTAAAATGCTCTAAAAATTCAAAGACATTTTTCTATGTTAACTAACGGTACGGTATCGGACCTTAATATTTACCTATAATTTTTAAATTGGACCACGTATTATATTACAGGGTAATATTGTTCCCTACCGCGGGAAATAATTATAGGTCTCTTAGGGGGTACACAGCGTGACCCTAAAGTTTACTATGTATGCCTATGCGAAATAAAGTGTTTTGAGAAGCTTAAAATGAGGAAATAAAAGTTCTAAAATGCATTAAAAATTCAAAGACATCTTTCAATGGTTAACTAACGCAAGGCGCGATATCAGACCTTAATATGGAACTATAATATTTAAATTGGACCAGGTATTATATTACAGGGTAATAGTGTACCCTACAACAGGAAATAATTATAGGTCAATTAGGGGGTACACTATGTATATTTTAAATAGTGCATTAAAACAAGGAAATTCGAAGACACTTTTCTATGTTAACTAACGGCACGGTATCGGACCTTAATATTGAGCTATAATTTTTAAATTGGACCACGTATTATATTACTGGGTTATAGTGTACCCTACGACAGAAAATAATTATATGTCAATTAGGGGGTACACAACGTGACCCTAAAGTTTACTATGTATGCCTATGCGAAATAGAGTGTTCTGAGAATCTTAAAATGAAGAAATAAGCGGTCTAAAATGCTTTAAAAATTCAAAGACATCTTTCAATGGTTAACTAACGCAAGGCGCGATATCAGACCTTAATATTGACCCATAATATTTAAATTGGACCACGTATTATATTACAGGGTAATAGTGTACCCTACCACAGGAAATAATTATAGGTCAATTAGGGGGTACACAGCGTGTCCCTAAAGTTTACTATGTATGCCTATGCGAAATAGAGTGTTCTGAGAAGCTTAAAATGAAGAAATAAGCGTTCTAAAATGCTTTAAAAATTCAAAGACATCTTTCAATGGTTAACTAACGCAAGGCGCAATATCAGACCTTAATATTGACCTATAATTTTTAAATTGGACCACGTATTATATTACAGGGTTATAGTGTACCCTACCACAGGAAATAATTATAGGTCAATTAGGGGGTACACAGCGTGACCCTAAAGTTTACTATGTATGCCTATGGGAAATAAAGTGTTCAGAGAAGCTTAAAATGAGGAAATAAGCGTTCTAAAATGCTTTAAAAATTCAAAGACATTTTTCTATGTTAACTAACGGTACGGTATCGGACCTTAATATTGACCTATAATTTTTAAATTGGACCACGTATTATATTACAGGGTAATATTGTTCCCTACCGCGGGAAATAATTATAGGTCTCTTAGGGGGTACACAGCGTGATCCTAAAGTTTACTATGTATGCCTATGCGAAATAAAGTGTTCTGAGAAGCTTAAAATGAGGAAATAAGCGTTCTAAAATGCTTTAAAAATTCAAAGACATCTTTCAATGGTTAACTAACGCAAGGCGCAATATCAGACCTTAATATTGACCCATAATATTTAAATTGGACCAGGTATTATATTACAGGGTAATAGTGTACCCTACCACAGGAAATAATTATAGGTCAATTAGGGGGTACACTATGTATATTTTAAATAGTGCATTAAAACAAGGAAATTCGAAGACACTTTTCTATGTTAACTAACGGCAAGGTATCGGACCTTAATATTGACCTATAATTTTTAAATTGGACCACGTATTATATTACAGGGTTATAGTGTACCCTACCACAGAAAATAATTATAGGTCAACTAGGGGGTACACAGCGTGACCCTAAAGTTTACTATGTATGCCTATGGGAAATAAAGTGTTCAGAGAAGCTTAAAATGAGGAAATAAGCGTTCTAAAATGCTCTAAAAATTCAAAGACATTTTTCTATGTTAACTAACGGTACGGTATCGGACCTTAATATTGACCTATAATTTTTAAATTGGACCACGTATTATATTACAGGGTAATATTGTTCCCTACCGCGGGAAATAATTATAGGTCTCTTAGGGGGTACACAGCGTGACCCTAAAGTTTACTATGTATGCCTATGCGAAATAAAGTGTTCTGAGAAGCTTAAAATGAGGAAATAAGCGTTCTAAAATGCTTTAAAAATTCAAAGACATTTTTCTATGTTAACTAACGGTACGGTATCGGACCTTAATATTGACCTATAATTTTTAAATTGGACCACGTATTATATTACAGGGTAATATTGTTCCCTACCGCGGGAAATAATTATAGGTCTCTTAGGGGGTACACAGCGTGATCCTAAAGTTTACTATGTATGCCTATGCGAAATAAAGTGTTCTGAGAAGCTTAAAATGAGGAAATAAGCGTTCTAAAATCCTTTAAAAATTCAAAGACATCTTTCAATGGTTAACTAACGCAAGGCGCGATATCAGACCTTAATATGGAACTATAATATTTAAATTGGACCAGGTATTATATTTCAGGGTAATAGTGTACCCTACAACAGGAAATAATTATAGGTCAATTAGGGGGTACACTATGTATATTTTAAATAGTGCATTAAAACAAGGAAATTCGAAAACACTTTTCTATGTTAACTAACGGCACGGTATCGGACCTTAATATTGAGCTATAATTTTTAAATTGGACCACGTATTATATTACAGGGTTATAGTGTACCCTACGACAGGAAATAATTATATGTAAATTAGGGGGTACACAACGTGACCCTAAAGTTTACTATGTATGCCTATGCGAAATAGAGTGTTCTGAGAATCTTAAAATGAAGAAATAAGCGGTCTAAAATGCTTTAAAAATTCAAAGACATCTTTCAATGGTTAACTAACGCAAGGCGCGATATCAGACCTTACTATGGAACCATAATATTTAAATTGGACCAGGTATTATATTATAGGGTAATAGTGTACCCTACAACAGGAAATAATTATAGGTCAATTAGGGGGTACACTATGTATATTTTAAATAGTGCATTAAAACAAGGAAATTCGAAGACTCTTTTCTATGTTAACTAACGGCACGGTATCGGACCTTAATATTGACCTATAATTTTTAAATTGGACCACGTATTATATTACAGGGTTATAGTGTACCCTACCACAGGAAATAATTATATTTCAATCAGGGGGTACACAGCGTGTCCCTAAAGTTTACTATGTATGCCTATGCGAAATAGAATGTTCTGAGAAGCTTAAAATGAAGAAATAAGCGTTCTAAAATGCTTTAAAAATTCAAAGACATCTTTCAATGGTTAACCAACGCAAGGCGCGAAATCAGACCTTAATATTGACCCATAATATTTAAATTGGACTAGGTATTATATTACAGGGTAATAGTGTACCCTACCACAGGAAATAATTATAGGTCAATTGGGGGTACACTATGTATATTTTAAATAGTGCATTAAAACAAGGAAATTCGAAGACATTTTTCTATGTTAACTAACGGCACGGTATCGGACCTTAATATTGACCTATAATTTTTAAATTGGACCACGTATTATATTACAGGGTAATAGTGTACCCTACCACAGGAAATAATTATAGGTCAATTAGGGGGTACACAGCGTGACCCTAAAGTTTACTATGTATGCCTATGCGAAATAGAGTGTTCTGAGAAGCTTAAAATGAAGAAATAAGCGTTCTAAAATGCTTTAAAAATTCAAAGACATCTTTCAATGGTTAACTAACGCAAGGCGCAATATCAGACCTTAATATTGACCTATAATTTTTAAATTGGACCACGTATTATATTACAGGGTTATAGTGTACCCTACCACAAGAAATAATTATAGGTCAATTAGGGGGTACACAGCGTGACCCTAAAGTTTACTATGTATGCCTATGGGAAATAAAGTGTTCAGAGAAGCTTAAAATGAGGAAATAAGCGTTCTAAAATTCTTTAAAAATTCAAAGACTTTTTTCTATGTTAACTAACGGTACGGTATCGGACCTTAATATTGACCTATAATTTTTAAATTGGACCACGTATTATATTACAGGGTAATATTGTTCCCTACCGCGGGAAATAATTATAGGTCTCTTAGGGGGTACACGGCGTGACCCTAATGTTTACTACGTATGCCTATGCGAAATAAAGTGTTCTGAGAAGCTTAAAATGAGGAAATAAGCGTTCTAAAATGTTTTAAAAATTCAAAGGCATCTTTCAATGGTTAACTAACGCAAGGCGCGATATCAGATCTTAATATTGACCCATAATATTTAAATTGGACCAGGTATTATATTACAGGGTAATAGTGTACCCTACCACAGGAAATAATTATAGGTCATTTAGGGTAGTACACTATGTATATTTTAAATAGTGCATTAAAACAAGGAAATACGAAAACACTTTTCTATGTTAACTAACGGCACGGTATCGGACCTTAATATTGACCTATAATTTTTAAATTGGACCACGTATTATATTACAGGGTTATAGTGTACCCAACCACAGGAAATAATTATAGATCAATTAGGTAGTACACAGAGTGACCCTAAAGTTTACTACGTATGCCTATTCGAAATAAAGTGTTCTGAGAAGCTTAAAATGAGGAAATAAGCGTTCTAAAAATGCTTTAAAAATTCAAAGACATTTTTCTATGTTAACTAACGGCACGGTATCGGACCTTAATATTGACCTATAATTTTTACATTGGACCACATATTATATTACAGGGTAATAGTGTACCCTACCACAGGAAATAATTATAGGTCATTTAGGGGGTACACAGCGTGACCCTAAATTTTACTATGTATGCCTATGCGAAATAGAGTGTTCTGAGATGCTTAAAATGAAGAAATAAGCGTTCTAAAATGCTTTAAAAATTCAAAGACATCTTTCAAAGGTTAACTAACGCAAGGCGCAATATCAGACCTTAATATTGTCCCATAATATTTAAATTGGACCAGGTATTAAATTACAGGGTAATAGTGTACCCTACCACAGGAAATATATATAGGTCAATTAGGGGGTACACAGCGTGACCCTCAAATTTACTATGTATGCCTATGCGAAATAGAGTGTTCTGAGAAGTTTAAAATGATGAAATAAGCGTTCTAAAATGCTTTAAAAATTCAAATCATCTTTCAAAGGTTAACTAACGGTACGGTATCGGACCTTAATATTGACCTATAATTTTTAAATTGGACCACCTATTATATTACAGGGTAATAGTGTACCCTACCACAGGAAATAATTATATGTCAATTAGGGGGTACACAGCGTGACCCTAAAGTTTACTATGTATGCCTATGCGAAATAGAGTGCTCTGAGAAGCTTAAAATGAAGAAATAAGCATTCTAAAATGCTTTAAAAATTCAAAAACATCTTTCAATGGTTAACTAACGCAAGGCGCGATATCAGACCTTAATATGGAACCATAATATTTAAATTGGACCAGGTATTATATTACAGGGTAATAGTGTACCCTACCACAGGAAATAATTATAGGTCAATTAGGGGGTACACTATGTATATTTTAAATAGTGCATTAAAACAAGGAAATTCGAAGACACTTTTCTATGTTAACTAACGGCAAGGTATCGGACCTTAATATTGACCTATAATTTTTAAATTGGACCACGTATTATATTACAGGGTTATAGTGTACCCTACCACAGGAAATAATTATAGGTCAATTAGGGGGTACACAGCGTGACCCTAAAGTTTACTATGTATGCCTATGGGAAATAAAGTGTTCAGAGAAGCTTAAAATGAGGAAATAAGCGTTCTAAAATGCTCTAAAAATTCAAAGACATTTTTCTATGTTAACTAACGGTACGGTATCGGACCTTAATATTGACCTATAATTTTTAAATTGGACCACGTATTATATTACAGGGTAATATTGTTCCCTACCGCGGGAAATAATTATAGGTCTCTTAGGGGGTACACAGCGTGACCCTAAAGTTTACTATGTATGCCTATGCGAAATAAAGTGTTCTGAGAAGCTTAAAATGAGGAAATAAGCGTTCTAAAATGCTTTAAAAATTCAAAGACATCTTTCAATGGTTAACTAACGCAAGGCGCGATATCAGACCTTAATATGGAACTATAATATTTAAATTGGACCAGGTATTATATTACAGGGTAATAGTGTACCCTACAACAGGAAATAATTATAGGTCAATTAGGGGGTACACTATGTATATTTTAAATAGTGCATTAAAACAAGGAAATTCGAAGACACTTTTCTATGTTAACTAACGGCACGGTATCGGACCTTAATATTGAGCTATAATTTTTAAATTGGACCACGTATTATATTACTGGGTTATAGTGTACCCTACGACAGAAAATTATTATATGTCAATTAGGGGGTACACAACGTGACCCTAAAGTTTACTATGTATGCCTATGCGAAATAGAGTGTTCTGAGAATCTTAAAATGAAGAAATAAGCGTTCTAAAATGCTTTAAAAATTCAAAGACATCTTTCAATGGTTAACTAACGCAAGGCGCGATATCAGACCTTAATATGGAACCATAATATTTAAATTGGACCAGGTATTATATTACAGGGTAATAGTGTACCCTACAACAGGAAATAATTATAGCTCAATTAGGGGGTACACTATTTATATTTTAAATAGTGCATTAAAACAAGGAAATTCGAAGACTCTTTTCTATGTTAACTAACGGCACGGTATCGGACCTTAATATTGACCTATAATTTTTAAATTGGACCACGTATTATATTACAGGGTTATAGTGTACCCTACCACAGGAAAGAATTATATTTCAATCAGGGGGTACACAGCGTGTCCCTAAAGTTTACTATGTATGCCTATGCGAAATAGAATGTTCTGAGAAGCTTAAAATGAAGAAATAAGCTTTCTAAAATGCTTTAAAAATTCAAAGACATCTTTCAATGGTTAACCAACGCAAGGCGCGATATCAGACCTTAATATTGACCCATAATTTTTAAATTGGACCACGTATTATATTACAGGGTAATAGTGTACCCTACCACAGGAAATAATTATAGGTCAATTAGGGGGTACACAGCGTGACCCTAAAGTTTACTATGTATGCCTATGCGAAATAGAGTGTTCTGAGAAGCTTAAAATGAAGAAATAATCGTTCTAAAATGCTTTAAAAATTCAAAGACATCTTTCAATGGTTAACTAACGCA